>NC_143578.1:97681743-97995475 GCF_048544385.1 Mastigoproctus giganteus | reverse complement strand
GCTTTTGCAATTTCTAATGACCTTACACACATTGTTCATTTACCTACAAGAATATCGGACAATCCTAATCATACAGCCAACACGCTTGATTTTTTCTCTCACAAACAACCCTTCTAAGTATACGGTCGAAGTGAGAGGTCCTTTAGGCATTTCAGATCACAACTTGGTGATTGTCTCCTCTCCAATGGAGCCTTTTTCTCATGGCTATTCCCAATCTCGTGTTGTCTAGCATTACAAGAATGCAAAATGGGATGACCTGCGAGATTTCTTTTCTTCTTTTCCTTGGTCGGATTACTGTTTCAAAACTTCTGATGTCAACGTTTGCTCAGATCGTGTCAGTGAAATCATTCTTGCAGGAATGGAATTCTTTATCCCACACTCCACTTTAAAATCTCGTCCTTTATCTAAACCTTGGTTTTCCCATAAATGTACTAAGGCTGTTCAAGAGAAGAATGTTGCATATCGTAATTGGCTTGTTTCTAATTCTTCAGTTTCATTTTCTGTCTACACCAATGCTCGCAACAATTGTAAAGCAGTTATTAATCAGTCCAAACTAGAGTTTGAGCAGGCTAAGGATAGAAAACTTGCTTCTTGCCCTAATGGTAGCCGAGCAATCTGGTCCCTTGCCAAAGCTATTGGCCGCAACTTTTTCCCATCTCTGCTCCCACCTCTGTCCAAACCAGATGGTTCTGTTGTCACTTCAGCCAAGGATAAAGCTGACCTGCTAGCATCCCATTTTTCTTCCAGCTCATGTATTAATGATCTTGGTAAAACACCTCCCACCATTCCCATCACGCTCCATTCAATGCCTCCTGTGGTCTTCCGTCAAAAGGATGTCAGAAGAATTTTGACGAATCTTGATGCTAAGAAAGCTCCAGGTCCCGATGGTATTTCTCCACTTGTTCTCAAAACCTGTGCTCCTGAACTTACTCCTATTCTTTGCCACCTTTTTCACTTTCTTATTCCAAAGGTGTTTTTCCTTCTGCTTGGAAATTTGCTCATATCCAGCCAGTTCCTAAAAAGGGTGACAAATCCCTCCCATCCAATTACTTCTATTCTTTCTAAAGTAATGGAGAAATCAATTAATCGCCAACTCTTAAAACTACTTAGAAACCTTCCGTCTGATCAACGATTGCCAGTATGGATTCCGTCAATGTCGATCCACTGGTGATGTTCTGACTTATGTTACCCATTTATGGACTAATTCAATGGAAAGGTTCGATGAAACACAAGTAGTTGTTCTTGACATCTCAAAGGCTTTCGATAGTTTTTGGCATAAAGGTCTTCTAAACAAGCTTCCGTCTTATGGTTTGCCAACTGTTCAAAACAGTCCGAACACGTGCCGCCACCAGCCAACATCTATTTACTGTCCAACTTCAAACTCACAGAACCAACTTTTCATCTTCCTCGTTTATTCCTTCAACTGCCGTTTTCTGGAACAACCTTCCTTCATACGTATTTCCTGAAAATTACAGTCTACAGAAGTTCAAGTCCAATGTCAACAAAATATTCTTTCGTCTTCTGAACCTCCAACCCAAGCACCGTACTAAGTACTATAGGTTCTAATACCTCTCTTGTTTGGGGTTTAAATAAAAAAAAAAATAATAATAAATTCCCTTCTTTACATTTGAACAGTTATCATAAAAATTTCGCTGGGATGCCAATGTGATGCAATCACACTGTTTTCTCTATCGGGAAGAGGAGAAGGCTACAAAAAAATTGGAAACTACCGATTTGAGTAAAAAACAACAAAAAAAAATCACTAAAAATAAGATTTATCTTTATCTGATATAGTAATCACTAGTCAGGATTTACGCACCGCTGTGATCAAAGGTCATTTCTTTGCCTTTTTGTTTTTAGAAAGAATTAAATTGGAGAAAAAAAAACTACTATAAAACTGTTTCATGGGGATTTTTCTAGTAATCGACTTGGCAACTACCGACCAATGAAAATCAGCATTATGCAATTTCCTAGAACTGTTGTGACTCACAACGTATTTACTCTATTCTACTTTCGACCAGTAACTTCTAGACAACTGCCAGTGTGACGTGTCTAGAAATTTCTGGAGTGAGGGGATCGGCGAGGGGTTGTGAAAACGGCTTATAGACAGTTAAGCCGATTAAGGTAATTAAAAACGCAATTTTGGAAAATGAGTGTCCTGGCCACTGTTTTTTGGTATTCTTTTTTCCATAGGCAAACGAAGCAGAGGAAGCTAGATTAAGAAGATGAAAGGGCAAGCTTTCTTAAACCCGAAGAGCAGAATGCTCAATATTTTTGTCCATCTGTTGTTTCCATCTTTTTTTTTTTTTTTTTCGTATTATTTTCCCCCTATTATATATGCACTTAATAATAGATTGTATTTTACATTTAACGTTATCGCGTAATGTTTCATTAGATACTTTCCTTAATGTTTTCATAGTTTCAGTTATTTGTATTATTTCTGCAGTTGTCATAACTCTCGTCTAAGATGCATACGTTACTATAGGTCTTACTATAGGTTTATATATTATTTAACCTCCTCGATATTCTAATCACTTTTATGCTTGTTCTACTTGAGTTATTCCAAAATTATTATCTGTACAGTATTCCTATAGAGTTAAACTGCATTGGTTGTTCTATTATTTTTCCCTTCAAATCTAATTTACATCTAAGCGGTTCATCTACTATTGTTAGGTTCTTTGTCTTTCCCCATGGATATTTCCATATTATACTCTTTTCTTTCTTACTAAAAAAAAGGATAGTATTCTTTGCAAATCATTCATTTTGTGCCATTAGTACTGCATTATCTGCATAGCATATTATATTTAAATTTTTTTATTATAATTCCTTTATTTTTGTCATTAATTAATTCAGCCATTATCAGGCTAGAAAAAGAGAGAGAGAGACTCAACGAGTCTCCTTGTCTAATTCCTTTAGTTATTTCTATTTTTTCTGTATTTTTTTTATCTGTTTTGATGACGCATTATTATATTTAATTATTTCTATTAATTGTTAAAGAACTTTGCATAGTTTTAAAATTTCTGTCAAACGTTTTCGTTAACCCTACGAAGTACATATAAATTAATTCCAATAGGACTTAGGACAGGGGTCGGTAACCTTTTTTGAGTGAAGAACCACTTTTGATCTAATTTTAAAAAAAAGAGAATCCGAAGAGCCGCATCGCAGCTCAAGCTGGGAAGGGCGGGTTGTTTTTTAAGAAATGGATTAGAGCGGTAAGGTGTTTTATTAAAAAATATATATTTTTTGAAATATTATTTATTAATACCGAAAAAACGTAACAAACATCCAATTAGGTAAGAATTAATGTGACTTTTGCTGCTGAACTTCTTGAACGAGTCTCTCAACATCAGGCGAATATACTGTAATTTTCATCTTCAAATATGCTGAGAGACTCGATTGTTCAGACAGTTTCTTGATTTATTTTTAATATATTCATGATCGAAAATATTTGCCCGCAGAAATTCGTCGAACCAAAAACTGAAAGAAGTCCAAACGCAAATATTTTCAAATTTATGTACGTGTCCGGTAAGCTACTCCAACCATCGAACACAATTTGGTCTTGCTTTTTCAACTCATCTATCGCCGTCCATTTGTGCAGAATTGCAAGGGCAGCCTTTTGCCTCTACAAATCCTCAATTTTTTCAATTTTAAGACATTTTAGTCTTGCACTCCACATGTCCTTGATTTTTAAGTCCTCTAACTCCATTTTAAATTGTGCTTCATGTGGGCTAAAAGTTAAAGAACCGTAGTTACATGTTCAAAGAGCCGCAGGTTGACGACCCCTTACTTAGGATTATCAGATCTACAATTCAAAAACTAGGAAATTTTTAGTTTAAAAATGAGGACGAAACGAGGACATTTTAAAAATTATATTTATTACTAAAAAATTACAATACATATTTATCATTACTGCCAATCATTTTCAGTAAGTTTGGATTAAAAGTAAGTAATTATAAAATGTTTTACAATCCATTTTCAAATTAAAAATAACCAACAAATTACTATTCATAGTATTATATTTGTTTACATTTTATTTCTAATATTGGTCCATTGATTGCTAATTAATGAAAATACACGCTCTACGTTCCCATTTGTGGGCAAAAATAAAAAATGTATATTGAGTAATTTTGAAAAGCTCGGAATTCCTGCATTGGTTAAAATATTCAGCCCACTTCACTTTCTATGGACTAATAAGTTTCCCAATTATCATCTTTCTTTTTCTCAGAAACAAATTCCTTAAAATTCATAAATTGGTCAAATAATTTACTATAATCGATTTTCAATTAGAATAATGATGATGATACTGTCCATTTGTGTAATTTTGGGATAATAACAGTCCACTTAATGCAACCAAATCATTGTTTCTTTTTATTCTGTTGTGTTGGCCGAAGGCGCAACGCACAGAATATTTTTAATGAAAATTCACCATTCATTTTTTGATAAGATTATTTTTTAAATTACAAAAAACTAGGACGCAAAAGTAAAATCCGCGAAGACGCCCTAAAAACTAGGACATGTCCTCGGAAAAAAGAACATATATATATATATATATGAGATAAATCTCTCTCATATATATATGAGAGAGAGAGAAAGAGAAACTTAAAAATTATATGGAAGAAGAGTAATAAATATTATAAAGTAGTAATTAAATTGAATGGCTAAATTTAGAGAACGTAAAACTACAGAACTTTACACAGTGTAAAGTAAAGCTCTGTTTCGACAGAAAAATATACACGTAGTTATTTTTCTATCAATTAATTGATAGAAAAATAACTACTGTATATTTATTTTCACTTCAGTTAATCATAAAAAATGAATAAAATTTAATTTAAGAAAAAAAAAAAAACCCGAATGCGTCTGAAACGTAACGCACACTGCGTACATAACCTAACTCGTTTATACAGTGATACTGTACTGTATTCTTGTTTTTTCGCCAATGACTTGGTATCTTTTTCCTTTAAAAATTTGTTTCAATATTTCCATTAATTCCTTAGTTAACGCTTTTCACTTCCATATTTTATTATCTCATTATTTATTTTATTTATATATGACATTTTCCCATATTTCTGATTTCTGGTCTTTGTGAGGTACCCTAATGGGAAACACCTACACATCACAGAAGGGTGTTTTTTTTTTTTTTTAGTTTCAGGAATAAACATCCATAGACACAAGCTAAAAATTAATAAAGTTTAATACAATGCAATTACAATCCTATTTTGGAGCTTCTAAATAAAAATGCGACAAGACCGGCACCCTCCCCAGACTTATTATGGCCTTGAATATATGTATCAATAAATAAATACATTTTCTGTTCGTACTCCGGGACGAACACATAAGTGTTAGAGGGGGTTCACAAGACAGCATAGACGTGCGCACGTGGGGGAAATTCCCTCCTGAAATTTTGAAGGGGGCCCTCGTGGCCTCAAGTGTCAAAACATTTTTGTTAAATCATAAAAAAAAACATATTGCTGAATTTTAAATCTAAAGAATTAAAATAAATAAAGATTTAAATAATAAAATAGATATTTTTTATTTTATTCGTGTTTTTTATGTGTAAAACATATTCCGATATTTGAATTTTCGCGCTTATTTCATTTGAACCGTCCGCTATGCTGCGCGACGGTAGCCTCCAGAACATATGCAATATATCGGTACTGTTCACAGCGCCTCCCCTCGCTAAACGAGTAAACGACGCTTTTCATATGTATATCCCTACTTTACGCTTAATCTCCTCTTCTTTTTTTCTTTTTTTTGTGATTCACGGAATTCACGGAAGATCTTCTTGGTGATCGCGAAACGTAGGGGTTCACAAATGAGTTTATAATAATGAATAAGCCAAAATTAAGAAGAGTCATGACGCAAGAACGGTTGAACTACTTATCGCTTTCATACGTGGAACAGGATTTAACTGCTGCAGCCACTGTAGAAGTAACTGACGAATTCCTCGCCTTTGTTCCTTTTGAACGTAGAACATTATTACGTGTATAAAAAATAAATAAATAGACCTAAAAACATTGTAAACCTAAAAAGGTTGAATATTTATTAGTTACGAACTATTATAATGTATTTTAATGTATATGTTTTTTAAATAAATTATTATATAAATTTATTTTTTAATAAATAAAAGTTTTAATGTGTATTTTAATGTGTATAAATGTGTAAATAAAAGTTTTAATGTGTGTTAAAATTGTATTTATAAAAATATATTTATTTAAAAATAAAATATTTTATTTTTTATGGGGGACCCAAAGTGTGGTTGGGCTGCGCACGCCTATGCAAGAAACAGAGATACGAGAACATTACGGTATTTAGAAGTTAGGCGACTTGATCCACAGTTATTCAAAGCACACGTACTTCTATACCTGGCATTTGATCATTCGCTAAAAGACACAATTGTATATACCGATGAGCCAAAACATTATGACCACCTACCTAATATGATGTTAGTCCTCCCTCCATGTACAGCCAAAACAGCTCGTACCCGGCGAGGCATGGATGCTGATTTCTAAATGTATCTTGTGGTATCTGGTACCAACACGTAACCGGCAGATCTTTTAACTCCTGTAAGGTCCGTGGTTGAGACGACGCAGATTGGAGTTGCTGTTCCAACACAAACCACAGATGCTCGATGGGATTGATGTCTGGGGAATTTGGAGGCCAGAACAATACCTGGAAATCTTCCTCATGTTCCGCGAACCAGTCTCGAACAATCCGGTCAGTGTGGTATGGCGCATTATCGTGCTGAAAGACGGCACCGCCAGAGGGAAGACTGTTGCTATGAAAGGGTGTAGTAGTAGTGGCATGTGATGCAAGAAAGCAAGTGAATGAGCTTATGCAGCATCAGCCAAAAAAAAAAAAAAAAAAAATCACACCATTCCCTCCAAATGCCTGTCCAGTTCCTCCTTAAATTTATACACCCTATCAACTTCCACAGCGACAGATGGAAGTTTGTTCCAGCAATTAACCACCCGCTGGCTAAAGGCAAATTTCGGCACATCTATTCTACATCTGTCCTTTCTTAATTTGAATTTATGCCCCCTTAGGTTCGTAATCTGAACAAGTGGAAGGATCCCATCAGAATTCAGCATGCTCAACCCATTCAAGGCCTTATACACCTCAATCAGATCACCGGGCAGGTGCATAGTCTCCAGTCACTGCAATTTACAGAAATTAAGCGTCTCTTGGTAAAAGGATCCCTTCATTCCCCCTCACCAATCTTGTTGCCCTTCTCTGTACAAGCTCAAGCAAATCTACATCCTTCCTAAAAATTAGACCTCCAGACCTGCACACATTACTCAAGGCGTGGCCTGACCATTGCCTTATACAGAGGGACAATCACCTCCTTTTCCCTGCTAACAAAATTCCTGTATATTATTGACAATACCCCATGACCTGCCCTGGCAGCTTGTCTGCATTGCTCAGAAAACTTCATATCTGACTGCACAATTACTCCTAGGTCTTTTTCATTTTTTACCTCCTTAAGTGTAGTACCACACAGTTGGTACGTTTCTCTGGGGTTACTTCTACCCGTATGCAATACTTTGCATTTTTCAATGTTAAACTTCAGTTGCCACTTCTCAGCCCATCTGCCCAAATTTTCTAGATGCTGTTGCAGTAACACACTGCCAGTACTGTCGTTAACAACCCTGCCAACCTTTGTATCATCTCCAAACTTCGATACTAAGCCTGATATACCTTCATCAATTATCATTGATAAATATACAAAACAAAAGTGGACCCAACACCGAACCCTGTGGGACTCCACTAATAACATTAGTCCACGAACAGCAGCACCCATTGATTACCACCCTATGTCTTCCATTCAACCATCCTTTTATCCATTGTAGCAACTTACCCTTAATACCATTCTGCTCCAATTTGTACAGTAGTTTTCCATGCGCAACAGTGTCAAAAGCTTTCCTGAAATCCAAGTACATGATATCAAAATTATTTTTTGCATCCAGTTCATTTGTAACCACATCATAATAACAAATCAAATTTGTCAGACAAGACTTTCCCTTAACAAACCCATGCTGTGTCTGAATTATTGCTGCAGTCTTGTCTAGATGATACTGCAATGCATCTTTAACCAGTGACTCCATTATTTTAGCCGGAATAGAAGTTAAACTAACTGGTCTGTAATTACTCGTGTTATCCTTCGATCCTCCCTTGTGAATTGGGGACACATTTGCACATCTCCAGTCCGTGGGGACCTCCCCTGAGTCCAAGGATGCCTCATAATTATGGCTAAGGGTTTGCTTAGTTGCTTTGCCGCCTCCTTTAATATAATTGGATAGTCCCATCCACCCCAGTGCTTTTCTTATGTTTAACTTCAACAATTTCTCCTCCACTTTGCTCTCAGTTATTACAAAATCATTAAGTATCCTGCTACAATTTGATAACCTTCTGCCATTTTCAAACTTTAATAATTCCTCATGTGTGAATGTAGATGCAAAATACTCATTCAGTTTGTTTGCTATCTAAGCAGGATCATCAACAGTTGAACCATCGATGTCAAGTGGATCAATCAGATTCATCCCCTTCCTTTTACAGTTTATATAAGTAAAGAAATCCTTGCTGTTTTTCTTAGCATTTTTTGCCAAGGATTTCTCGTAATCTGCCTTCGCCTGCCTAACCTCCTTTGTGACCTGATTACAGTCTAGCTTATATCTGCCATAGGCTTCTGAGTCGCTTGATAATTTATATGCATCCCATGCATTTTTCTTCTGTTTCGAGTCTCATTAATTCATTTGATAACCTTTTTAGGCCTGGTGTACCTGGTCAGCATTGATGTTTAGGTAACTTAACTTAAAAAAAAAACAAAAAAAACCTATTATATTAGGCCACCCTTAGACCTCCAGACCTGCACACATTACTCAAGGCGTGGCCTGACCATTGCCTTATACAGAGGGACAATCACCTCCTTTTCCCTGCTAACAAAATTCCTGTATATTATTGACAATACCCCATGACCTGCCCTGGCAGCCTGTCTGCATTGCTCAGAAAACTTCATATCTGACTGCACAATTACTCCTAGGATAATTAAATTCATCTCCCGTGCTGTGTGCCTAATGTCTGTTAATTGCGTGTGTTCTATGGTCGATTTGTCTGTTTTGTTGGACGAAAAACCCCAGTTTCTGGGAGGAAACTTGCTATCTATGTGTGAGACCGACTAACTCAGACAGAGTGAAAAAAAGCCCATTAAAATTCCTCGCGTCATCGACGGGATTCGAACCCGTGCCTTTTCCATCCGGTATGGGGGGGGGTGACGATACCACTGTGCTACTCGCGCAGACTGATGTTTAGGTAGGTGTTAGATGTCAGAGTGCCCGGAACCAAAGTATCCCAGCAGAACATCGCCTAAAGCATGACACTGCCACCACCACCGGCTTTGTTTTCATCCCACGGTGCATCCAGGCACGCCATCACGTACTCAGGTAAACGATGCCACGTGCCCGGCCATCCACATGATACAACAGGAAACGTGATTCATCGGACCAGACGACCTTTCAGTCATTCAAGTTTCGATGCATGCCTATTGTAGGTGCTGTCGCCGGTGAACCATGGTTAGCCTGGGCACAACCGGAGCGGCCTGCAGCCACATTTTCAGCAGGGTTCGATGTACTGTGTGTTGTGACACATTACTGCAGTCACCAGCATTCCAATTACCGGCGAGTTGCACCACAATCGCCCTTCTTTTGCCACATAGGAGCCACGCCAGGAGAGCCTTCGCAGACCTCGAGCATCAATGAGCGTGGTCGTCCAACACTTCGCCGGCAGTTCGTGGGTTTTCTCTCCTATTGAAAAGAGCAGACTATTAAAAAGTACACTAAAAACCTAATTTTCTATGCAAATAGCTGCATTCTAATTGTACCCGTTGCAAAAATTTCGCAATTGGTAGCATAGTTTTTATTGCCTGATATTTTCCCAAAAAGTTTTGGACAATTCATTGTCATCTCTATAAAACACTATTGAAAAGCGCAGAATATTAAAAACTACACTAAAAACTCTGTCAAACTTTCATTATTAATGTTTCGTTTCTTTCGTTTTCTGCAGATGCTTCTGCTGTACAGTACCTCTTCAGTATCCAGCAAATATCAGCCCCGATGTTGACATTTCAACTCCCTGATACCTCATCTCCATGTGTTTGATGTCCTTTTTAAATCTCTCCCCCTGTTCTTCACTTACACTTCCAAATGTGGAAGTGTAAAAATGTACCATGACAAGAAGTTGTCAAAGTGTAAAAATGTACCATGACAAGAAGTTGTCAAAGTGTAAAAATGTACCATGACAAGAAGTTGGGCCGAAACATGTACCATGTTGCGGCCCAACTTCTTGAGGTTCGCCAACATATTTTCAACTGTAGTCTGATAGGCCGGATCTTTATTGTTCTCTAAAAAATTCTCAATCACAGACCTGAATTTATCTTTTAAATTTTGTTCCCTCATTAGTATGCGAATATGAAGTTTTCTCTAGCTGTTCTAAAGAAATGTAGTATGTGTTTTGTCGTAAGCAGGTAAGCCAGTACGTGTCGAATCCTTTGTCATTTCTTGTATTTGTATCTTTGATTTCACCATTTCAGACCAATCCTGAATACATTTGCAGAAACAGGAAAAGGCGTGTATCTTCTTCGCCGCAAGGTAGTTCAACACGACCAATCATAGTAGCAGGGCGGCAGACACGTCTTCCTGACTGTGACATAATTCTAAATCCTTAAATTATTACTCACCTTAAAAAACAAATAAACTTGAAGTTGATAACAATAAAATGATGACTTCTGAACGTTTTAAACGTATTAAACATAACGAATGGCAATGAATGTATGAGCTCGCATGCGCAATGTGGGACGTATAGTGCGCGAGCAGTGCAATGAAATCCTAACGATTAGTTCTTTCTTTCAAGGTAGGCAATTCGCAATTGGTAGCAGAGTTTTATTATTATTATTTATTATTATTTTTTTTTTTCGAAAAAAAAGACATGATTGTGCGAACGTGCATATTGTTAATCATTTAAATAATTAAAGTGCAAATTGTTCATCAGAAAAAAATGCCTTATTATCATTTAAATAATTAAAGTGAAAATTGTTAATCCGAAAAAAATGCATCAAATTAGACAACTCTTTGTTTAACAGTTAACATCTTCATGTGGCTCCATATATGAAGTAAATGTTGAACTGTTCTAGTTTGTACTACAAAACTAGCCCGTTCCGTAAAATAAAACTATTCAGAATTTTTAACTTTTAACAACTTTGTGCACACCTAGGAAGAAATAGCTTCAATTTGAGACCACTTCCAGCCAGATCGGTTCACACTGACTGTCGAAAAAAACGCCTTCCGTATCAAATATATAGATTATACCAAATGAATTTGGAAGGAGTGAGATTTATTGAAATGTAACATTAGAACACTAAACTGTTCACTTCAATACATAATACACACTGTCTACGTTTTGAAGCTCTATTGAATCTCGTTGTTAGTCTAACAGGAGGGAAAAAAAACACGGAGAAGAAATTAGTCTAGTAAATAATGGTACATTAAGGAACATATAACGAAAAATAATTTGAGAAGAAAACATGAATAGTCGCACCAGTGAGCTTGTCCAATGATTTTAGGACAACTATATACAGTACTAGACAGGGCCGAGTCGGCCGACCCTAGACTTCATGGATTCGGGTGCAAGAATCAACATTGTGGAAATGGAAAGAAACGAGAACCCTTCATGATTGGACTGAGGAGGCCCCTTTGTACCGTATTCATTTCCTTAGGACCGGCACTGGTACTAGTACTAGGAAGCCTACGTTGCATCAAGAGGGGAGGCCAGCTAATATGCTCAAATCCATTTTTCCGCTAGAGGTTTGGGCTATATAAGCAGCCTGCACCTGTGGCGGAACTGCGGGATATATAGGAACCTATGTAAAACTAAATATAACTTGATTTTTTAGTAAAAATTCCAACCACACAAAGCCTGACAACAGAATAAAATCAAGAAGCTACTAAATTTATTATTATAAACCTACCTACTGTCCCACAGCAGTTGTGATTAAGGCTGTCTTCATCAACCCAAGTACGAACTCCTAGATTTGCAAATGGCTTAAAAAAGTGCTTCACTGAAAAAGTTGGGGAAAAAAAAATAATAATAATAAAATAAAAATTAAAAAAGTGGAAAAATCGTTAGCGTGTAATTTAATTTGATATTACTATTTCGTATTTTAATTTAAAATTTTATTTCTAGTATTGTCATAAAAGCAAAATGTACGAGATATAACAAAATTCAACAAATGATAATATTTTGCAATGAGGAGTGCTTTCATCAGAGAAACTGTGTTAGACAATTCCCCAAAACGTCTCATAAGTAACTGGACTTTCTTAAACAATTTAAAATTATAGGAACTTAAGGCTGTAGAAAAACAAAAATATTCGGTTAATCTCAAGTAAAGGAGTGGAGTTAATTAAATTTACAAGAATACGTTACTATTAAAATATAACAAACAAATTAAACGCAAATTAAATCATAATTAAAAATAAATTAATAATAAAACGTTGATTTGCAAAGTTAAATGAGACTACTAAATAAAGTAATGTTCTTGTACTCTCTCTATCTTGTGAACTCTGGAGCCTTACGTGATCGTCTCAGAGTATGTTTATACTTCATGTCCTTCAGTAAACTGCTGCATTTTGTAAAATTTATTGCAATGTTTTCATTCAAGCTTTTACAATTCATAATTCATTTTGAAATTTTATTAATAAATTAATAAAGTTGCAAAAAACTGCTAATCATTTGAAATATTCATTATGTCATCCTTTTTTCCCGCTATTCCGCTTTCAAATGAAGGATAGCAAGTTGAAAAACATCAATTACATGGCACCATCAGGACTGTCTGAAGATGTCAGGATAGCTGTGAAGTAATGGACTCCGAAAGCTGAAGGTTGAAAAGCTTATGTGGATCTTGTAGAGGTTTCGTCAGCGGAGACCTGATAAAACATATCTAATAACTGAAGTTGTTTCAGACTTTTTTTTTTTTTTTTTTGTGGCAGAAAGCTCTTGAATTTTATAAACAAACATTACATGATACTCTGAAATGAATCCCATGAATCTATTCTTCTGTAATGCTTATCTTCCTGTCAACAGAAACTTTTCCTTCTACAGACACATTTGCATCAAGATCGATATCATCACTGTCATTATCTTCACTTTCATTCATTACCATATAACACACACCGATGAGCCAAAACATTATGACCAGCAAGTCGTTATGCAAATCGAAGCAACTGCAGGTGAACTACGGCGGGTGCGCGGGTCGGGACACGGCATAAAAAACACCTGATACTGAGCTCCGTTAATCAGTGTCTCTTGTTCTTCGGATGGGAAAAGCAGCGGACTTAAGTGAGTTTGACAAAGGCCAAATTGTAATGGCCAGACAACTGGGTCAGAGCATATCCAAAAAAAAACTATTATATTTAGGCCATCCGAATAATTAAATTCAACTGCCATGCTGTGTGTCTTATGTCTATCAATTGCGTGTGTTCTATGGTCAATTTGTCTGTTTTACTGGACGAAACACCCCCCCCGGGGGGAACCTTGCTATCATTCCACGTCCAAAGTCGAAAAGATCTCAACGCCGACCAATTCTTCCTCATAGACAAGCAGAAACTGATTGCCATGCGAACTACAAGTTTATATCAGCCGTTTACAACTTTGAACCTTCACCAGCGTCGCACAGCAGTCAATTCCTACAAAAGGGGGTATTGCTAATGCAAAGCCAACCCAGTGTATAATTCTTCTTCACTGAATACAGTTACAGAAAATTACAAGAAAGACAAAGTCACTGACAACTTGATTACACCTACAGTTAATATACTCATGCAAGTTGATAAAGCAATTTTTCTTTACGTTTTAAATTATGTATTGTCTTACAATAATAAGCAACGATCCAGTCGTTACTAATTTATTATACAGGGTGTCCGGAAAGTCACATACACCTGTATGACATACAGCAATGTGTAAAATGATATGTGATATGAATCACCGTGCACCATCGTGTGGTGTGAGATGAAACCCTGTGTACCTAGTGGTGTGTCAAGGTTAGTTAGCTGTGAGATAGCTATTGTGACAGTCGATTGTGGAATGCGCATTTAGCGGCAAAGAAGAAGCATTGCCTTTTTTCTCCATACAAAATCACAGTTGTCCAAGAATTAAAAGCAGCAGATCACCAACTTTTTGATGATCGAATAATCTCGCCAAATTTTTGATGATCGAATAATCTCAAAAAACTTGTGGCCCCCTCATTCACCAGACTTGAATTCACCTGATCTTTTGGAAACTGCAAAAAAAAAAAAAAAAAAATATATATATATATATATATATATATATTTATATATACTGAGTATATATATGTATATATACCCAGTATATATAAATAAAGTTTACGAAGAAAACCCACGATCACTTCAGGAATTCCAAACTGCTGTAATTGCTTACATCAGAGGCATCACAGAAGAACTAAAGAAGGTTTTTGAAAATAAAATTAAGCGTGTTCGGGCCTGTTTGGATGACCGTGGAGATTAATTTACTTTCCTCTGAAATAGGTGTATAGTGGCTTGCCGAAGACCCCGTATATTTCTTAAATTATGTTGCCAATTCAACTTGGCTACAATAGGAAATATATTTTATCTTTTTTTTTTTTTTTCCTCAAGCTACTACTAATCAGGGGTGGTACTTGCCTTTATCCATATCTTTAAAAGAAATTATCCGCACTTTGATTTGTTCCGTCCGTCCGCAAATAACAACTCAACTCCCAGCGAGCGGATTTTCGCGAAACTTTATATTTGGCTTTTTAAAGCTATTTGTCGAGCCATTCCAAATTTCATTAAAATCTGACAAACAGAAATTCCGTAATTATTTTTTTTTCCATACAATTTTTATTTAAAAACTATAGTCATGTTAAACGTAGTTTTAATGTAATTTTAATATAGTTAAAAGTTTTGTTTGCTTTAGTTTAGACAGTCACGCACGCTTCGCGTAAATTGTTATGTAAGACTCGTGAACGTGGATTTACTTGTGAAGAGATACATATATAGATAAAAAGAGACTTAAAAAAAAGTATACGGGAGAAGAGTAATAAATATTATACAGCAGTAATTAAATTGAACGGTTAAGTTTGGAGAATGTAAAATTAGTTTTATTAAGTGTTCTATAAAGTTATAATCTTAGTAATTATCAACTGATAAGGAGACAACTATATTTACTTTCACTTATATATATATATATATATATATATATATATATATATTTTTTTTTTTTTTTTCTGTGAAAAAATGCAAGGAAAAAAAAATCGAACGCACCTGAAATGTAAAAGCACTGTGTAAATTAACTAACTTTTTTAACACACAACGATTTTACCGGTATGCCAACTGTTTGTTCGTATCCCTGTTAGCCTCTCCAATTTACAAACCTCTTCCTTTTTCCTCTTTGGATTTTTACTTACTTTCTGGGTAAGCCTTTCATTCTTATTTTATTGCATAACTTTATAATTTAATCAATACTGAAGTGTTGGTTGAATTATAATTTTTTAAAATATATAAAATAGTGATTTCGAAATTACAGTTCTAAATATATGAAGTTAGTTATTTCGAAATTACAGATGACTGTTTATATTAGAAAAATAAGTAGGCTGTGGTATGCAGGCGTTTATCACTGATATCAAGAGACCTAAAGTGTGCCACAAAAACATTCCACACCATCACACTGCTACCACCAGTGTGCAGTATTGATGTGTGGCACAGTGAGTCAATTGATCCATACTACTGTCGCCATACCACGGTTTTCTGCTCCCAGCATAGAACAAAAAAAAAAAAAAAAAAAAAAAAAACCCTATCATATTAGACGACCCAAGAGCTATTTTATATGCCCACGTATATCATATCCATAAATTTTAGTAGGTTTTTTTGTTAAGAAAAACATGCCTGATTTGCTGGGCTACTGTGTCTGACACAATCTATGCTACACGCGCAGACACAGAAACAGAAAGATCTGGGTTCGAATCCCATCACAGTCTGCAGAAATTTTTAAAAACCTCTTCAATTTTGTAGCCCACATAGCATGAGAGCGATCATCTGTTGGGCTCTCCTTTCTCTCTCTCTCTCTCTCTCTCTCTCTCTCTTTCACAGGGTTCATGTCCCATGAACCCTGTGGGGATGCTTTGTATCCTCCACCCAGGAATGCGACGGAATTCTGCGGAACTCTTTCGTTAACTAGTGGGCTCAGTGTCTCGCCGTGTGGCTGTTCTTATCCGGGCGAAAGGTGGACCTACCCGTTACTAGGTACGTATTCCATGATTTTTGTCCACTCTGTGTAGTTCTGCAATGGCGAAACAATGTTTATGCCAGATCCAACATTATGGGGGGGGGGGATTGGTGAGGGCAAAGGTTAATAAAAAAAAAAAGTAAAGTGCAGCCATTATCAACCCACTGCAGGATGGAAGCCTCCTCAACAATTCATGGTGAGGGAAATGGACCATAATCTGCCACGCTAGTCCAGTGCGGGTTGGCAGATCGACCGTATTCAGCAGTCAGGGGTTCGAACCCCGATCTACTCAAAGAACGTGTGCTACTGCACTCCCGCTCCTGCCCACTCGGCTACGGAGGCCTTATGGGCAAAGGTTAGTACGGGAAGATTATTAGGCACGGGAGACCATTCAGAAATCTCGTGAGGATAGCGAATTTGTACTTCTAAATCTATAGTTTTGACCAACAAAATTTATATTGTATTAATTAGAAACTAATGATATAACAAGCTATAACAGGCGCAATGAATATAAAAACTGATTTCGCCATTTATGCATCTTATCTAAAACTGATTTAGATAAGATGCATAAACTTATATAAATGCAAGAAAACTAAAACAAAATAAAAACACAGTCAAAATGAAATACAGTACTGTATTTATATACAGCACTTCACATGACGCACCGCAGGGCACATGGTTTTATCTAGTACTTCTCAGCAATACTTCATGTCACCAACTACTTTCCTGCCTTTTCGGTTATTTCCTTATTTACAAGTAAGTTTACAATTCTCTTTCGAATGTATCATTATACGAAGAATTGAAACAATACATATTTGTATTAGTTTACTTACCGAATTTTGCTGCCGTACCAATTAACGCAATTGCTATTAAACTTTTGGCGGATAAAATTTAATTCTGTCCCCCTATAATGATTTCTCTAAAATGAGATTTGATAACAGATATAGTATAAATAAAAATGAAATTTTCAAATAAAACGAATGGCCCGTCTTCAGCCCAACGTGTAGTTTCTAATATGTACATGATTCTGTTTTCCTAGTTTTATTATAACAACAATTCTCTAAGATTCACCTTTACCTGAAGTTTTAAATTATTTTTTTTTGTTTCCAAAATTACTTCTTCTAATTTTTAAAGTTTTATTTTTCGACTTTTCCTTGAGATAATTCCAAGCTAGATTAAAGAAAACTAAAATAAAATAACAATACTATAAAGAAGAATACTATAAAGCAGGAAATAGACTCTTATTTCCTGATGAATAATCGTGACCTATATCGATCTTTTCTTTACCGCTTCTATCAACATGTTCATTTAGGCTTTATTTATGTCTTTTTGTATTCCTAATGGACTATCATCATATTCAGATACAGAGGTATTGAAATTAAAGAGAGAAATTTTAGCGTGATGTGCCTTTTAGTCCTCACTAACTTCACTACTAATAGAGGGCTGTCAGTCCATTGCAGCTCAGACTATCTATCATTCTACCACCAACGACAAGAGCAGTAAACAATCTACGTCTCTCAGTCGTCTCCACTTTTCCCTTGCCACCGCGCTCATAAGTCACAGCCTCAGTAGTCGTTTAAAGACAGATTGAATTCTGCATAATTAAATAATATGCAGGCCAATATTCGCTATATCAACTATAAGCAACGTTTTCCACACACCGGAAAATGCCTTTATCGCTACGGCCAGCCCTGTGGGAGGAAATCCGAATGTCGGGAATGAGCACTAATTGCCATTAAAGAAAGTTACTAAAGTGAAGTGAATCACCACAGAGTACGGATGGAAGAGGAAAAATTTTCGGTTGAGAAATAACTTGTGAACTTCCCGCCTTCCCGTTACTGAAGAAAAGTGTATAAATTAATGCAGAAACAAAAAACAAGACTTTTTTAAATCAGTTAGGTCATGAAACTTCAAATTCGACATAACTATTTTCAAGTAACTGCAGCGCTTTGAAAGTGATTGTGGTCATCCTTACGAATACATTTTCGGAGCATTCATTGGGTGTCATCTTGTGATCAAAAACTTGGAAGGTCAGGGCTGACTTTTCATTTCCTTTCGCTAACTGAGCGTTCATTCGAATTGCTACATCAGTGTTGTACAACGACTGTAGAAGCTTGACGGAACGGGTGCTATGTTCAGGATTGTCTTGCTAGCAGTGAGCATCATCATTTGTTCTGCTGAAGAGCAGGGTAAGCTATTTCAATTATCTTACAACTAAACGTGTCATTTGGAGAAACTGGGTTGTCGCATTTTAGATTCACAGGTGGTATGAAATTCTTACAAATCATTCTTTTCGCCTCTCTTTCTTTGTGCGTGTGTGTGTGTGTGCGTGTGAAAATAACAGTTAAAAAATTCCTGCAGGAAATACCCGTCTTCAACCAATCCTAACTGAGTTAAAGTTACTTTCTTAAGTGTCAAAGTAGCACCAACAGGGTACTAAATTAAGAAAAATCAGAAAATTTATAATTTTATAATACCCAATTAAAAATCACAACCCAAGAAAAGCACGTCATTTTGGCGCTTCAAAATTCAGCACCGTAGATCTATGCGTAATGCGGGTCTCAATGTCAGGGTAATAATTTCAATACTTATACAATCATAATCATAAATAATTATAGACGTTAAATAATCTTGAGTAACAGAAAGAAAGTGGAAATTATTGCACAGGATCATGGGATGGTATAAATTTGACCAGTTAATAATTAAAATTAATTTACTCCTCTTCGAGTTTGTTTTTTTTTTTTTTTTTTTTTTTTGGTAAGTAACATAGTGCCAGAAAAGTCTTTCAGATAGAATGATTTCCGTTAGTATTTTCAGTTTAGAGTTATTATTATTATTATTATTATTATTATTATTATTCATATCCATATGATGCAAGGAAGCCTGAGGCTTATGCTGCACCAGGAAAAAAAAAAAAAAGTTCCCGAGTAACCCTGAGAGAGAGAGAGAGAGAGAGAGAGAGAGAGAGAGAGAGAGAGAGAGAGAGAATTAGAAGTAGGAAGGAATCACCAAGAAAGAGAAGAATGATGATATCCAGCTCAGGACCCTGGGTGTGCCAAGCCCATACTCACCAGATGTGAGCCCCCGGGGTAAAATTTAAAGAAGTTGTTGCGATGATTATGGATTTAAAAGAAAAAGAAATTGTTCAAACAGTTTTCGATAATTTACTTGGAAAATTGCATTTCTTCTCGGTAAACTGACACATTAAAATGGTATATGGCCCACTCTGTACACGGCATGGTTGTTCAAAGTAAAAAGCACAAAGGTCTATTTCACTTATTTTTAGGTTTGGGCTATTTTTTGCCTGCACCTTTTTATCATATTTGAAGTGATATTTTTCAGTTTGATTTTAAAATCGGACAAGTACTATCGTTTAGATTTCACGATTTATAAATTTAAATTCCTAATCAACTACTTTTATGTCAATGAGAAAGTTGATCCCAAATCCCCAGTTTAGCTTAAACACATTATTATCATTATTATTATCATTATTATTATTATTAGCCATATGATGCAAGGAAGACTGAGGCTTATGCTGCACCAGCCAAAAAAAAAATTCTGAGTTACCCTGTAAGAGAGAGAGAGAGAGAGAGAGGGAGCGAGAGAGTCAGCAGTAGAAGGAAATCGCCAAGGAAGAGAAGAATGATGATATCCAACTCAGGACCCGGGGTGTGTTGAGGCCATACTCACCAGATGTGAGACATTATCGGTATACTTTTGAAAAGAAAGTAAATTGATTTTATTGGAAGAAAAAAACAAAACAACCGCAATAAGCTATTGTAGCTTGACGTGGAGACGGCGCGAAGTGTCCTCGTATTAACTAGTACTGTAGTTTGCACTGCTAACAGCATGCTGAAGAGCGAACATCACATTCAACCGTTGTGTTCGCTAATTTTTTTTTTTTTTTTTTGCTGGTGCTATATATGCTTGCTTTCTTTACCATATGCCACTACCAATGCTAAATCAGAATAAAATCGGTCAACTACTGAGTTCCGGTCACCCAGGATGAAGGATCCATAGTCAGTATAGTATCTCAATTAGTGTAGTATCTCAATTAGAGAGCTTAACTGAAAAAATGTTTCTGGTACCCCGGATTGGCCTAAAACTGAGGAACTAACGAAAACGTTGTCTTTGAGTCTTTCCAGTTGTTGTAAATGACAAGGGTGGGAGAAGCGACTCCGACTTCTTCCTGGAGAAGCGATTAAAGTCTTGGGGGAGAAGCGACTGGCAGGTGAGGACCGTGCAAGACTCCGCGCAGGTTCCTCCCCACCACCGCCTCCTCAACACTGATTCTCTGAGTACCTCCTTGCCAGGACAACTCCAGCTTTGAAAATTGTTAAAAAATACTTCTAACCTCAAAATTTATAAATGACCTTTATTAACTAACTATTTAGCAACCTTTTTGTTACCAAAAGGAGAGTTACTTAGTAAAAAGAAGCGCGCTATCGAAGTGCAATAAAAAATTGTGTTTTTTTTTTAATTTTAACACAAAAAGTAAATGAAAGATTTAAATCGGAATTGTGTTCCCTTGATAAGCTTTGAATAACGCATAGCTAATATGATTTTTAAATTTTTAGCTCCATTAGCGACGGAAATAGAGGGGGAGACACGAAAATTACTCACATTTTCCCGTCTGGCGCCGCCATTTTTAATTTTAAAAATATTTTAAAATTATATTTTAAACCTACTCGTTGAGTTCTTTCCAACGGTGTTTAATAAGCTATAAGTTGTCGAAAACATTTTTGAACCCCCCACATTTCACCCCCCCCATTTCTCAGACAAATTTTTGTCAACAACGATCAATATGGTGTTATGTTGGCTCACATGATGTACAAACTCGTGCAAATTTTCAAGTCAATAGGTTCAATGGTTCCAGCTGTGACGGACAGACAGACAACCGAGTGACATTATAAAGGTCCTTCGTTAAACTACGGACCCTAAAAACTGAATGCAGGGCCGTGCTAACATGGAAGCCTGGAAGTTGCCAGAACAAGCGCTAGCTCTCAGGGGCGGGAAAGTGATTACGGCGATTGCTAGAACCTTTTCATGAAGTTGGGAGCAGAACAGATAATGCACTAAGATAGTTAGGGAAGGACGTCACGAGGTTGTTTCCATAAAAATTAATTGTTATAATAACCACTGTTTTACCACGTGAGATAATGATAATATAATTTATTAAGCCCAAATCACTATACATAAGGTGACGTTTTAAGCAACTTATCTCTGTCTATCATGAGACCATACATTTGCTAATGATAGACAGGGATCTCCCCATAACAGACAATGTATGGTCTGATGACAGACAGAGATAAGTTGCCTGAAACGTCATCTTAAATGTATAGTGGTTTGGGCTATAAGCTTAATAAACTACGTATATTATTATCATCTCACGTGGTAACAGAGTGGTTATTATAACAATTAATTTTCATAGTGAATGCACTGTTTTACTGATATTTCTTCACATAACGTGGGGAACAGCATTTCTCCTTTGTAAGTCTAAAAGTCTCGACCTGCTTTGACCGAAAATTCAAACCTAGTGCTCGAATTTGGCTAGAACTCCGTTCCTGTTGATAAGCATACATAAATAAATAAAAACAAACATAAATAAATAATAACAATATTTTTTTAATTGGAGCACTTCACAAACTGTTAATGATCTCTCTCTCTCTCTTTAAATGGTTGACTAATTAAACTCAAAAAATATATGTCGATATATGTAGTATAAGTGAAATTCAGAACTGTGCTTAGCTAATTTTGTACCTAGGGCAAATAGTTCATAGTCCGCCCCTAAAACAAATAAAAGTTAAGTGATCACCTACTGTATACTGGTGTGACAGGGGGTTGGGATATATCTTCCCAGAACTACGAAAACAAAGTGTCCATCAAAATTTAAGTGAAGCACAGTTGGAAAACCGATTTCCAACTATGCTTCACTTCAATATATCAATTACTTTTCTCACGGCAGGATGCCAAAAGTTTCATTTAATAATTCTAATTGCGTCTTGTAAGACTTAGATCTAACAAATATAATAGAAATACAGTGTATTTATTTTAGATAGAATAAATCCAGGAAGGGCGATGGAAGGGGGGTATTAAGTTTTAAAAATAGTAAGTATTAAGATTGAATATTTAATTTGAATGTGTAATAAAGGTTAAAGTTGGAGAAAACTGGATTTAGAAATAAGGGGTTATAGATGTGCAAATTGAATAGCAGTCAAATGGAAAAGAAGTAACAAGTACTGTAAATGCAGATGTGTGGAAAAGGGGTGAACTTGAGTAAACAAAGACAGTGGCCCGTACTAGGGAAGGAGTGGCCATTTGAGACAGGTGAGAAAGGTTTACTAGAAGCAGAACAATGGGACAGTGAAATGCGGGTGATTAAGAAACGTTTGATGTATTCAGCATCTGGACATAGTCTGGACAGGCTAGCGTTTGTGTCGGAAAAGACTGCGTCACTGTGGTGGACTTTTTGGTAAGTTGACAACATTTCGCAAATTATTTATTTATTTAAATGTGAAAACACGAAAACAGCTATCTTTGGAAACGATCGGCAAACATAAAATGTTTATGCTGCCCGGGGAAGAAAATTACAGGAAAAAGTCTTGGTTTGCACGCTGGGGGGGGGGGGGGAGAGTTATGGTAATTTTTTTTTAACAAATAGGAAAGAGGGAATGGTTAGGTGAATTCTTTGGATTGGTAGAGAGTCCTGTGGGAGGAGGTTCAAACGACGGAGAAAAAGTTGGGAGTCGTCAGTGTGGGATGAAAGGGAAGAGTGACTGAAAAAGTGATCGTGGGGACAGAGCGGAGAAAGGTGGAGTAAGTCGGAAAGTGCAGAAATGCAGGGAGTGCAAAAGGGCCCGAGACAGTAAGGAGCTAAATAGTTAAGAGTAGCAAAGAAAAGCGAAGGCTAAGTACGATAAGCAAAGAGTTATGAAAGATGGCTAAGTGAACCAGGAAAGGCAACGACCTCCTTGAACAAAATACATCCAAAGGATCCGTAGTAAAGGAGGAGACGTGTCAAAGTGGAGACGTGTCAACGTGTCCAGGAGATCAAGGATGCCGGACCCAAGCAACCAAGAGTTCTGGAAAAATATCTGAAGCAGAGTCAGGAAATAAACCAAATGAAGGAAACCAGAAAGGAAAACTCTAGGCAGCCTGAAACCTCCCTGGAGAAGAATATAGAAGTAGATTGGCGATATATTAAGTGTATTCTAAGTTAACACGAAGGATAATTAATGAAAGGGGGGTAGCACTAGAAAGTAAAGTGAAAGATAAATTATCTCCGAGGTAGATATACTAACGTAGTTTATTATGCTAAAAAGGGATTATTGTATAATGCAAGGGAAACGAAGGAATGAGTAATAGAGAGAAAGAGCCCAGATAAAAAAGATGAGAGAGACGGAGAATAGGATAGTTACTAGTTAAGAAAGATATTATTGGGAAAGTGATAGAAATATTGTGTATAGGGGAACATTGAGAGAGTTGTGAATGTATAATATGTTAGAAGGGAAGTAAAAGGATTTAAAGAAAGATTCTGAATATGTTTTAAACGATAGATAAATAAGATATATGAACAAATCTGAATATGGTGTGTTTTAATCGATGAAAATTTGTGTACAAGTAGTTTATCTGAACGATTAGTAACAAAGAGGGAAATTAGGATACCGAAGATTTGTTTACAAGCAAATTGTAACAGTGTAGTGAAAATAAAAGTTTAATGATGAATATAGTATTTTGAATATTACTATAGGAAACAGTATTGTATCGTGAAGTAAAGAAAAGAGGTAAAGTGAAGGTATAAGTGTTAGGGGTTAATTAGGAAATAAGAACAATGAATCATGTTTTTTTTATATAATTGTCTAATCAGATAAACTAGTGAAGGGTAACTGTAATATGACTAATATATGCAAAGTATCTCTGGTTTGACTTTGTGTGACAAGATTATATGAATTTGATTACCTAGGGTCAAGAATAAATAAAAATAATGACTGCTCAAACGATGTAAAGAGACGACAGGCAATTGCTAAAATGTTGGTCACTGATCTGACAAAATTATGGAGAGATTAAGATCCACCCCTAAAGACGAAACTGAGAATCATTGATTCGTTAATTTTTCCAGTTGCCACTTATGGATGTGAAGGGTGGAATCTGAAAAGAGTTGACAGGAAGAAAATTGATGCATTTGAAATGTGGTGTTACAGGAGAATAATGCGTATTTCTTACTTGGATCGAAGAACAAATGAGTGGGTATTGAATAAAATTGGCCGGACTAAAATTCTTCTTCATAGTATCAACAAAAGAAAACTAAAGTTTTTTGGTCATATAAGAAGGGAAAACTTTCTGTTGAAGAATATAATGGAAGGGAAAAAATCGGGGGGAAGAGGTGCAGAGGAAGACCTGCAACTAGGTGGAAGGATGGGATCAGTGAACTTCTGGGCATGACACTTTGCGATGCCGCTCGTAGAGCACATGATCGATGCAGTTGGAGGAATTTGTTGGTGGCTACAACAGCTCCTCAGGGAGCTATGTGACTGAAAGAAGAAGAGAATAATATTATGAAACTGTATCTATACTAGCATTATGTATTAATTATTAATGTCATTTTGCTTAACTTTCTCTTCATTTTTTTTTTTTTTTTTCTGTTTTATATGAAGATTTTGTAATCATTATACTTGTATACTTCTCTGTATAACTGTGTATATTCTCTGTAAGCTGGTCCTGGCTCAAGACCAGCTTACAGAGAATATACACAGTTATTGGTGCCGTTGGAGAATAATAAAAAAAAAATGTTTTTGTTTATACTCCGGCACGTCCACCAGGTCAGCGCAGTTTACAATAAATCATCAATACAAATGCTATTTAGCAGTCACGTATTATCGTATTTAATAATCACGAACCTGAACCCAAGTCCACTCAAAGATTGTGTGTTACCAGCACTCTCGCTCCTGACCACTCGCCTACGTCAGGCCTGTCGACGCCGGAGACGAACAGAGTGCTTTTTTAAGCGGAAGAACCGTAGGTGAAAAATTATAAGAAATAAGAATTATTTCTCTCTTTGGCATCCGCTTATATGGTCGAATCGCTCATGTGTTTCTATACATAGCACACTGCTAGATTCGTATTAATACTTTTAAAATACATACACACCCTCCTAGCCCACATCCATTCAAGGGGTGAATTCTTTCATAGAAAATAAAGGAATTCATTCATTCATTTACAATTCTTCATGAAATCGAATTAAAAAATCGATTTTATTTATACGCTTTCCTTAATAGGCTATCTTTCTTTCCTTCACAGCAGTATGATGTGGGTATACACTATTTAGAAAACTAGGTAAGCAGGAGCCACACAGACTACGTAGGACAACAAACGATATTCATCAGAGCGGCTGATTTCCATGAACCCAAAATATACTAACCGCTGACCGGCAAAGTTAATATCCTAAATGGAGCACAACATGGCTTTCTAAGGGAAAAATCTACCTGGAAAACTCGAAACTATTATGACGCGGATGCACAGGAATTGGATGCAAGAACCAAACTGGACATTAATATACTTAGACTTTAGACAAGAATTAGATAATGGTCCAAGATTGGAGGCTGCGAAAACCGAATATTATTGGAATTACAGGCAGGAACTTCAAATGGATTGAAAGATGGCTCTAGTATAGGGGCAGAAATTTGTTATAAATGGTCGGGGTTAATTGCTTTATTTAAGATTTAAGATTTGGTTTATGTACGATTTATGCTTATAAGCAAACCTTAAATAAACCAATTTATGATAAATGGATTGGATAAATGAATTTTATAGTCTCACGACCATTTTGGACATCAAAATGTTTATCGTATGAATATTCCAATAATAGCCAGTGCTCGAAATGTAAAATATTAACAACCGGAACCATATACCAGGTGTGGGAATAAAGTTCCTGACTCGTCCTGTTGCGGCCATGTTCGATGAGTTTCAAAATATACGGAAATGTTGGCAGTTCAAACTTCCTGCAACAGATGGTAGTACAGAGATTGTCCAGTAGTCTGACAGGTTTCAAGTAACAACCATTTTCTTTAGTAGCCTTACAGTTCCGTGTCACGATTTTCCAATGAAGAAACAAAAGAATATCAAATCTTGCTTTAAACTGGGAAAATCTGTAACAGAAACATATGAAATGTTAAAAACTGTTTATGGTGCGAAACGTTAACTCATACCTGTGTGTTTGAAAGGTATAAGCGGTTCAAAGAAGGACTTGAGGATGTTCGCGGAGCCCAAAATTGTTCGTCGTTTGATCCTCAGAATGATGATCAAGCGGATCAGTATCGGAACGTCTTGTTAGAATCTTGCGTCTCCATCATATACGATGCGTGCAACTTCCGGGGAGGAAATTACCATCCATTATTTATAAGGTGAAAACACCTGTTCCTCCTTTCCTACGGAGTGGTTCCGTATACCGTATTACGTGTCTGGGGCCGACCGGGCTAGCCGAGTGGGTTAAGTACCTGCCCGGCAACCCAAAGGTCGCGGGTTCGATTCCCGCCTCGGGCTTGGATCAAAGTACTGCAAAAACTTTGGGAGGTGCAATATGGCCACAGAAGCCGATGCGCCAACAACTACCAAATCTAAAAAAAAAAAAAAAAAAAAACGTATCTGGATTGTGGGGGATGTTACGTAAGGTGTATTTAGTGTGAGACGGCACCAGGGGTTTTCCCCATCTCCACGTAGTTTTCATTGTGGGTGTACCAGTTCACCGGAAATGCCAGAGATTTAAAAGTGTATGGATATTGTATATGTGTAGTGCCGTGTACCGTTGTTCATCTAGTCGTTTAGCCACTGGACCCCTGCTGAGGCCCAACGTTGCCCCGTGGAGGCAGACCAGGAACCCAGTAGACTTAAGTTACTCTGGCAGGTCCTGCCACCTAATTTCCTGAGATTTCAGTGGCTAGGACCTAAAAAAAAAAAAGGAAATAAATAAAGAAATAAAATAAAAATAAAAAAGATAAATATATAAAAGAATAATAAAAAAAGATTAATAAAAAAAATTATATTGTATTTATATTGCATGCATATATGTGTGTATACAAGCACATATATACACACAACTTGCATACACATACCAATGTCAATCGTGGGGTTGATGTTGCTTGAGTTGGGCCAGAACGTGGTTGAAGATATTTTGGATGTATTTAAATTTAGGTGTATGAGCTTCGCTAGCGTGAAGATAGAGAGAGGAGAGCTGAAGACTGGGGTGAGAAAGACAGAAGTATGGAGCCAATAGGGAAGACAGCCCCAAGTTTCAGTGTTGCAATGCCCATGCCCCACCAGAGTAGAAATGGGGGGGGGCGACGAGAGAATCGTCTCCCCGGGGGAGTAGGGTTTAAAGGTGAAGGGTGCTAGGGTGCCCTCTTCAGGCTGCCGTGAAGCTTTGGGAGCTAGGCTGCAGTTTGTTGTCTCTATTCTTGTCCACTTGATTCATATTGGGACACTCATGATGCAATCCCTGTCCTTTTTTTTTTTTTTTTTTCGTTGATTCTCTTTTCTTTATTCCTTTCTTTTCCGTTCATTTTCTTTTCTTCCACAGTTTTCTTTTCCAGGAGTTGTCTCTGTCTTATGCGATTTATGTTACTGTACTATCAGTCTCGATGTATGGCAATTAACACCCTTCTCCTTGTGAAGAGGTCCTGTGCATACTGGGAGAGCGCGCGGTACTCCTCTTCCGTGTCAATGAAGTGATGTTCAAGTCCTTTGGGGAGGTAATGGATTTTCGTGATGAGGGTGCATCTGAGGTCTTCGTATTGTGGGCAGCCGTAAAGCAGGTGGTCCCAGCTTTGGACCTCCCTGCACGTGCAATTTGGGTCATCGGCGAGGCCGAACAGTTTCTGGTTGAAGGGTCCATATCCTGTGAGTAACGAGGTCAGGTGCAAGCCCGGTTGCCTTCGGTATATTTTGTTCAGTTCTGGAAAGAATTTACGAGTGATATCGACCTTTGTCGTCTCTGTCCATCTTTGTTGCCACTCCTGAAGGAGGTAGGTCTGTAGTCGTGCTCTATCCGTTTTTTGACTGCTTGCTGGGTTGATTGTGAAGTCCTGATGATTTGCAGCCACTCCCTTTGAGTGCAGGTAGAGCAGTCCTGCTTTCACAACTTCTAAATCCAGGGGTAGCGCTCCAGCAAGCACCTGCAGTGCAGGTGTGCTTACCGTGCGGCAAGCTCGTGTGGTTGTCAATAGGATGGTCCTATGTGTCATATCCAGGATTTTCTTGTTGGTTACCAGTGATCTTTTGGTGTACCATACTGCAGCTGCGTAGATTATTGCTGGGATGAAGGTTGACTTATAATATAGCATTAGGGTTCGTTTTTTCAGTCCCCAATCCTTTCTCGTAATCCTAGCCACTAGGGCTGAGTGTCTTCTTATTTTCATTCTTATGTGTTTCAGGTGAGGTATGAACGATAGGTTATTATCGAAGATAACTTCTAAGTACTTCATTTGCTTGGTGAGTTTGATGGTCAGGCCATTTATTTTTATTTGGGGCGGACGCTGTACCTGAAGAGTTCCTTTCAGCAAGATGGATATGGTTTTCGTCGGTGCAATTTTTAGCTGGTTTTTTGTGGCCCAGTATTGTAATTTCTGCATTGTCTGATTACCGATGTTTTCCAGTTGGACTCTGGAATCTACCTCAATAGTAACAACGAGATCGTCCGCAAAAGCCTGGGCCTCAGCCAGCCCCAAGTCATGGCACAGGAAATCGTCCAAGCCCATGTTCCAAATGAGAGGACCAAAACAGACCCCTGTGGACATCCCCTATGTATGTTTCTTGTGATTTTTTGATAATTTGTATTTATTTCCACTCTTCTGCCTGAAAGGTAGTCTTCCATTGCTTTGTATAAGTTGATTGGCACTGCAGCTTCTCTCAGCCTGTTCAGGACGCTCGGCCACCAAAGTGAGTCGAACGCCCGGCAAATCGACTGAAATGACCAATAGATATTTTTTCCTGCACTGTTGTGCTTTCCTAAGCAGATCTCCAAGGGCATCCACCGTAGAGGATCCTGGCTTAAAGCCAAACTGATTTTTAGCTGCGAGGCCTACCCTTTCGTAGTGGTTCTGTATCCGCATGTGGAGCAGCCTCTCGTACAATTTACTGACTACTGAGAGCAGAGCGATGGGTCTGTATGATGATGGACATTCTGGGTTCTTAGTAGGGTTTTTCAGAATTAGCTTGGTGTTTGCAGTTTTCCACGCCGCAGGGAATTTCCCTGTTTCCAAAGATCTGTTGTAGAGGGTGAGTAGGTAGGAGATTGAAAGATCGGGTTTCTGAACATGAGGTGGCTCTGCGAACCGCTAATTTTGAACGCTCCGCAGTCGTCGAACATTATTGGGTTGAGCAGCACAATCTTGATCACCAATGGGATATTGAAATCGTCGACTATTCACATGATAACCGCCAGCGCTCATGGCTTGAAGCACTACACATAGCCACCAATAATAGTACTATGAATCGGACGAGGGCAGTACATTTACACCTATTATAGAATGTATTGTATTGCAGTGCGATGAGCGCTGGCGATCATCACGTGTACGTAATTCTGCTTTACCCACATCAGACTCGTGATACATGATCATGCCCAGCTGACTTGTGCTATTGTAACCATTAATATATATACTTAAGTACACCAATCACCAATCACAGACTAGCTGATGAAGAGACACTTCGCTTCGAAAGCTACTATATATTTTAACTCTTTTATTTTATTTCTGTTTTATCTTATGTATATATTATATTTTTATTTTAATAAATTTATTTTAACCCAGTTAGTCGGTCATCGCAAAAAACTTTGATGATATAATGCAACCCGACGCACAAGGCCTGTTTTCTAACCTCAGAATGATGGTTGATGAGTTGGATATGAACGAGATGATTCGTCAAATTCTGCATGAAGATTTAGAGAAAAGGAAGCTCTGTGCACACGTGTCTTGCCGAGCCTCGCGGTTGAGCAGAAGAAACGAATAGTGCCATCATGCCCAGACTTGCCAAGACAATTCTAAATTCTTCGACTGGATTATCAATGGAGATAAGTGTTGATTGTTTCAGTACGACCCAGAGACAAAGCGTCAGAACATGCAGTGGAATTCAAAATCAACAGGGCGCTGTAGCCTAGTGGTCAGGCGCGAGGTTGCATAATTAAACGAATTGAATGACCGGGGTTCAAGCCCATGATTGCTAAACAGGATGTGATTCAGAAAGTGTACCAGAAGGGGAGAAAGTCGATGCTGCGTTCTACGTACAGGTGCTTCAAAGACTATCGAAGCGCATTTCCTGGGAAAGGCCGCAATTTCGAGAGAAAGGTAGCTGGTTCTCGTTGCACGACAACGCTCGTCCATTCCGCACTTTCCGTGAAGACGTTTCTGACGAAATATGTCATTGTACAGATCAACCATCCACCCTACTCTCTCCCGATATAGCATCAGCGGACTTCTTCCTTTTTCCAAAACGAAAACTGCCCTCAAAGGAAAGAGATTTCAGGATATTGAGGTCATAAAGTGAACGTAACCGCCGAATTGAACATCATCGATTTGGAAATCTTGGCTCGTCGTTCTACAGAAACTTGTAGAAAGGCGTAATAAGTGCATTCAACCAGTGATAATTACTTTGAATAAAAATAAAACCAATTTTTATTTCCTTCACTTTTTTGTTAATTTTATTGCACCAGTCCGGGAGCTTTATTACCACACCTCGTATATATTTTTTCTTTTTATTTCAAAACTTTATCCAACACATGCAAATATCATACACGAGTTCCCATGATTCTGATATTCAGACAATACGATTAACTAGAAGTGTATTCGAACTTATAATCGAAACGACCATCTTAACATTTGGGAATCGTTAAAACCAGAACACTCTAAACTTATTTAAAAAAAATAAAATGAAATAAACTTATTCGCTGGAACGGTGTGTTCCGGTCTAATATGAACACAGATAACAACCATTCTTGTAAAAAAAAAAAGTAACCATTTTCTCCTTCGTTTCGTTAAACTACTGCTAGAAGACTGTAAAGAACAAATTTTCTTTATTTAAGATATAATCATTTTGCAAAATATAAACTTCTCTATGCAATTTTATGACAATGTAAAAATTAACGAGTATACGAAATTGATAATTGATTAATTCAAATAAAATTACTCATTGACTAAATGTTATCAAACTTTGAGTTTGGTTAATTATTTAAGTCGATAAAATTCGTTCAAAACATCATTGCGACAATTTTATTATTTCCTGTTGAGACAGAATGAGCTCTTTGTTTCACCTCGCACTTTCCATTGACCTTTGGTAAGGTTAATAACTTAAGAATTTGAGCTTCGTTCTTATATATACTTGCAGAAATTGTGCAATGCATTTTATCCTTCATAGGAATGATGTAACTATTGAAACAGTCACCAGATAGTACTTAGCTATCAGGGTCGAAAGCTAAACAGCTTGTTATAAGAATGAGCCTGTTCTAGGAAGAGCCGGCGCTAGGCATGGACAACTAGAGCAGCAGCAGCAGCAATGGGCCTTGCACTTGCATAGGGCCTCACTAGACCTAGGTGTATAGTACTTAGTTTTGTTTGATTTTATAACTTCAGTTCCACTCCCATATTTTTTATGGCCCCTAAGACTTTGTGAGAACCGGGGTTTCTTACTATTTATTTTATTTATTTATATGGTTAAGTGTCGTGTAGATGTACACTCTTTTACTCTGTGTACTATATATATATAATTGTTTAATTAATTTATATATATTTTTTTACCACCTACTGGTATTTTATTTTGGTAACTATATGTTACCCTTGGGCATCTGACTGCATATACAAGTCCAGGGATTTGGGTTAGTTAGAATAGAGTGAGACAAACTGACAAATACACATAGTTAATTGTAACATGTTTAATACAAGGGTTAAAACTCATGTACATACAAATTTTCCACTAATTGTCCAATACAAGCAAACTCCACAGGGATGTACCGTTACAAAAGTTCTTTACTAAATCTCATTACCACGAAGAATAATTTACAGTTCTTTCAAGGAATGTAGAGAATAACTCCCACCCCCACCCTATATCCAATTATTAGACCCCTAAATTTAACTCAAAATTCCTGCCACAGCACCAAAAAGAAAAAATCGATCCTTAATTATTAGCCAGTTTAGACCTCCAAAATCTAACTTTATGACAATGTCTTGCAAAATTGATATCGCCTTCCCCATGAATTATTAGCGAGTTGGACAAGGAGAGTTGGAAAAGAAGCTTCCTATATCAAAAATAAAGGTAAGCCCTGTTGATTCATAATATAATAGAATATAGGAAATATCGAGCACTTAATAGCTCTCTAGTATCAAGTTCTTTTAAGACATAAGTCGGGTTTTATCCTTCCACTTTACTGGTTAATCATGTCATTCGCAGATAGGAGTACAGAATGCCTTATTTTGCCATTCTCTTCTCCCCAGGGACTATATCTTGGCTAGGTATAATAATGATAAACAGCACTTACAATTAATTTTCCCCTTCTCCTGGTTGAGCCAGCTCCTTGGTTTTAGGACGACTTTCCATTATGGTCTTCATTTCGGGATTCCGTTGTTCTGTACTTCCAAAAAAAAAAAAAAAAAACTCACGGATCAACTCACTCTCTAAAACGGCTTACTCACTCTCTAAAACCACCAACTCACTCTAAACGACCAACTCTCTCTCCAAACGACCAACTCTCTCTCTCTACGTTTCCCGCCGAACAAATCCTTATATCCCATTTGGTCCTAAATTCTCCCCCACCCCTTATTTTAATATAATCCCTGATTAGTTCGTTCGTCAAGGACGAAGGAACTAATCAGGGAACTCCATATATTTCTCCTGGAGAAATATATGGAAATATATTTTCAAGGAGAATTCCATATATTTCTCCTGGCTGACTTTTTCGAGAAATTCTGACCTGACCTTCTTTCTGTAGGTCGAAGTTCACCGTCCTTCTGAGAAATTTTCCTCGCCCTTAAGCATCTTCCTAACGGTTAATACCTGATCCTATTTTAATCCTTCGTTGACGGGTATAATTAAATGTTCAGTCTAATTTGTAAGAATATACAGTATTCCAATGTTAAATGAATATATATTATTATTATTTTATTTATTTATTTTTTAGTAAGCCAAAGCTTACAGTCGTTATACCCAGTGCTTTGGAACCCAATTTAGGTAGCTGTATTATCTCAATTAAAACACAACTGGCTCCTCACTCCTCCAAATCTCACAAGCTACCTGACTGCTTTATTTATTTTTTCTGTCCCAGAAGACTCTGAGCACCGAGGATATTTTTATTTCCCCTGAATAGATTAGGACTTAATGAAATTTTTTTTTTTGAGAGCAGTGTACATTTCTCTTCGAATAATGAGGCAGTTATTTGAATTTTTAAAACATTAACAAAGGTTTATTTCAATATCAAAAAATTTACATATCTTTATCGCCTTTAAGGTTAAGAAACATTATCACCACCTTCCCTCTGAAAATTTTCACGAAAGTGAAAAATGAAAAGTTCACCAGGTGCAAACTATTTTTTGGTTGAACTGCCCTGATGACTGCGGCACGCCGTCGAGGCATTGACAAGATCAATTTCTGAAGATAATTGGGTGGTGCAGCATAAGCCACAGGCTTCCTTGCACCATATAGCTAATAATAATAATAATAATAATAATCAACTGATAGTTCGTGATTCCAAACACAAATTTTGGATTCCTGAAGTTCACGAAGGGTCTTTGGTTTTTTTTCTGGCAACTGCAGATTCCACACAATATCAACAGTTTTCTATAGGATTCAGGTCCCAGCTGTTTCCTGGCCAGCTAAGAGTTGTAATGGACCATTCTTCCAACCACTTTTTCACCAGTAACAAATGTAAACACATTACTGTCAAACCTCTAATGCAGAAATGAAGCTAAAGTAACTACAGAAGTGCCTACTTACACTTTTAGCCCAATGACAAGAAGCTGAGTCGTCCTTAAAAAAATGCAGTTACTTGGCAGGTTGAAATGGTCTCTATGAAATGATATCGGGATGCATTTCATTTGGCTGGTAGGGAATTTCACTGTAGATATAATACAGTCTGGATGTTATTCTTCACCACGTCTACGGCGAATCGTTTGTCTCCTATCACAGCCATGCAGATTGAATTTCTTCTCATCCTAGAAAATAACTGACTTCCACTGCTCGGGGGTCCATTTGACATGCTCCTTACACCAAATTAATCGTGCCTTTTTCGTTTTTTGTGAGGAGGGGCTTCTTCTGACTGTTACTGCACTTGCAACCACTCCTGTATGTTTTTCCCATTCTCTTTTCGGCTCAGACGAAGCAACTTTAAAGTTTTTAAGGCATAAGCGCTTCAAAACGCAGTCCTGTTTTGGCGTAGAGACTCGTATGCATCTGGTTTCTTTTTTCTTATCAGCAGAACCAGTATTCTTGAGTTTGGAAAGAAATCTTCTCACTGTCGACTCATTACATGACACTCCATAAGCAATATGACGGAAAGAGCATCCTTCCTCACGTAAAGCAACAGTAGCACTCTTTCTTGGTGGCGTGAACTGCACGTAACTCGCCATCGTGACACATCAAGGAATGACTGTAACTCTTGCAGAGCATGCTTATATAGCTGAAAGTAATAGCTGATGCAATATTACGCCATCACCTACGCATGTCAATCTTATCTGATGCAATCTATAAGAAATATTGCTATATACTTACGTTATTCGGACGACAATTACAATTTTAAGGGGTGATGCACTTTCTTTGAACTCCAGTGTATGATACGTACACTTGAAATTGTAAAGAGTTTTATATTACCAGAGGCTTTTGCAGTAGAAACGGACACGAGATGAATTATCATAGTTATCGTTGCGTTCCTACTGTTTACCATAGTTTCTTTAGGAGCATTATTAAGCCACAAAAGGATGCGAGATGTGAACTGCCACTATGTTGAAATTCGATCAGTTTAAAATAGTTGACGATGTAGTAGTAGTAGTGGCATGTGATGCAAGAAAGCAAATGTATGAGCTTATGCAGCATCAGCCAAAAAAAAAAAAAAAATCACACCATTCCCTCCAAATGCCTGTCCAGTTCCTCCTTAAATTTATTCAACCTATCAACTTCCACAACGACAGATGGAAGTTTGTTCCAGCAATTAACCACCCGCTGGCTAAAGGAAAATTTCCGCACATCTATTCTACATCTGTCTTTTCTTAATTTGAATTTATGCCCCCTTAGATTCGTAATCTGAACAAGTGGAAGGATCCCATCATAATTCAGCGTGCTCAACCCATTCAAGGCCTTATATACCTCAATCAGATCACCGCGCAGGTGCCTAGTCTCCAGCCACTGCAATTTGCAGCACTTAAGCCTCTCTTGGTAAGAAGATCCCTTCATTCCCCTCACCAATCTAGTTGCCCTTCTCTGTGCACGCTCAAGTAAATCTACATCCTTCCTAAAATGAGGCCTCCAGACCTGTACGCAGTACTGAAGCCGTGGCCTGACCATTGCCTTATACAGAGGGATAATCACCTCCTTTTCCCTGCTAGCAAAATTCCTATATATCATTGACAAAACCCCATGACCTGCCCTGGCAGCCTGTCTGCATTGCTCAGAAAACTTCATATCTGCCTGCACAATTACTCCCAGGTCTTTTTCATTTTCTACCGCCTTAAGTGTAGTACCACACAGTTGGTACGTTTCTCTGGGGTTACTTCTATCCATATGTAGTACTTTGCATTTGTCAAGGTTAAACTTCAGTTGCCACTTCTTAGCCCATCTGCCCAAATTATCTAGATCCTGTTGCAGTAGCACACTGCCGTTACTGTCATTAATAACCCTGCCAACCTTTGTATCATCTGCAAACTTCGACATTAAGCCTGATATACCTTCATCAATATCATTGATAAATATACAAAATAACAGTGGACCTAACACCGAACCCTGTGGGACTCCACTAATAACATTAGTCCAAAAAGAGCAGCAACCATTGATTACCACCCTCTGTCTTCTAGCACTTAACCATCCTTTTATCCATTGTAGCAACTTACCCTTAATACCATTCTGCTCCAATTTGTACAATAGTCTTCCATGCGCAACGGTGTCAAAAGCTTTCCTGAAATGCAAATATATATCAAAATTATTTTTCGCATCCAGTTCCTTTGTAACCACATCATAATATCCTATCAAATTTGTCAGACAAGACTTTCCCTTAACAAACCCATGCTGTGTCTGAATTATTGCTGCAGTCTTGTCTAGATGATCCTGCAATGCATCCTTAACCAGCGACTCCATTATTTTACCCGGAACAGAAGTTAAACTAACTGGTATGTAATTACTCGTGTCACCCTTCGATCCCCCTTTGTGAATTGGGGATACATTTGCACATCTCCAGTCCGTGGGAACCTCCCCTGAGTCCAAGGATGCTCTCATAATTATGGCTAAGGGTTTGCTTAGTTGCTTTGCCGTCTCCTTTAATATAACTGGATAGATCCCATCCACCCAACCTCAGGGGCTCACATCTAGTGAGTATGGGATTGGCACACCCAGGGTCCTGAGCTGGATATCATCATTCTTCTTTTCTTTTCTTGGTGATTCCCCTCTACTTCTCTCTCTCTCTCTCTCAGGGTAATTCAGAATTATTATTTTTTTTTTTTTGGCTGGTGCAGCATAAGCCTCAGGCTTCCTTGCACCATATGGCTAATAATAATAACAATAATAACAATAACCCCAGGTGCTTTTCTTACGTTTAACTTCAACAATTTCTCTTCCACTTTGCTCTCGGTTATTACAAAATCATTAAGTATCTTGCTACAATTTGATAACCTTCTGCCATTTTCAAACCTTAATAATTCCTCACGTGTGAATGTAGATGCAAAATACTCATTCAGTTTGTTTGCTATGAGCAGGATCATCAACAGTCGAACCATCGATGTCAAGTGGACCGATCAGATTCATTCCATTCCTTTTAGAGTTTATATAAGTAAAGAAATCCTTGCTATTTTTCTTAGCATCTTTTGCCAAGGATTTCTCGTAATCTGCCTTCGCCTGCCGAACCTCCTTTGTGACCTGATTATAGATTAACTTATATCTGCCATATGCTTCTGAGTCGCTTGATAATTTATATGCATCCCATGCATTTTTCTTCTCTGTTACGAGTCTCATTAGTTCATTTGACAACCATTTAGGCCTAAACCTTGAACAATATTTCTTAATAGGTATGAACCTTTTAGTAGCTATTCCGATGTAATATTGTTGAAATGAAGGGAAACGCTTAGACTGAAGTCAAGTTAAAATACGATCCACAAGTTTATTAAAATGAATTGCACGTTACTGCATTTTCATTAACTAATGTCGCCTTTTCCATAAATTGAAGAGCTTCTACTTGCTCGTCGGTTTATCCAACAGTCGTGTTTTAATCTGTATAAAAGTTTTAGAGATTTAGGTCAATCAATTTCGTTTGCCCTCAAAAGTTAAGAAGAACGTAGGTTTACCCAATTACCATCGTAAACTGATCTATTTTACGTTGTACAGTAATAAGTTGAATTTGGAATCGATTTCAAAAACGCTAAATTCTTTTCGATGCAGTTACTGGCGTATTCTCGAGATTGGATTTATTCTTGGGTGAACTTAGCGTCCTTTCCGACGAATCTCGAGTTCTTAGTCTCATTATTTTCATGGCCATATAAAGATGAAGAATCTTCTTTATTATAAAGGCGTGATTCCACGCCGATCTGAACGACGAAGTTCACTCGATGTTACCATAAACGGTAGCATCGACCTTTAAATTATTTGTAAACTCTCGATACTGACCAGTGACAAGGTAAAGGCCGCCGTAGCCTAGTGGTCAGGCACGCGGTTGCATAAGTACACGTGCCTTGAGTGTCCGGGGTTCAAGCCCGTGACTGCTGAATACGGTGCTGTTTCTTGTATTCTGTCTATCTTGTGACTTCCTCTGACCGTCCTTGGTTGTTCCGGAGTATAAACAGAAAATTTATTTATATTTTAAATGCTAGGAAACGACAATTCTTGCATGATCGTTAAAAAGCAAACTTTGTGGACCATTTCGTTCACCAGGAGCTGTTCGTAAATATTTGTCATCACTCCGCAAAAGAGTTTGTTGTTGAGCGACTAAACTTTCTTCAATAGGTATAGCTTCACTCATTTTATCCCGTGTAGGAGCATCACCGAATTCCATGTCTTCATCGAAGAATGCTTCGTCAATCTCGATATCATACAGACAATATTAAGGACAGTCGTAAGTAGATACTTTAACCCTTACATCTCGTTTACGAACCAAGCTCATTAAATAACTCGATTTGTGAATTTTCTTAAGTTTGATATGGACGTTAGCACAATAATCGAAATCTATACTCCGAGGCAAATGATTTACAGGAACATTCTCGACAAGTATCACGAGCCTTCGTAGTTGTTACGTCTGTCTGTCTGCAGTTGGTAATTCTAAGAGAAGTAACGGTAACTTCCTGGAGTGCATAATTTTACATAATTTTCATATTCTATAATCGATCACAGATATCACAAACAGCTCCAAATGTATTTTTCAGAAATTGTCGCTCAAATACTTACCTACTTCTACTTGGTCAAGATTCAGTAGCGGGTACAGCCAATGAGAATGAAGTGAATGAAGGCAGCCGGCTCCACCCAGTGGGCGGAGTCAATTACGTCCTCACGATCACAACTGACAACTGTGCCACGAAGTGCGTGTCACACGTGTCGCAGTGCGTGTCACCCGATATTGACTGGAGCCTCCACATTGACGGGGGTCTGGGGGCAGAGCCCCCAGAAAAAAAAATTAAAGTTATTTATTTTTCTGAAAAATAAAGTGAAAGTTAAAGTGACGTGGCCACTTTCCTCCTCTTCTGAGCCTTCTCATTGGCTGAATAGTAATTCCTAATTACATTCTTAATTACCTTCGTAATTAAAAAAAATCACTTATCCGATTTTAAATGTGATTAAATTCCCCATTTATGAAATTCCGCTTAAACGGGGGTCTGGGGGCAGAGCCCCCAGAAAAAAAAATTAAATTAATTTTTAAATGTCGACTGATGAAAGTGACGTGGCCACTTTCCTCGTCTTCTGAGCCTTCTAATTGGCTGATTAGTAATTCCCAATTTCCCCCAATTTCTGTGGTTCCTCGTGATTTTCTTTCTTGTTCAGCCACGTTGGGTGCAGGTGTGAATTGTAGGTATGTATTAATTTTTTTATGTTAATATTAAAATATATTAATTTTTTAGGTATGTATTAATCTTTTTAGCTTTTCTGATGATGTGCATCCCAAATTTTCATTGTTAATGCTGGTGAAATCGGATAGTAAACAATATTTTTTTTAAAAAAAATCATCATAACCATTTCTGTTGTTCACGTGCATCCGCAATTCTCGTTGTTAATTAATGCTCGCGAAATAGTCTTTTTTGCAATTCCCTGGCGAAATTTACGTTGTGCTGTATTTCCTGCGGTCGAGAAAAGGGTTAGTTTTTGAAATTGGGGTGAAATCGGATAGTACGATTTTACGTTGTGCTGTATTTTTACGTTGCGGCGAAATTTACGTTGTGCTGTATTACCTGCGGTCGAGAAAAGGGTTAGTTTTTGAAATTGTGGTGAAATCGGATAGTAAAACTGGTGAAATCGGATAGTAAACAATATTTTTTTAAAAAAAAATCATCATAACCATTTCTGTTGTTCACGTGCATCCGCAATTCTCGTTGTTAATTAATGCTCGCGAAATAGTCTTTTTTGCAATTCCCTGGCGAATTTTACGTTGTGCTGTATTACCTGCGGTCGAGAAAAGGGTTAGTTTTTGAAATTGTTCAGTTTATTTGCCTTTCCTTTTAGCGAAATTTCGGTTTAAATTACACTTTCCCCTTTCCTTTTTAGCTCAATCAGACTTATTCCAATGTCACGTGACATTTCGCGAACTCGTAGAAACGTGTATTTTTGTATGTGGATTTTCTGATTTTCGCATTTATCCTTTGTTTTCAGCCTCCACTTTCGTTGCTGTGCCACCTGCGTGTCACTTCGCCTCCGCCGGGCGAGGAGAGAAGGGGGAACGCAGTGAGTGGGTGGAGTCAAAACCCGTCAATCACTGCTTTTCCCCTTCATCTCCTCGCCGCCATTTTTGTTGGCCGTACCCGATATTGAATCTTTACCAAATACTTTATTGGAATTACAGTCATGCTCGACTACCGTTGAATGAACCCCGTGGAGGGACTTACAACCGGCGATTTAGCTGAAACACGTTTTTTTTCCTTTTTGGATGATGCAATCGAAGCTGGTTGTTGCAGTATATACTCTATCAGGTTCAGGAATAAACTGAAAATCCTCAGGTAATCCATTAAAACTCAAATCTTTTGGGTCGAAATCTTCAAGAAGTAGAAAGTTCTTGAATATAATTTCGTGATGTTGACGGTGCAGTCGATGTTCACCAAAATCTTGAGAAGCAGATTTTATTAAACTCTGCATTTTCTTTTCTTTTCGTTCGCTACGTATTTGAACTCGTTCTTTTGTCAACATGGGAGGTTTCCTCGGTGGTTCTGAAGCTTTTATTCTTACACAATTCTCTCCATTTCGCTCAGCTGCAATTTTAACCATCTTAGAAATACTCTTATAGGTTGTTAACTAAAATCAGATTTTGTATTTTTATAATTCAATAGTCAGCGAAATCCATTTGTAGAATGGTATGATGTCATTACCAAAACTACTGCAGGAAGTGATTGTTTTATTGTTGCATTCTTAAATCAAAACCGTTTATATTTTTAAACGGTTTAATCGAACAGCTATTCAAAACTAAGAGCTAGAAGTTATTAACGATGCAACGTTTTATGCTCACGCCCGCTACTTACTTACGCTATTTAGAAGGTTGAAGTTGATTAAAATCTTGAGAAGCAGATTTCATTAAACTGCATTTTTTTTCGTTTTTGTTTTTGAACTTGTTCTTTTGTATATGACGCTTCTTCAGTGTCTGAAGCTTTTATTCTTGCATAATATTATTACCCGCCACCAGTGGCAGACTGGGTCTAAAAATATTAGTTGCCAGGAGACAAAGGGGGCCAAACCACAACTATTATATTTTCAAGCTACTAAAAGGTCATTAACATATTGTCTAATGTTATTGCAAGGGGGCCCACTTGACATCGGGCAAGCCGACACCCTGACCAGTCTGCCACTTAGTCTATCGAACCAACGTTAATCACTGAGTTAGCGTCATTTAGGAAGTGACGTTATTGCATCATTTCTGTAAGAAAATTTTGTTACCAATTGGTTTTGCTTCAGTCCGAAAATGTAGAAGGTGCTGCCATAGATGTTTTCACATCAAAATCCTACACGCTACACCCATCCATACCCTCCAAAGATTTTAGTTTTTTCCTTGAATTCGAACCACTCACTTCCACGACAGATGGAAGTTTGTTCCAACAATCAACCCCCATCCAGCTGAACGCAAACTTCCGCACCTGTCCTGCAACCATCCTTCAACTTGAATTTATATCCCCTCATGCGTATAGTCTCAGCAAGTGGAACAATGCCATTAACATTCAGCGTATTCAATCCAGTCAAGGCTTTAAACACCTCAATCAGATCTCCCCACAAGTGCCTAGTCTCAAGACGCTGTAATTCACAGAACAAAAGCCTTTCTTGGTAAGAGCACCCTTTTGTTCCCTTCTCTACGCCCATTCCAGCAGTTCTACATCCTTTCTGAAGTGAGCAGTGTTGAATCCAGAGCGTTTGCACTGGAGGAGAGGAGAATGTAACTTTGGTGGTAAATGCACCACTGGGGAAGAATGTAAACTTCGGGGGTACATGTAATATATTTTTTATTATTATTTAATATTTAAAACATATGTATATGTTACAAACAAATCTATATATTTATGCATATTTATAAATGTTATAATAATAGAATATGAGAAAACAAAAGGAAATATTTAGTATTTAACATCTAAATACTAATAGTCAGTTCACAAAAACTACATCACTGACAATAATCACAGTTTAATAATATGAAAATTACAGATTAAAATTCGCAAAAAAATTATACAAATTATAATCAAACATGTAAGTACTGTATTGTAATAATCTTATTCTTCTTCCCTTTTTCTTTGCATGTGTATTTAATTTTTCCAATAAATCATTTGGGCCCTCTAAGCTTATCTTCATGCAATCTTACAGTTCAGATGCATATATAATAAAAATGTTATAAAATGTATTGTTTATAAGCTGCAACCAAACCCTCTTGTTTGCTGTATACAAAGGAACAAATAAAGGGAATGTGAAAACCATAAAGCGAAACTGCTGACAATTGAATTAGTGGCTGCAGTAGACTTGCCTCTCTGCCCAAACATCGTTCAGCCCTTTCCCTGAAAGCCGCGGGACACATATTTACGATAGCATCTGTCAGGAACCAATTCAGGCTAACCTACTCGCAGGCTGTGATCTTGTTCACGATATACAAAGAATTAGTTGTAAATAGGCTGTTGGTGTGAAACTATCTAGAAATGGTTTATGTAAAAATAAAGGTAACTTGAAAACCATAAAACAAAAATGTGGACACTTGAAACCATGGCTTTTAGTTACAATTTTTGTGGCCAGAAATATTGTCCATTTAATTATTTTGAAAATTTCGCATCTTTTGAATTTTACTGATTTATTTTCACCGTGTACCACCTAACAAGTACCACACTTAGTTGATGTAATTTTTTGTGTTGTGTTTATTTTAAACAAATTTATTGAATTCATGTTTTATAAAATAAAAATTACTATTTTTCACTGGTGGGGATTTTATTCCATCGGGGATGAAACTCACCCTCGGTCACTAGCCCCCCTGGATTCAACACTGGAAGTGAGGCCTCCAGACCTGTATACAGTATTCAGGATGCGGCTAGCCATAGCCTTGTACAAAGGGATAATCACTTCCATATATTGTACCTGCTAGCAAAGTTTTATTGACAAAATCCCATGAGCTGTCCTGGCCACCTGTCTGCACTGCTTGGAGAATTTCATATCTTACTACACAATTACCCCCAGGTCTTTTTCATTCTCCACCTCCCTGAATGTAGTACCTCACAGTTGATATGTTAATATGGGATTACTGCTACCCATACGCACTACCTTGCATTTGTCAATATTAAACTTCAACTACCATTTTTCATCCCATCGACCTAATTTTCCTAGATATTGTTGAAACAGCTCATTCTGATTAAACATTGACCGTCATTAACCATATTTGAGGTGCTTCCGTAGCCAGGTAGGCAGGAGCAGCAGTGCATAGCACACGCTTCTCAATTAGACCGGGGTTTGAGCCCATGACCACCAAATATGGAAAGGTCAGAGAATAACCAAAGAGCGGGAGTGCAGTAGCACTCCCGCTCTTTGGTTATTCTCTGACCTTTCCAAAGAGCGGGAGTGCATTCTCTGACCTTTCCAAACTGTGGGAGTGCTACTGCACTCCCGCTCTTTGGTTATTCTCTGACCAATTGGTTATTCTCTGCAGGAGTGCTACTGCACTCCCGCTCCTGCCCACTTGGCTACGGAGGCCACCGGCCTCCGTAGTTGTGCCACAGTCAACAGAAGGTTGACTGGGGCGCAACTCGCTGGTAATTGGAATGCTGGTGATGGAAGTAATATGTCACAACACACAGTACATCGAACCCTGCTGAAAATGGGGCTGTGTAGCTGCAGGCTGCTCCCAGTGCCCATGCTAACCATGGTTCACTGGCAACAGCACCTACAATAGGCATGCATCGAAACTTGAGTGATTGAAAGAAGGTCATCTGGTCCGATGAATCACATTTCCTGTTGCACCATGTGGACAGCCAGGTACGTGTGCGTCGTTTACCTGGGGAAGTGATGGCACCTGGATGCACTGTGAGACGAAAACAAGCTAACAAACTACCAACTCAGTCACTTGGTAGCCCACTGTATTTCTCAGTATAGTCATTTCTTGCACGTAATAACAAAGATTGCTAATTTTTGTTTTTGCTGCCATTGTAACCACAGCATAGAGCAAAGACAACAGAGAGGAGTCAAGGTCACTCAACAGGCCTTCTCTTCCATAGCATAAGCATGGTAAGGGAATCAAAGTGGTTGATCTTGAGCTGCCTGTAGATTCCTCCCTACTTTAGTCATGCACCTTATGAGCTATATGACTAGTTATAATGGTGGCACAAAAAAAAAAGAAAAAACTATGTGTGGAATTAAATCTGTTGTTTATGTACTCAGCAAGTCACTGTTTATGGAAAAGATTATCCGTACATTAATTAATGGCGCCTCCGTAGCCAGGTGGGCAGGAGCAGCAGTGCGTAGCACATGCTTTTTGATTAAACCGGGGTTTGAACCCGTGACCACCAAATGCAGAGGATACGGAAAGGTCAGGGAATGACCACCGCATATCCACAGAGCAATATGACCTTAGTTGCTAATGCTCCTAAAAACCAAATAACAACAACATTAATTAATCATATATTTTTCCATATATACCCACACCAAGCATTTTCAATCTTTCATTGCTCTCAGCTGTCCTAAAGTAGTAAAGTAAAACTGGTTACTAGCTCACAAAAGTGATGTATGACCACCTATTTGGTAAACTGGCCTATAAATACACTTATGTGAACATAATATAATGCACAATATGGCCCAAGTCGTTGATATGCTTAAACAACAACTCCAATATAATTTGGCATTGAGCTTAAAGGAAGCTCAAGGTGTGTGTGTAATGTTAGGAAAAAAGGCAGCAAGGAGCAGGAGCTCTCCTTTCCTGAATTAAACTCCCATCTCCTTTGTTGGGATTTGGTGGCCCTTTTTGGTCTAGAACCCAAATACTGGGTCCTAGATCTAGACTAAACTGAAATGTATGCACTGGATATGTACCTAGTGAATTCCAACCCCCACCAAAGGACCAGTCCTGAACTAGCCCCATATTGTTATTTTTAACATGGCCTTGCAGAGTTTATTTTGTACTTGGCATTACAAACCATGAAGCTGTTCCTGACAAGCTACTGTTGCAATATCTACTGTTGCTTTTCTTTGCATCCATTGGAACAGGCTCAGAAAAGAGAAAAATTATTAGTCAAGGGCAGAAGGGCTCTTACCAAGAAAGACTTCAGTTCTGTATCAGCATACATCTAGAAACTAGCATTTGCAAGGTGACCTGATTGAAGTATTTAAGGCTTTAGATGAGTTAAACTGATGGTGTCCTTACTTTTTCTCAGATGAGACATGTGATGACATTAATTTAAATTGGAAACGGATAAATGTAGTAAATTTCTCTCCAGCAAGAGAATAATTGATTGTTGGAATAAACTTCTACTTACTGTAGACTGAATAAATTTTGAAGGATTGGACAAATTATTAGTGCAAATAAAGTGGGTAATTTTATTTTTTTTAATGGCTGATGCTGTTTAAATTTGTTTTCTTGCATCATTTTGTCACTATTAATAATAATAGCATTAGCTATTTTACAAATTTGGTGGTATAATTAGATTCTTGTAGTATTATTATGTTATGATTTTATGAAAATATAGTCAGACTATCATCATTTCATTTTACACAGAAAATGAATGCCAACCAGGATTTGCTGATACATGCTTTAGCGATGCTCATGCTGATCTTGATATAATTCTTGGACTGACTGATGGTGTATCAATGGAACTGTCCACAGAAGCCATTCAAGATTTTTGTTTGTAAGTGCAACACAATATGCCCTAAGCAATTTTTTAAAATATTATATAAAAGTAAAGAAACAAATACAGTGAAATCTTATTGATCCATATTAATGACAGAGTGCAGGAGGTCAGTTAATAAAAATTACATTTTAAAAGGTATTCTTTATTAATTGCAATTACAAAAGAAAATCATTTATTCATTGAAAATGCATAATTTTTATGTACAGTACTATCTATCCATTTCCTTACAAGAGAAATTATCTATGTACATAACTTTATATTTTTTTAACACAAGAACAGAAGGTAAATTTACTAGAAATAAATAATCTAATATTAGCTCTTCTTTTTTTTTTCTCTCTGAAAACTGCTTTTGTGTATATTGGTTCCAATTTTCTGTAAATGTGAAATGCTTGTGAATTTAGTGTAGTCCTATATATCTAAGAAAGCAAAAAAAATATATCTTTCACCTTAAGGAAACTGGGTTGCAGTAATTTTTATTTATAGGAACAAACACTGCATCGCTATAATTATTTTCCACAGAATTTTTAACTTCCGCTGAAGTAGAAGGTTCATTTCTTAGATGTATTACACGGCTTTTTATAAACAGTGCCATGAGCTTGGATGTAAATGACAGTGTGTCTGGCCAATTTCATCATTGCCTCTGGTTTGGTGCTGTTTAGGTTCAACATCAAACTGATTAAGGTTTGATTTGTTTGCATTTTGGAAATGAGAATCATCTTTTGCTATTTGAAGGCAATTTTCCATATTGGACCTCTGTCCTTTCCCACATCTTCTTACTTTATTGCATTACTTTGTTAACCATTGACTCCATTTTTTTTCCCCCCTGGTACAGAATCAAGCATATAAGGATGTAATTACTCACACTGCCTTTCGATCCCCCCCCATTTGTGAAGAGGAGGACATTTGCACACCTCCAGTCTGTATAAACAACCTCTGAGTCCAAGGATCCCCCTCATAATTATTGCCAAAGGTTTGCTTGCCTCTCTTTTACCATGTCTTTTAATATAATTGGATGGATTCTTTCAGCTCCAATTGCCTTATTTACTTGTAGTTTCAACAATTTCTCTTCCAGCTTCCTTTCAGTAACTATAACATCATCTAACTCACAGTTAGGCTTAGATACACTTTTGGTATCCACATCTCTAAAAACTTCACATTTCAAAAAAGATGCAGAATATTTATTTGATTTGTCAGAAACCTGCCCAGGATCATCAACAACTATCCCATTATATATTAGTATTAGAGTGGCAAATGATGTAAGGAAGCAAGATTACACGCATCATCCAAAACAGCAAAATCTACTCACCTCTGCTTAGTATACCCTTTAAAACTTTGTGTGATCCTTCCTTAAATTTATTCAAGTTACCCATTCCCACACACCAGATGGAAGTTTGTTCCAACAATTGATTATTCCTTGGCTGAAAGCAAATTTTCATCCATCTGTCCCACAACTGTTATTTCTCGTTTTAAATTATGTCCCCTTATGTATGTTGTTTGAGGAGTAAGGATGACATCAGGTTGTGAATGCTGTGATATCCAGTGGACCAATGTAGTTTGCCCCTTTCCTTCTAGTGTTGACATAAACAAAGAATTCTTTTCTACTTTTCTTTGTGTTTTTAGCCAAAGACCCTGTAATCTGCCTTAACATGCCTAACCCCTCAATAACTGGTTACAAAGGGTTAGGCATGCCAAGGTAGATTGAGTTACTAAGGAGTTAGGCATTATCGCTGGACACAGATGCCTATATTAAGTATATAATATATACTTATTATCCCCTGATAATTTATAATCATTCCTTCAGTTTCCTGCTCTCCACTAGTCTTCTTAGTTCAGCTGTCATTCATTTAAGTCTAACTTTGAACAATGTCTCTTAGTTGGTATAAAATTCTTAGTAGCTTATACTGTTACTTCCCAGAACAGCTCTTTCGAAGGTTCTAAACAACAGCTTTAATTGGCAGTTAGACTAAAATCAGTCCCACATGTATACTTCGATTTGGAGATCTCAACTTAAAAAAAAAAAAATTAATTTGGAGATCGTATAACTTAAATGCAGTTTTTAGTATGGATTTTTTTTTTTTTTTTTAAATTATTCCTACTGAAAGTTTTTTTTTTTCCTGGTCAATGTATCTCTTAGTACTGCAACTCAAAATGCTATTATCATAAAGGCAGAATTTTTCTTTTTTGTACTGCAGAATTTCTGTAGTTCTGCATGCCAATTTTCATATACATTTCAACAGGTTATAATGCTGCTGCCTCTGAATGTTTCTGAATTAATGCTACTTTAAAAATAAATTACTGTGTTGTTAGCATAAGGTACCTTCAGGGCTGCAAGCAATTATGAAACACACATTGTCTAATTAAGTACAGCTAAGCCTGTTCATGAAAAATTGCACAAATGAATGAGGTAGAACAATTCAGTGGGAATTTTGACCTTAGCTCTGTTCACAGTCAGTGAATGTAAAAGGAGTTTCTTGCTACTGACCCACCTTTTAGAATGTCTTTGAAATGTGCTGAGCAGCACAGGAGGTTCAGGAAAACTTTGTTTTTCTTTGAAAATTACTTTTCCCTGGGAATGAATTTCATTCCCATGCCTTAGTGTGAGGTTAATTACATTTTAGCACTGCCACTGGATTACCTTGTTTTACAGGTCAGATAAGCCATACTTTGCTTACTCCTCTTAAGTGATATTTGTATTTTTTACTTAAGTGTGATGCATGGGTAATTTTTCTAAACAAAAATGGCTATTACACATATATTTGGTCTCGTTTTAATATTGATATAATAGCGATTTATTTTTTCAGTATCAATACATTATGTGAATAATATGTTTTTAACTATTTTTTGAATGTTTTTTCCTCCTCTCCTTAGGTCATTAGAAGATGCTTTAAACTGCACAGAAGACATTATAGACGGCGACTGTTCCACAGATGATGGTCGTGACCGATTTGACTCTTGGCTGTTGGCATTGAGAGCAGCTCAAAAATTTGCGTGTTCTAACAGTGCAGAAAATCTTGGAAGTAAATTAATGATTATGTTGTGTTATTACTGATTTTATAAATACTTTAAGGTTAAATACTTGATAAGGACATTTTGTTGTAGTTGTTATTTTGGGTTTTAGGAGCATTAGCAACTAAGGCCATATTGCTCTGAGGACATTTTGTGGATGTACCATTAGGTAAGAAATTTAATAAATGACACTTTACTATGTATTTAATTATTTAATTGGTATGAAAGAACAATTGATACAATTAGACTCAAACAGTCCTAATAACTAAATAAAACTGGCTACATTTTGGATTCCTATATTGAAATCCATCTCCATGCCTTGATTTTGGAGTTCAATAAAATTTTGTTCTTTTAATTTGACCTTTATGGCTTATATGTTTGTTTATAGCATCAGGTAAAAAGGTAAAACAGCATCCTCAGAAGACAAAGGTCTACTTTCTGTGTCCCAATACCACTGCTTTTTTTTTTTTTTTTGAGTATTTGATGTGATATAGATCATGGCATCATGAAATGTCTGATAACCATGAGCTGCCTCTGGTTTAAAGTTCAGGTTTTTTTGTTTTTTTTTAATTTTTTTTTAAAATCTCCTAAGTTTTATATATATCATGTCATATCTCTGAACATCCTGCCAGTTGAATAATTATAGTTTTGAAAGTAATGGCTAAATCAAAACTGTCACTAAATTTAAAATTTTTAATTATCTAAAAAAAATTACTTTAATTTAACCAGAAAATTGATTTGTTTTGTTAACCTATATTAATTTTTAATTGCTTTTGGGTTCTATAATTTTATAGAACCCAAAACCAAGGCCTGAAGATGGATTTCAATAAAAATCTAAATGTAGCCAATTTTGTTTACTTACTAGGATTGTTGGGGTCTTGTATCAATTTATCCTTCCATACCAATAAACTAATTAAATATTTCATATGGTAAAGTGCCTTTTATTAAAATTTCTTACTTAGTAAATACTGAAATTCTTTTTTTTTTTTTTTTTGAAGGTTGGATTAAAGAATCTTTTTGAACTCTGATTCCACTTTTGCTTTCCACTTTAATACAGTAGGGATCAGTTCAGATTTCTAAAATATCTAACCACCTCTATGTAATCACATGTACCCCCATAATAACTGATATTAGCATTTAGCAGAGGCACATGATAAAAGAAAGCAAGCTTATGCAGCATCAGCCAAAAAAAAAAAACTAACCCTCCCATTTCACTCATCTATTCACTCCAAATGCTTATCCAGCTCAGCCTTAAATTTATTTAAGCTATCAACTTCCACAACAAGAGATGGAAGTCTCTTTCAGCAATCAACTACCCGCTGGTGAAAGTCAAATTTCCATACACCTATTCTACAACTATCTTCCTCAGTTTGAATCTATGTCCCCTCAGGTTTGTAATTTGGTTTAAAGAGGAAGAATCCCATCAGCAGTGAGCTTGCTCAACCGGTTCAAAGCCTTATACACCTCAATGAGATCACCTCGCATGTGCCTAGTTTCCAGGTGCTGCAATTTGCAGAACTTAAAGCCTATCTTGGTAAGAGCACCCCATTTGTTCCCCTCACCAAAGTTGTTGATCTTCTTTGTACACATTATAGCAACCAGAGGCGGATTTAACGGCGGGGGCACCGGGCACGCGCCCTGGGCCCTGACTTCTGAAGGGCTCATGCAAAACCCCAACAAATTAGTTGAACTAATATGTTCAACTTTTAGTTCAAAACTTTGTGATTATTATTATGCTTTTATTAATTATATTATATTCAAATTTAATCGGAAATAAAACATTAATAGTACATAATATCATAATATTTTTTATTTATTTTAAAAAATGGTTAACATGTATTTTTATTTTCCCTGTCTCTCTCTTTTTTAAGGGGCCCAATATTTTCTTCTGCGCCCGGGGCCTCAACCGACTTTAATCCGCTACTGCTAGCAACTCTACATCCTTCCTAAAATGAGGAGGCCTCCAGACCTGTACACAGTATTCAAGGTGTGGCCTGACCATTGCCTTGTACAAAGGGCTAATCACCTCCTTGTCCCTGCTAGCAAAATTCCTATATATCATTAACAAGACTCCAATGACCTGCTCTGGCAGTCTGTCTGCACTGCCCAGTGAACTTCATATATGACTGCACAATTATGCCCAGGTCCTTTTCACTCTCGACTTCCCTGAGTGCAGTAATAACCCAGTTGGTACGTTTCTCTTGGGTTACTGCTGCCCATATGCAGTACTTTTCATTTGTCAATGTTAAACTTCTCAGCCAATTTGCACAACTTATCTAGATCCATTTGCAGTAGCATACTGTCTTTACTGTCATTAACAACCCTGTAAAACTTTGTATCATCTGCAAACTTGGACATTAAGCCTGATATATCCTGATCAATAACATTGATGAATACAAAAAACAACAATGGGCTGAGCACCGAACCCTGGGGAACTCCATTAATAACATTAGTCGATGAAGAGCAGTGTCCACTGATTACCACGCTCTGTCGTCTCCCACTCAACCATCCCTTTATCTATTTTAGTAACTTTCCCTTAATGCCATACAGCTACAATTTGTACAGCAGTCTTCCATGTGTAGCAGTATCAAAAGCTTTCCTGAAATCCAAGTATATGATATCAAAATTATTTTTTGTGACATCATAGTATCCAATAAAATTGGCAAGACCTCCCTTTCACAAACCCATGCTGTGTCTTAACTACTACTGCAGTCTTGTCTAGATGATCCTGCAATACTGCTTTAACCAATGACTCCATTATTTGTCCCGGAACACAAGTTAAACTAACAGGTCTATAGTTACTTGTGTCACATTTTGAACCCCCTTTGTGAATTACTGACACATTTGCACATCTCCAGTCCATGGGGACCTTCCCTGAGTCCAAGGAAGCTCTCATAATTATGGCTAAGGGTTTGCTTACTTCCTTTACTGCCTCCTTTAATATAACTGGATAGATCTCATCCACCCCAGGTGCCTTCTTTATGTTTAATTTCAACAATTACTTCTCCACTTTTCTCTCAGTAATTACAAAATCACTTAGCTCCATGTTAGAGTTTGATAAGCTTCTGGCATTCCCCTCATTGAATAACTCCTTGTATGTGGATGTAGATGCAAAATACTCATTCAGTTTATCAGCTACCTGAGCATGATCATCAATAGTCAAATCATCTATGTTAAGTGGACCAATCTGATTCATCCCTTTAAGAGTTTTCATAAGTAAAGAACTTTTTGCTGTTTTTCTTTGCATCCTTTGCCAAAGATTTCTCGTAATCTGCCTTTGTCTGCCTAACCTCTTTGTAACTTGATTACAGACTAGCTTATATCTGCCATAGGCTTCTGTGTTGCCTGATAATTTATATGTATCCCACGCATTTTTCTTTTCTGCCACGAGCCTCACTAATTCATCCGACATCCATTTAGGCCTAAACCCTGAACAGTATTTCTTAGTTGGTATTAAAAGCCTAGTAGCCTCCAAGATTAAGCCCCCGAAGGTTTCCCATTTAGAATTCATTGCTAGTAACATCATCAGTTGATCCCACTGTATAGAATTTAAAAACAGTCTGAGACCACTGTAGTCACCTTCACAAAAGCAAAAGTCCTTCCCTTTTCTCTTGATGCTAGTTACATCTTTAAATAAATCCCACATCAATACACTGCAATCACTGTCACCCAGTGGTTCCTTTATCTGCAAATTCTTAATGCATGAACAATCACTGCTGATAATCAGATCAAGAGTATTACTCCCTCTGGTTGCCTCTCGAACATGTTGTGTAGAAAACAGTCATCCAATAAATCTACAAAAGTCTTGCTAGTGTGCAAGTGACCAACCCACAAGTTCCAGTCAATATCTGGAATGTTAAAATCCCCCATTATAAGACATTCTGATTTACTGGCCCACTCTATTTCTCTGCACAATGGCGCATTGTACTCATCAGATTCATTAGGCCTATAACACACACTTACTCACATTTTTCCTTTCCCAGTGCTTATGTCACACCAAACAGACTCAACATTGCATTGTCCACCAATGTCAATGAGATTCACTTCCTTAGATTTTGTGTGTTTCTTAACTAACAACATAATCCTTCCTCCCTTCCTGCCCTGTCTATCCTTACTGTATTGGAACATTCTGTACACATTGTACGCCCCAAATTCCAATTCTGCACTGCTTATATCTGTGTGACACCACATCTCTGATATCTCAACAATATCTTCCTTTGATGCCATGACTAGCACTACAAGCTCATCAAATTTATTAACTATACTCCTAGCATTGGTGTACATGCAAGTATACATGCACCTGTTCCTACTCTTAGTTACCCTAACACAGCCCATGTATTTACTTGTTCCACTATGACTCCCAGCAGTCCTGGAAATCTCCATTACCTTTCTTTCCAGGCTGCTGCTTATTCTAATAGAAGCAGTGCAAGAATCACTTTTGCCTGTACCTGCGGCCACTGTTAACCTTTTAGTCTGTGTATTCCCCAAGCTAGCAGTTTTCCAACCCACCTAACACTGCCTCAATAGCATCAGCAAATATTCTTGCACCCTTTCTATTTAAGTGTACCCTATCCCTGTAGAAGCAGTCTCTCCTGTTAGCAAGCACAGACCACACTGAAAAAAATTCTACTTCATTCTACTTGCAAAATCTCTCCAGTACTGAATTAATTGATAAGGCTTTCATCATATACTCCCTCCCTCCTATTGTGTCTGGGCAGAATTGCAGAGACTTTCAAATTCATTCTTAGCTCGAAACTTTTTTTCAACATTGACATGTACTTATTAATTAAATCTGCAGATCTCTTACTCTTTTAAAGTGCCAACATGCACAATAATATCAACTTTTGTGCCCTTAAAAGATGATATCTGCTCTACAACATCATCAACTTTTGTCCCTGGCAGACATACCCTGGTCCTGTTCTACCTATCCTTTTTAAAGGATAGTTCAGCTTAACAAAATGTATAAATCATTTATACAAGGCAATTCAGGATATTTCAGCTTAGTAAAATGCATAAATCCTTTATACAGGGCAATTCAGGAGGAATAGTAAATATTTTGGGAGGTTATAGTATCGATTATTCTGAGTAAAAAAAATTCATATAAACATGTGTCCAATTCTCAATGGATACAGAGATACAGCTGTTTGAAACTGGTGCTCACAAAGCCATTATGGTATTAAAAAACTTTAGTTTTAAAGAATGATAAATGACACTGTTCATATTTACTGACTTTTTGAATGATACAAAACACAATAAATGTCCGAAAATCCCACCACTAAACTCATTGCACTTTGCAGCTCTTGTGGCAATATGATGTGGCATTCTTCTGGGGTAGTCTTGGTGTTCCTTCATGAGGACAGCAGTATCCAAAACGTGAGCTAGCAATTCGTCTCTTGTATTCAGCTTTTCTTTGTATACTGCGATTTTCATCCATCCCCACAAACAAAAAATCTAACGGAGTGAGGTCTGGAGACCGTTGTTGCTAATGAATGGGACCCACCATGGCCAATCCATTATTCAGGAAAAGTTTGATTTAGATATTGTATCACTAGACAGGTATAACGTGCAGGAGCTCCATCATGCTGAAAGTACATATCAATCCTTGTAGCCAAGGGAACATCCTCCAATAGTAGTGGAGGTTGGTTCGGAACATCCTCCAATAGTAGTGGAGGCAGAAATTCTAGGTAAATGGGCCCTGCAAGATGATTTTGTAACACAACAGGTCCAGTAAACTGGCTGTCGATGATACCACACATTTACAGAGAAGCGATGTCGAAAATGTTTCTACAGTGGCACATGGATTCCAACTGTCACCTGGTTTAAGACGTTGCACCCACTGTATGTGAAGTGGATACAAGCTGTGCACACGTAATGTTTGCCATTCTCTTGTCTGTGGAGCACTGATATGCGTAGAAATTCTGTGCTAATAGTAGGACTACATTCTTCCAACTGAAGAATGTGTTCTATTTCATCCACATTTTGTTCATTTGCACATTCAGAAGAAATATGAGTGCTGGGAACTGTACCAGTCTCACACAGTTTGGTGTAAACACTAGTAAATGCTCTTGAATCTAGTATTCTGCAGTTAGGAAACTGTCAACAGTATTCTCTACAAGCAGCAGTAGTACTTCCACCACAAAAACTGTAGATAAACACCATATCAGCATATTCAGGATGTGTGGCATTCTTAACAACACTTCTAAAACCAAACAGAGTCAGGTCATAACTGCTTCTTGGTGACATCTGATTCAGGGAGCTCTGCGAGCCAGTTTCAAACAGCTGTGTCTCTGTATCCATTGAGAATTGGACACATGTCTACATGAACTTTTTTACTCAGAATAATTACTATTCCTCCTGAATCACCCTGTATATATTGACACATACCCTTCTAATAATAACACTAACAATTGTAGACAAGACACAAATGAAAGTCATCTTGAAATTCAAGTCAGTGAAAAGGATGCAAATCATACAGAATATGGGGGATACCTGTGCAATTTCAATAAACTGGAATAAATTTCCAGTTTACTGAAAATTATTCCAGTCAAATACAATCAGCAGGTTTTTAACCAGCAATCAGCATTTGACAATCAGCAGGTTTTTAACCACCAGGAAAGAAATACCTTGTATTTACAACAGAATGACTTTCAGTATTATAAATTACCTTGAAATATATTACTTTTAAACAAAACACATCACCAAAAGACTTATTTGTTTGAAATATATGAGAACTAGTTTGTCATCTGTGGAACAAATAACAATACTATCTAGGATTGGCACATACATATAGATGTCAAGGTGCCCAATGCAAGGTGGGAACAGTAGCTGTAAATAAAAAAAACAAACTTTTTTAGTAGAAAATAACTAAAAAGGTTTAATGTTAAAATAATTGGCTACTCAACTGAGTCATTTTTGACTCAGTTGGTCATTTAAAAATGACCAACTTTTGGTCATTTTTAGAAAACTGAAATAAATTTTGAATAATAAAGGCTAGACTTTCATTCTGACCACTTAAAACCATTTTCCCTTTATGCATATATGGTGTATTTACACCAATAGTGTATTTAGATAGTACATTTTGAGACCACTGTGGCAACCTAGTTGGCATAATACATCACCATCTGCTAGTCGTTCAGAGAGGTCTGGGTTCCTGTCAAAGTCTAAAAGAATTTCTCATGATCTCTTTAATCATGGCTAAATAAGCTGACCTCAAGCAGAGGGGGTGTAGGGGTTTCCTGTGAAATATGCTATGTTTTTTTCAGCCTGCATAACATAGTAAACCTTCCTGTGAACCCATGCTGGAACATAGAGAATAGACACAGGTATGGAAGGCAATGGGAAACCACCACATTACTTCTGTCTGATTTCCCTAGTCAGTCTGAGTATTTTTCACCCAGATCACTGATCCTCTAATGTATGAGTGTAGTATAAACTCTAAAATCTAGCAAACTTGATACCAAACCATTGCCTGATTTTAGGAAGAAAACTGTTAACTGTTGTAGGCCAGTTTTGATTGCTGAGTTCTATATTCTTGCAATTCTATAGTCCCAGACTGGACATGTGAAAGTGAAGTGTTTTCAATGTGGGTGATAGGGTATTACAAAAAAAAAAATTATTTTTCCTTTATAATATGAAAAGAAAGAGCAATAACAAGAAAACAATTTCAGCGGTCTCATAAACAAAACCACCAAAAATACAAAAATTGAGAAGACAAGAACAACTAATTCATTTATATTCATTATGCACTCTGAATAAGTGAATACAAAGTTACAATTACTAGAAAATATAGCATAATAGAGTATCAGGTACCAAAATTACTTCCCACCTCTTCCAAATTTGGAACTCATGCAACCAGAGTTTCCATTTACACACTCTAGTGCAGGGGAAATATATAAAAACTCTTATAATGAACAAACGGATTGTTTGGGAGGGTCAAAGAACACAAAACTGATACTGGGACTGATGGCAGAATAACAAAATCAGATCTGCTTTCTCCGCCTGGGCAAAAGGACAGAAGTGTTCCCCAAATCTCAATATTAACTACAGATAAATAATATCATACAGGATTAGTGCATATTATCAGATTTGTATATAGCCATATAAAAGCAAACAAAGTTTCCATAAAACATGCAAAAAATTAATAAAATTAATTAAATAAGTTAAATTAAAATATATTTAATAAAAATATGCATAAATTATGCAAATTTTGTTGCTTTTTATATGGCTATGTACAATTCTGATGCTTATGCGCTGACCTGTAGGATGTTATACAGGGTGTTTCAAAAATGGTCAATAATTCAAAGGTGAAAAGTAGAAACTAGTCCCAGTGAACATCGGGCCACAAATGAACCGTTTTCAAGATAATGCACATTTTCTGTCAAGATCCACCACTGGCTATGAGAGCACTAGTTTAGCAAAAAGCTGTGAATCCTTTGCTAAGGGTGGTTTTATTAAGCATAAGATAATACATTTTTAATTTTTGGTTTCAACACCACATGATTTTACAGATGTTACATGTTACAGGATGTTCTTTCTAACACCCTTTCCTCAACATCAGGTGTTATGCTTCTGGGCCTACCCTCGTACTCCATGTGAGAAGCACCCACGTTCTCTAAGGGGTTGATGTACCCTGATGAATGTGCGCCTGTTGGCTGCCTTCGACAGAGAAATGCTTCTTGGTACAAACGTGCAGCCTCGAGTGCACTGCCATTGGCTTTACCATACATGAAGTGCATGCCCACATACTCTTCATTGCTGTAACCTCTTTTCATGTTGACTATCCTTTGACAAGTACTAGCATGCCTGCTATGTCTCAGACCACCAAAAAGCTTAACTACCATTTGGATAAGTTTTCTAGTATTAATTTGTTCAAAATCAAGTTTGGATTGATTATTAATTTTGTTTTACAACTCGCAAGCTTTAATATAGACAGGAAATGAAGGTGAAGATATGATACAAGCCAAATGCAATATGCTGTTCTCTTCTTGAGGAATCTCAGTGCATTTATTGGAACACCAAGTTTTAAATAAAGAAGGAGATTTTATAGTGGAACAAGAAATAAAGGATTTCATTTGTTCAAGAATAATTTCACTGACATAATCTGAGTAAACAATAGGATCAGAAGATTTAAAACAGCAGTCCAACCAAGGGAAAGAGGGACAGAAATTGTACAGATAATCTCATTTTGAATTCTTGTCAAACAAAAAGAGGCTGTTATGGGCAAGCAAGAGAATCCACCTTCACTAAGTTGTGAACAGAGGTACCTAGAGGATAATAACATTAACTGTATACTTTGAAGGGTTTTAATAAGGAAAAGATCAAAGTTGTGTAAGGTCATTAGTAATAGCAAAAGTCTCAGCATCTCTATCAGCTCGGTCCAGGGCTGTTTTCAATTTCGATTTTCAATTTGTGAGGTGTGTATGAATTGATGAAATTTTTGAGAAAAAGTAAAGAAAGAGTTTACAAGAAAACTCTATTGGTAAGTACTGACTTCTACTACTAGAAAACTGAAGCCTGCTGGAGTTAAGAAAATCAAAATCATCAAGAAAATTACTTTAATCTTAGGAAAGTTAGATTGGAGAAACTTGGATTTCAAACAAAGAATGTTGTAAAGTCCCAAGTGATTTGTTGAGTTAGGAAAACAACAGCTGCAACAGAAGAATTTGACAGAATGGGATAAAGAAATTTTAAGCAAGAGGAGAAGGAGAGATTCTGGATCAGAAAGTTTCTGACAAGGAATATCAGAACAGACAGACATATGCATAAGTCTCATCTTTAAAGTGGAAAGAACCAGAGAGTGAATAATTAGGACAAATGAAATGAGTGGTGCTTGAAATAATCAACAATTGAGATTTTGTCAGAAAAAGTTGAGTGGGGTATAACATTGCAGGTAGAAACAGACATCGATAAATTTGGAACTCAGACCACATATAATTGTAAAATGAATTAGGAAGATTTTGGTGAGAGGTTTAGGTCTTATCACAGATTAGTGTTTTTCCATTAGTTTGAATTAAAAGTTGTGTTTGTGGGGTTGGGGGGTGTACGAATTGATGAAATTTTTCAGAAAAAGTAAAGAAAGAGTTTACAAGAATTCTATTAGCAACTTTTTTGCCACACACTTAGTAAACAGAGACTATGCATGCTTAGTCAGTCCTCTATTAGCAACCACAGAAGTTTTTCTTCTGTGTGCTCATTAAATGGAAAATGTGTGAGCTTAGTCAGCAGTACTGTGGTACATAATTCAAGCACTATGCAGTCTCCTTGCCAAGCACATGCAACATCACTATGGAAAAAATCCAAACCTGTGAGCTTGATCAGCAATGTAACACTCCACAATGAGTGAGAACATTGTAGTGTCAATAATGACAAAACTGCTCATTTTATTCAAAATTCTGATGCATTCTACTAACTCGGAATTTTGTAAATTTTTCTAACCTATCTTAATGTAACAAAACTCACTAAAATATTAAACTGGAGAATAAGCTCGTCAACAAGTAGAAGCACATGTTTAATTTTACATTGTCAAGTGGTTGCCAGTGGATAGTATAACCAGCTGCTGAGTGGGAACTTTCATATGGCCAATTGAAGACTTCATACAAATTAGCAGGAAGAACCCATCATCGTTTTCTGTCATCAGTTACTCTTCCAATATGTTCAAGAAATGGACAGAGTATCTTCACCTACTTCATATAAAAAAGTTTCTTTAACCATGGTGAATCTTTTTACCACTCAGCAGTTTTCACTCCAAAAAAAAAAAAAAAAAAAAAAAAAAAAAGGTGTACTTAAAACTGTTAATGCACTAAAAAGATTGCACCCTACTGATCTTATTCCAATAAACTTGGAAAAATATAAAGATGCCCAGCACTTAAAGCAGTTCTACTCAAATTTCCAAATGTTTTTGAAAATCTATCTTTACAACCCAACAGGAAATAATACTCATGAAGGATCGATCAGTTGAGCATGATGTACATTTTCAGAGTCAATTTTGATTTGTCATATTGTTTTAAGTTTATTAACTTTTTGGATAACTTTTTTTAAATTTTTATGTTAATTTATTATATTTTTGTCATATATTTTATGTCAGTTTATTAAAATTCAATAATTTTTTTTTATAGTAGTAGTAGAGGCATATGATGCAAGAAAGCAAGCTTATGTAGCATCGGCCAAAAAAAAAAAAAAAAATCATTTCACACATCCATTTCCTCTAAACATTGGGAATTTTGTCCAGTTCCTCCTTGAATTTATTTAAGCCATTTATTCAATTACTTGTTGGCTAAAGGCAAATTTCCACACATCTATTCTATAACTGTCTTTCCTCAATTTTAATTTATGCCCCCTCAAGGTTCATAATCTGAGCAGGAGAAAGAATCTCATCAGAACTGAGCCTGCTCAATCCATTCAAGGCCTTATACACCTGAATTAAATCACCTCACAGGTGCCTAGTCTCCAGACACTGAATTTGCAGAACTTGAGCCTTTCTTGGTAAGAACACCTCTTTGTTTCCCTCACCAATTTTGTTGCCCTTCTCTGTACTTGCTCAAGCAACTCTACATCCTTCCTAAAATGAGGTGTCCAGACCTGTATGAAGTACTCAAGAGTGGCCTGACCATTGCCTTATACAAAAGGATAATCACCTCCTTTTCCCAACTAGCAAAATTCCTGTATATCATTGACAAAAGCCCACGAACTGCTCTGGCAACCTGTCTGCACTGCCTCTGAAAATTTCATATCTGACTGCACAATTACTCCCAGGTCTTTTTCATTTTTTTTTTTTTAGCACCCCAAGTGTAGTACCACAGTTGGTGTATTTCTCTGGGGTTACTTGTACCTATATGCAGTACTTTGCCTACGGGTAGAAGTAAATAAAATTGTGAGTAAATATAATCATGAATAAAATGAATTGAATAACTTACCCTACTTGAAATAATCTAACAACTTTTTAAAAATCTCTTCTGTTTGTGGCCAATAATGATTAGAGTCCTGAATCTAGGATAAAAACATTGCAAATATTTATTATTGTTATCATCTAATCAATTTTTTATGACACATCAAAAAATTTTTCTATGATTAAAATAAAGAAAACTGAAACATTTTATATACATTAGTTTCCAAGCAACAAGTACTGCAAGTTTGTTTTTGAATATGGAAACTATTTTCTCATAACACTGATCATTCTTCCCTTGTATTTTATTTTATTTTTTTTATGAATGCTCTACGTAAATGACTTCTTGTGTTCACTTTAAATCTTTAATAATCCAAAAGGAAAGTAATATGTTGAGAGAAGAATATAATATGTTTGGTCTTCTACTCTGTAAAGTTAGCAACAGACACCAAATATTTTCTGATTAGGTCTCCCGATGAAAGGATTCAATGAGGAAATCATAAATGTTGTTAATTAAGTAGTTTTATTATGTTGATATTTAATTTATTTTAAGTAATATTTTTACAGGCTAAAATTCAGTTAAACAAATCACATGGTTTAATTAGTGTTATTCCATTTTAGTTAATTCAGAAGGTAATTTTTTGAAATTGTGCCACATTAATGATTCATTCACCTTTTTTATAATTTTTAAACAAGAACATACAGTATATAGGAAATACATGCTACCTCCCTCATACATTAAAAAATCTGAAAGGTGAACAACCTTAAAATTGTTCCATAATATTGATACACTCATGTTCCCTAATTTTTAAATAAGGCTATTTAAGGATACAGCATACCGAAATGTTGGATACAGCATACCTTGTGACTTTTCTTTCTTTTTTTTTTTTTACTTAGCTGTTGTGACTTTCTTAATGATTGCTAATACAAAGTGGCCCTAGTTTTTAAGCTTAACCACCTGTCCATCATACATAACTTCGCGTGTTTCCCAACACAGTATAATTTCTGTACTCATTTATTAGTATTTCAGTATTAGGCTGATACTTTTATGGTATCAGCCAAAAAAAGATGTCATGTCTCTGTTCTTTCTGTACACATTATAATTACCATATTCAAATTCTGCATCCCCAATATCAGATGACACTATGTTTCTGTTATACATATGTCAGAATTTAATGACTTAATTAATATTTCACACTCTTCAAATTTATTTACTTGACTCAAGCAAATGTGTGCCCTTTCATATTTTTATGCAACTCTAACACAGCCTGTATAATCACTACTCCCCATATGGTTAGGGCTGTGTGAAAGGAAGCAGGGGTTGCATTGGATGCAGTGCACCCAGGCCTTAACACAGAATGGGTCCCCCATAAACATTTCTTAAACAGTTATAACATAGTTTAACAAAACAAATTTATATAAATTTGGTATTGAAGTTACATAACACTTATTTCAACACTGAGTTACTCATAATACAAACTTTGATGACATTGTTAATGATTTTGCTTAGAAAGAAGTTATCTTAGAAATCTATTTTTTTAAAAATTAGTTTGTAGAATTTTATTGTTTTAGGCACAGTGCTTAATGGATCTGTGACCTTTCAGCTCTGGATGGAGGGGTACAACCACCCATGCAATCAGGCCCCCAGATACTACTACATGGTCCTGCATGTGGTCACCCAGCAGGGCCTAGAATTCTTTGTAATCACTTCCCCTCCTGCTTTTCAAGTTACTGCATGTCTTCTCAACAGAAGCAATGCAAGAATCAATTCCATCTCTGCTAATAGCTAATTAAACTATTTGTCTTTGTATTCCCCAAAGCATTGGCCATGCTGTGAAAAATCTATCCCATCAGCCTTACACAATCTCCATGCTCAAATTAATTGACTAGGCTCTCTCTCTCATCATGGTCTTCCTCCTGGTACATCTTAGTAAAATTACAAACACTTTCAAATTCCAGATAAGAATGTAATAAGTGCATTATAGCCTTAGTTGCTGTTGCACCAATAAATCAAACAACTTTCAAATTCAGCCTAACTTGTGACTTTCTCAACATAGCTAAGAAAAAGAACAGGTGCATGTATACTTACGTATACACCAATGCTAGGAGTTTGGTAAATAAATTTGAGGTATTGCTCAAAGAATCAAAGGCGGATATTGTTGGGATATCAGAGACGTGGTGTCACACAGATATAAGTAATGCAGAACTGCAATTTGGGGAGTACAATGTCTATAGAAAGGATAGGAAAGGAGGAGGGGTTATGCTATTAGTTACGAAACACATAAAATCCAAGGAAGTGAAGCCAGTCGATATCGCTGGACAGTGCAGTGTCGAGTCAGTTTGGTGTGACATAAGCACTGGGAGATCAAAATTGAGAGTAGGGGTGTGCTATAGGCCTAATGACTCTGATGAATATAATAAGAAACTGTACAGGGAAATAGAGTGGGCCAGTAAATCAGAGTGTCTTATAATGGGGGATTTTAATTTCCCAGATATTGACTGGAATTTGTGGGTTGGTCACTCACACACTAGGAAGGGTTTTGTGGATTTATTGGATGATTGTTTTCTAAATCAGCATGTTTGGGAGGCAATTAGAGGGAGCAATACTCTTGATTTGATTATCAGTAGTGATTCTTCATGCATTAAGAATCTGCAGATACAGAAACCACTAGGTGGCAGTGATCACAGTGTGTTGAAGTGGGATTTACTCAAGGAGGTAACTACCATCAGGAGTAAAGGGAAGGGTTATTGCTTTCGTAAAGGCAACTACGATGGTCTAAGACAGTATTTAAATTCTATACAGTGGGACCAACTGATGATGTTACCAACAGCAAACTCAAAATAGGAAGCATTCAAAGAATTCATCTTGGAAGCTACTAGGCTTTACATACCAACTAAGAAATATTGTTCAAGGTTCAGGCCTAAATGGATGTCAGATGAACTAATGAGACATATGGCAAAGAAGAAAAATGCATGGGATACATATAAATTAACATGTGACACAGAAGCCTATGATAGATATAAGTTGATCTGTAACCAAGTTACAAAGGAGGTTAGGCAAGCGAAGGCAGATTACGAGAAATCTTTGGCAACGGATGCAAAAAAAACCAGCAAGGAGTTCTTTACTTATGTAAACTCTAGAAGGAAGGGGATGAATCAGATTGGTCCACTTGATATCGATGGTTCAACTGTTCATGATCCTTCTCAGGTAGCTAACAAACTAAATCAATATATTGCATCTACATTCACACATGAGGATTTGTTCAGGAAGGGGAATGCCATAGATGAAGTAAACTCTTGCAGTAAGCTAGATGATCTTGTAATAATTCAGAGTAAAGTGGAGGAGAAATTGTTGAAGATAAATACAAGAAAGGCACCTGGGGTGGATGGGATCTATCCAGTTATATTAAAGGAGGCAGCAAAGGAAGTAAGCAATCCATTAGCCATAATTATGAGAGCTTCCTTGGACTCAGGGGAGGTACCCACAGACTGGAGATGTGCAAATGTAACCCCAATTCACAAAGGAGGATCAAAGGCTGACACAAGTAATTATAGACCTGTTAGTTTAACTTCTGTTCCAGGAAAATTAATGGAAGCACTGGTTAAAGAAGCACTGCAGCATCATCTTGACAAGAATTCAGTTATAGCTCAGACACAGCATGGTTTTGTTAAGGGAAGGTCATGCCTGACCAATTTGATTGGATACTATGATGTAGTCACAAAAGAATTGGATGCAGGGAATAACTTTGATATTATATATTTGGATCTTAGAAAGGCTTTTGATACTGTTGCACATGGAAGACTGCTACACAAATTGGAGCAGTGTGGTATTGGTGGCAAATTGTTGCTATGGATAAAGGGATGGTTGAGTGGCAGAAGACAGAGAGCGGTAATTAATGGACACTGCTCATCGTGGACTAATGTTATTAGTGGAGTCCCTCAGGATTCAGTGTTAGGTCCATTGTTGTTTTCTATATTTATAAATAATATTGATGATGGTATATCAAGCTTAATGTCCAAATTTGCAGACGATACAAAGGTTGGCAGTGTTGTTAAGGATGCTACTGACGCTATGCTGCTGAAACAGGATCTGGAAAGGTTGAGCAGATGGGCTGAGAGGTGGCACATTGACAAATGTAAAGTACTACATATGGGAAACAGCAACCCCAGAGCAACGTATCAACTCTGTGGTACTACACTGTCAGTGGTAGAGAATGAAAAGGACCTGGGGGTAATTGTGCAGGCAGATATGAAGTTCTCTGAGCAGTGCAGACGGGCTGCAAGAGTAGCTCATGGTGTCTTATCAATGTTATACAGGAATTTTTCTAGCAGGGATAGGGAGGTGATTATTCCCTTGTATAAGGCAATGGTCAGGCCACACCTTGAGTACTGTATACAGGTCTGGAGGCCTCATTTCAAGAAGGATCTGTTGGAACAAGTACAGAGAAGGGTAACAAGGTTAGTGAACGAAACGAAGGGTTGCTTTTACAAAGAAAGGCTTAAGTTTTGCAAATTACAGTGTCTGGAGACTAGGCACCGGTGAGGTGATCTGATAGAGGTGTACAAAGCCTTGAATGGTTTGAGCATGCTCAATGCTGATGGGATACTGCCTCTTGCTCAGAATAATCACCTGAGAGGGCATAAATTCAAATTGAGGAAAGACAGATGTAGGATAGATGTGCGGAAATTTGCCTTTAGCCAGCAGGTAGTTGGTTGGTGGAACAGACTTCCATCCCTTGTTGTGGAAGTTGATAGCCTAAATAAATTTAAGGCTCAGCTGGACAGGTATTTCGAACGTACGGAGGAGTGAAGTGGAAAGGTTTTTTTTTTTTTTTGGCTGATGTTGCATAAGCTTACTTTCTTGCATCATATGCTAATGCTAATGACTTCAACTCTTGCAGAAAGTGCTTATATAGCTGAAAGTAATAGCTGATGTAATATTATGTCATCACCTACACGTGACAATCTTGTCTGATGCAATCTGTAAGAAATATCGCCATAAACTTACATTATTGGACGACAATTACAATTTTAAGGGATGATGCTCTTTCTTTGAACACTAGTGTATGTATAAATATTTTGTCTGTACAAAATATTTTTCACATAGGAATTTGCATGTTGTGCAAGCTGAAAAACCACTAACTTAAGTCAGGGCCCTACTCACTCTGCCTGAGATTGGATAATTTAGCCTTGATTGAAGAGGCTACTTCCTCCTATTACTACAGAAATCAAACCCAAACCTCTTCAAACGAGTGACAGTATACCATACACATTTGTTTATTATTATTGTTTTCTAATAGCACCAAAAGCTGTTACTCATATTAGTAGGTATTTTTGTGTGTGTAGAAGTGTGTGTTCACAAACTGATTTGCATGTTGAGCAAATCAGTTTGAAAATTCTTTGTAAGCTGAAAAACAACTCTGGGGGAACCCTCCTCCTTTTGCCTGAGATTGGCTAACCACAGCCTTGATTGATGAGGGTTTTAGAAATTACTCTTGTTATTAGTGGGAACTGAACTCAGACCTCTCCAAACTAGTGGCAGACAGTGATGTATCATGGCAACTAAGCTGCCAAGGAGGACTATTTCAATCTACAGTCAGACCTACATGCATACATACCATGCTGTGCAAGCAATAAGGTCTTGATTTTTAGGTGAAATGCCTTCAGCAGCCCCCTTCCCATCAAAGCATTCTTCCTGCTATCAAGTATATGCTTTTCAGCTCTAGTCCAAGGCCTAATTTCAGTTAAAAAATTAAATAATGAGTCGTTCCTACAACAGTATACCTGAATACTACACTACTAGCACAGTAACAACATGTTATATATTAGTGCAATAGTAATAATACTACATAATCCTATCTATTACAACAATACACACACGTGCACATATATATATAAAGTTATAAATGGATAAAGATATCCATATCCATTTAGTCGAGCTCACAGTGTATACCATATATTCAATAGATTTAAATCAAAATCTTCTTCACATTTCTACATACAATATACTTTATATATATATATATATATATATATATACACATTATGGCTGTAGGGTACGTTTTGCTAATGCAGTGTCCCTGATCCATAAGCTATGTTATCTTCCTTTTTGTACAGTCCCACGATTAATTAGCTTCTTAATACAATTATTCTTTACCACACACTGCATCGCTCTTTTAAAGTTTAATATTTTGGTGACTACTTTCATTAAAGACTCTCTCTATAAAGGTAAAATTATGTAATCTCAAGACACTATTACCTAATTCTGTAAAATTATGTGTGATATTGTATCATCTTGCTTATAAAAGCATCACCTGCTGCTATCTGTCGTCGCTTCCTATTCAGCAGTATGGTATACACTCAGTTAACTCCAAGGAAAAAAAGCATAATTATTGCTCTCTATAGGGAAGGCATTTCTAATTGAGATATAGCTATAAAGGTAGGTTGTAATCAGGGCTGCTGCATGCCTATAAGCCACCTTTATGCAAAGTCTTATCAGCCCCAAAATAATAAATAATTCTAGACAGTTATTTTATTAATATATTTTGTAATGATCAATGAACACGGTAAAATATATTTTGGAAAAAAAAACTACAACTATATTCTAACACTTTACAACAAAAAAAAGGCTTTTATTCAGCAGTAAATGTTTATCATATTTCCTGCAAATTACTACATGTAGAAATTCAAGTCCAACATTAACAAGTATCCTTTGAACCTTCAGCTATTATATGGTACTAAAATACTATAGGTTTCAATCAGAGGTGTATTGCTAAAAAAAATAGTACCGGAACGCTCGTCGATTAACTGCAAATAGTTACCTACGCTTTTTTAATTTGCAAAAATAAATAAGTCAAAGATTAGAATATTTGTTCAGTATTTATTTATAACTATTAAATAAAAATTTCAAAAGTGAAAAACAAAGACAAAAAATTTAAAAAATCAGAAAAGAAAAAAACAAAAACTCCAAAATAATATAAAAAATACTGTTTAGAAGAATCATAGAAATTCTCATACAGGATCGATTACATAGTCTTATGTGACTGCCCTTTTTGTTTGTTGGTCAATAGCAGAACGATGAGACTACAACCAAGTTCGGACATAAAATTTGGATTCCATAATTCTAATGGTGGACTGTGTAATTTAATAAACAACAAAATTGTCACATGTTCGACAAGAATACGGGATCTTTTCTCAGTTAATATTAAATTCATACTGCTGAAGCCACACTTGCATTCAGAAGAACTGCAAGCTATAATTTTGGAATAAGTTTTTTAAATGTTCCAAATCTGTGGGCACACTACAACCACCTAAATAATTCCTGTAGGCATTCAAACATTTTGTGAAAGATAAATTGTTTACAGAGAGATTCTATTTCATTTTCTCCAAATCCAAGATCAATTTCAGATGGCCATTTCCTTGGTTCAAGAATTCGCAACTCTTTTATAATGTCTGAAGTTGAAATTCCTTCAATAAATTCAGTAGAATCTATACTAACTCAGCCTAGGCTTCATATTACTAATAATACTGTTTAGAAATTAATTGCTATGAATTAAAGTTACTTTGTTATTGCCCATTAATGTTACTGAAAATAATCGCATTTTTTCAATAGTATCTGAGGCTTCTAACAACTTTTTTCCTTTTTGAGGATCTTTTAAAAATTCCAAGTAACCAATTGTATTGATGAATCAATTTGTATGCATATACTATTGTCGTATCTCTTTTTTGTAAAGACTCTGAAAAAATCGATAGCTCAAACAATACATCCTACATCAGGGCTAAATTTAGAACAAACTGTTTGGATAAAATTCGTTTATACTTTGTATAATCCGTTGAACATGGATTGTTCAGTTTTGTCGGTTGTTATCTTTATTGGCATTATCAAAATGATCGCATAAAAATGCAAAATTCTGCCCAACTGCTGATACGGTTCCAAAGGAGGTGGCCACCCACCTTACATTAAATACCCGTCCAATCCTTTTAATTTCTTCACCGATGCTTCTAATTTCTCTCAGGTTTTTTGGATTGACTGTACAAAGTGTACAGCTTGTCCATAAATATTTGATTTTTTTTTGTTTTGTTTTTATTAGTTATTGGCGCATCGGTTTCTGTGGCCATAATGCACCTCCCAAAGTTTTTGCATTTTTACTATGATCCAAGCCCGAGGCAGGATTCAAACCTGCGACCTTTGGGTTGCCGGGCTAGCCAGGTGGCCCAGTGCCGACCGGGCCACCTGGCTAGCCCGGTCGGCATAAATATTTAAAAATGGTTAATTCCATGTTGTTATGTTATGTTATTTGGTTTCTAGGATCATTAGCAACTAAGGCCATATTGCTCCGAGGATATGCGGTGGTCATTCCCTGACCTTTCCGCATCCTCTGTATTTGGTGGTCATGGGCTCGAACCCAGATCTAATCAAGAAGCGTGTGCTACAGACTGCTGCTCCTGCCCACCTGGCTACGGAAGCACCTGTTAAATTCCATGAACTTCTGATATTGCATCTCCAACTGATAACTCAAACCAATGGTTTAAACAATGCCATATGATCAAAATTTGGATATTTATCTAATAATTTATTTTCAACTCCAGATTTTCTGCCCAACATGACACTTGCCCCATCGCTCGTAAAAGAAATTAAATAGTGTTTTAAATAATTGTTGTCAAATCCGTATTTTTCAAGACATTTTAAAAGATACTGTTATTGTGAAAGCTGTTTGATCTGGCAATTCGATTAAATCAAGAAACAAGTAATGTGGATCTTTCATTTTATTGATTTCACATTTTAAATAAATAATCAGAGTAGATTTCTTGCTTAGAGTGGTAGACTCATCAATGAGAATTAATAAGTTTCCACGTATGTCCACAATCTGTTGGCACAATTTTAATTTCATTTGCCTTGCGACATTCTCCATTATATTAATAGCACTTAATCTTGAATGCAAACCATGAACAATAACAGTGCCATTCAATTCTTGAAGTTTGTTTGTTTGTTATTTGGTTTTAAAGAGCATTAGCAACTAAGGCCATATTGCTCCGGGATATGCGGTGGTCATTCCCTGACCTTTCCTCATCCTCCGTATTTGGTGGTGACGGGCTCGAACCCTGGTCTAATCAAGAAGCGTGTGCTATGCACTGCTGCTCCTTCCCACCTGGCTACGGAGGCACCTCAATTCTTGAAGTAGTAACAACTCAAAATGATCAGAATATGGTCGATCATGTTTCACAATATAATATGCAGTTCTAAAAACCTTACAGGTGCTAGAAATTTCGGAGTCATTCATTTGATAAATTACCGCTTCTAAATGTTGTTAATTTGCAGCTTGAAAGATTTTTTCAGCCTGTATATGTGAAGTACTTTTTGAATGTTCATAAATTTTCTTACACAAAGATGTCAATTGTGCACTTCTATCTTTGCCATAAGATGATACCACTACCAAACTCCATTCCTTTGAAATGCTAACTCCGTGCGTTTTAGACAGCCCTAATTTTTTTAAAGCAGCACAAGTCAAACATCCTAATTTTCCAGTGTCACACATGAGCCAAGGATATGCTTTTTTCTTCTCAGTCCACATGTCAGCATTCCAAACGCGGGGCCAATTAAATTTTAATTCTGTGTCACTGTTTCCTTCATCTTTAGATCTTGATGGAAAAGAAGAGGTAATGTCATTATCATTTCCAGATTTTCTTGCACAGTTTTCAGTTTTTTATCAAGAAATCTATTTAATGTTGTTTGCTTGTGTTTTTTACTCATTTTGTATTTAATGAAAATTTCTTCTTTTAATTTTTAAATACTGAAATCACGTAAATTTAAATTTATATATTTAATCCCATAAAAATTAATTTTTACCTTAGAAGAAACAGTAATAAACAAATTAATTAATCTAAATAGTAGAGATCGGTCATAAACTGACATGTACATATTATATATATACACTGGTGTGCAAAACTTAAGGACCAACACTATTTCTAAAGGTTACACAACTACAATTTTTACTTAAGGTACTCGTTACTGATGAGAGTAGATTCGGTCTCAGCAGTGATTCTGGACATCAGCTAATCTGGCGAGAGGTTGGTACATGGTATCACCCCCGCAAACATCATTGAAATGGATCAATGTGGCGGTCAAAGTGTTCTTGTCTGGGAAGGCATTATCTTGGATGGATGTACACAACTCCAGATACTGGAAGGCGGTACTGTAACTGGTGCACACTACTGTACTGAGGTACCATTGGCCCAGAGTTTGTGTTTATGGATGATAACACCACACCCCATTGCACTGCAGTTGTTGATATGCTTTTGGAAAGTGAGGATATTGTTCATATGGATTGGCCTGCCCATTCCACCGATCTAAATCCCATTGCACACATATAGGACACTCTGGGGCGATGCCTAGTGCACATCCACACCCACCAGAAAATGTTCACCAGCTGAAGATGGCACTGACAGAGGAATGGATGATGTTACCGCAAGAACTTATCAACATTGTTCTAAGTATGGACAGGCAGTGTGTCGACCTGCATCGACATTAGTGGTGGCCATATCTCCTACTGAGGACCACCTCTTCCCTTTGTTCCATCTTTGGCAGTGATGCATCTGTATCATGGCAGCCAGTGATATGTTGCCATTTTTGAATAACTGACACAACAACAGAAACATTTTGTTTCCGTTGTTGTGTCAGTGTTGTTTCCTTCATCATTTCTGTACCTCACGAGGTTCCTTTAGTATATGCTTTTCCCATATCCAGGCCCCTCCTATGAGAAGCTACAGGCGAAAACCTGACTGGTCCTTAAATTTTGCACACCAGTATATAATACATATATGAATGACAAAAAAAATCCTTTACATCATTCTCCAGAAGACGCTCTATAAGCAATATAGTCGAGAAAGTGATCATACAGTCCAGAAGACTGTATGATCACGCCACATCGACAGTACAATAACTGAATCAGACTTCAGACTCATGACATAGAACAACCAGTTCTAGCATTCAGTTCACAGCGAATCAAAATGCAGCGTTTGCATGCATCACAATACATCTCATTCATTGGATCTCTTTATCTAACACATTATACTTTAGTAAGAAACGTTCAAGTTTCATTGCGAAATTTATTTGTTTTTAAATAAATTTTTAAAGAAATCTATTAATTTTAAAGATTACTATTAATATATATTTTTAGTAGCAATGGGTAAAATAGATATTATTTCTCCCTCCCCTTTGATTATGCCATTGTTTCATAATATTAGGTGTATAAATTTAATGATTTTCTATTACAACATTTAGAAAAAAAGTACCGGAATGTTGTTCTGGCCCAAATAGATACACTATAAAAATAAAAAGAATAATAATACAATTTTAATTAGAGGAAATTTTTACAGAAAAGATGTATACATATATGAAAAACATGTAGCTATTTTTCTAACTAGTCTATGTCACATATTTTGTGAACATTGAACTAGTTATTGTACATTGGTTTCATAAAACTTATTTATAGCACCAAAAACATGTATGAAATCCATTTATCTGCAGGCCAAATAGATGGTACCATGGGAAACAGCAACATTCAAAGACATGTTAAGTAACATATGGCAAAATGTTGACAGCCATCAATGGTTGATTGCTTTCAAACTAAAATTCTTTTGTACTTATAAAAATTTTAAATATTTTTTTAGATTATTGTTGTTCTGTTTTTATAAACAAAACTATAAAATATATTTTGACCTTCTTTCATTTATATACCATTTTCAAAGTTAAAGAAGTAAATAATTTTGAAACTAAAGTGACATGCAAAGCTAATTTAGATAAATGATAAAAATTTTACAAGTAGAGCATACCTCACTTAAAAAAAAGATTTGAGGAATGCAATGATTTAATCTTTGTCCTTTTCTTTTTTAAGTGAGATTAATTAATTATCATTTAAAAAAGGATTTACCATCATCACTGATTCAGGGAGTGCCCACATGGAGAGTACTCTGAGTGATACTTTACTACCTGTAAGGATATAATTATCACAGTGTTGTAACATGTAAAATCAAACTTAGTGAATTATTTAACAGGAAAATATACTAATACCATACATGGATGTCTCTGATGACATTACTTTGAAACAAAATTTTGCTTCTTTTTAGATATCTTATCAGGTATTCAGTGTTGGAATGCATCTAAGTTTTTTGACTGTACTACAGAGAATTCTGGGCTCAGTCACATTCGGGATCTACTTCACAAAGACTCAGATCAGACTGAATGCAGGTAAGTATTTGATGTAAATTAATATACAGAATATCAAAAAGAATTGTTCACATTTAACATTAAACTTCATTAGAAATGCCATGTAACAGATAGTATTCGCTAAATATAAATTGAAGCCTTTATATATAAACATAAATGCCAATTAATACACTCATCATCCTTGCCATTTTGGGTGTAATGTCAAAACAGTACAGCAATAACTGGTTGAATCCTTGGGATATGCTGCTCTGATGAAGAGTGCTTTCAGCCTGATCATTATAACATTCTTGATATAGAGATATGATGTGTGATAAAAAGTTTCTGGACTGGCCTCAATAGTGACACTACCATAAGTTAGTACAAAATTTTCATCTGCTAGGTGCAATGTTGTTGAACTAAAGCAACTAAGTTTATGAAGCAAAAAGTATATAATATACTTTTACTTTTGCCTGTAAATTGCATGATTTTAAGGTAAATTCGTTCTTTCAACTCAGTTTAAAAAACTGGCAGCTACAGCTTAAAAAACATTAAACTGTAGCTGCTATTTTTGCAACCAATCCAAGTAATTCTGAAGCAACATGGCATGTTTCTGATTATTAAACACCCTCCTTCCAAGTTCAAATCATCAGTAAACTTTGAAAATATTTCCTGCGCTCTCTCAACAATGTCATTAAGGCAGATTAGAAACGGGAGAGAGGAGTCCCCAGAACTGATCTCTAATGGATGCCACGATTCCAGTGCCTAGACTGGTCCAATCCAATGAACATCCATTTATGGCTATGGTTTGCCTTCTCCTTTTTAGCCAGCATGATACAACAGACCTGTCCTAGGTAAAAGAAGAAATTTGTTTTGAAAGATAGTATTTATTTGATTGGAAGAGGTGAAGAGTTTTTGGTAGTGTATTAAATAGTATTATTACTGGTCATTTGATTTCAAGAAAACCCTATGTTTTTGCTGCACCAGCCAAAAAAAATTAAATAAATAAATAAAAAAAATAATAAAAATTGCCTATTTGATTCCCTCCTTACATAGATGTCTATCCAGCTGACTTCTGAATTTCTCTAAACTGACAGCCTCAACTACCATTGGAGGTAACTTATTCCACTAATTAATAACTTGCCGACTAAAGGAAAACTTCTTGAAATCCAGTCTAAACATCTTTCCCAATAATTTATGTCCCCTGCTTCTGGAATCATAACAAAATTTTGCACTCATTAATTTTACTTTCACCTCTCAGGCCTTATATACCTCAATCAAGTCTCCTCTAAGATGCCAGTTCTCAAGTACTGTAGCCCACATATTTTTAATCTTTCATGTGGACACCCTTCTGCTGATGTAACAGGTGAGCTGCCTGTCTTTGGATCCTTCAAGAAGCTCTATGTCTTTTTTAGGTGTGGTCTCCATACTTGAACACAATATTCCAAGTGTGTTCTTACAATTACCTTATGGAATGGGATTATGACCTCCTACAAGCAAATTTTTGATAAATCATCAATAGGTCACCATGGGGACTTCTTTGCCACTGTCCACATTGCTTGGAGAACTTCATGTTTGACCATGCCACACTGATAAAAACTTCCCCTCAAAAGCCATGCAAGTCCCTTTACTCCATTCCCCCAAATATCTGACAATCCGTTGATGGTATCATTAATTGTTTCTTCTGGCAAACACTCTGGTTCTAGTCCACCTATCCCTATTACAAAAGATGTTACCTGTTCCCCCAATGATGGAATCTCCCAGTAGAACTAAATCCTTTTGAACCAGAGCAGTATGCACTTGATTATTCTGTTCTGCGACCTGAATAGGGAGTTCATCATATGGTAGGTAACTAGACAAGGTAGGTAACCTTTTCTCTGGGCTAGTGCCCTTTCTTCGGTGACCTCTAATTCTTCTAGTAACACACAAAGTGTTACGTTGAAATCAGAACTTTCAGCAATTGATTAGCAACTAGATACAACTTTTGAAAGCATGCCACAACTTATACAAGCAATGAATTCATGATTCATGTGGGAATCAGCTATGGCCATTTCTGTCTGAGTTACAAAGTACTCAAAGTGGATCTTGTAACATTACATCTTGTATCACTGTTGGTACTTGTATTTTAAGGGTTCAGGGAAATTGCTAATCTGGGAGGCTAGGGGAGTCACTGGAATGATGCAGGTTAGTGACATGGGCCAAAATCATAGTTGCATCCTCCACATTCAGCCAGTAATTACCATGCACAGAAACATACCAAAAACCACTAGCAGTTACATGTTTAAAAAATTATAAGGGACTTATCAGGGTTGTAAAAAGCCAAAAAATACAAAATTAAATTTTATAAAATTTTAATTAATTAAATTAAAATTAAAGCCTTAAACAAATTTAAGGCTTTGATTGATTCAATCCATTCTGATATAACAGGACTAATGGAGACATGACTGCCATCCAAATATATGGGATAAAGAATTTCATTATGATGAGGATAATGTGTTTGGGAAGGACAGGGAGAGTCGAAGGGGTCAGGTTTCTTATCAAATGCTCTCTGAAACTATCAGACTGTACCCAGAGTCAGAGTCAAGTTCAGATGGATGTTTGAGTCTGTGTGGTGAGAAAAAAAAAAAAAAAAAAAAATGCAGCCATTATCAACCCACTGCAGGATGGAAGCCTCCTCAACAATTCATGTTGAGGGAAATGGACCATAATCTGCCACACTGGTCCAGTGTGGGTTGGCAGATCAACTATATTTTGCAGTCAGGGGCTTGAACACCAGTCTACTCAAAGAGCGTGTGCTACTACACTCCCGCTCCTGACCACTCAGCTACGGAGCCCTCTGTGGTGGGGCAAAGATACCATGCCATAAAGTAAAGATAATAGTTGGGGCATATGTTGCACACAAAATGATTCTGAATAATAAGGCAAAAATCTAAGTAGGCAATTTGAATGGGCAGCCAAGTGCAGTTGCCTCATTATGTGTCACTGCAACATGCTCCATAAATTTCAAATCATGTATAGGCTTTCAGAGTAGAGGAGCCAATAGCTGGTGGGGAGCCATATGTCATAAAATGTGTAGCATCCAGAGATTTCCGTGGTCAAAGAAACAATGAGGGCTTCAATTTCAACAGAGGGAGCAGAACAATGAGAGCTTCAATTTCAAGAGAGGGAGCTACAGTACATTCAGGCATTTCTTGAGCTCTGTTAACTGTAGACACAACTATACACTATTAAATATGAATTCATTAAGGGAAATATTCAAGGAATTTATCATGGAATCTACAAGTGCATTTACTTGCAGAGAAGTTTTGCAAAAGAAAAATGCCAAATGAATAACAATAGACATTAAGTGTTTAATTGAGTAAAAGAAAAAAAGCACGAGATACTTAAAGACCATCATAACATAATGAGTTATATGCCTATTATACATTGGATGGGTGAAAGTTAAGTATGAAGAATCACTAGCAAAGAGAGCTAAAAATGGAGACAAAAAGAGTTTTTTTGACAATGAAACCAAAAAAGAAGAGAGAAGAATCAAATATGGTAAGGTTACTTGATAGAACTGGAAGAGTTATTAAAAAACCAGCAGAAGTGGCAGACAAGATGAATAGATACTTTGCAATGATCTTTACAAGTTAAAGGCCATTCAAACAATGAGAGATCACAGTCAAGTTGCTGTAAATTAAGTGATATTATCACTATCAGAGAAGATTAATGAGAAAAAATACTGAAGCTGAGTGAAGGTATGACTACAGAAGTGAATGATATACATCCGGTTATAATAATAATAATAAAAAAAAAGTGCATTTTCCCTTTGGGGAATGTTAATGAGATTATCATTAGACTCCAGGATGATCCTCCCCAACTCAAGAAGTCGCTATCATCTCCCAGTCCACAAAGGAGGTCTGAAAGATGTAATGGACCACTACAGACCAGCCAACGAGGACTTCAGTGGCAAATGAGATCACAGAGCCTCTGATTAAAAATATAATACAAAACCATCTTGACAGGAATTATATCTTTAGTACATCACAGCAAGAGCTCATGAAGGGAAAGTCTTGCCTAACCAATCCAGTTAATTATTATAACAAAGTTGTAAAATAGTTGGATGCAAGAAACAAATTTTCCATTATTTACCTTAACTTCAGTAAAGCTTTTCATACAGTTCCTCATGAGAAATTATTATATAAGCTGCAGAAAATTGTGATTAATGCAGATCTTCATTGGATCAATGACTGGCTAAAAGATAAGAGTAGTCAATAAATGGACATACCTCAGAGTAGACCAGTGAAACAAGTGGAGTCCCTCAAGGATCAGTGTTGGGTCCACTTTTGTTTCCTATCTTTCTTAATGACACTTATGAGGGAGTGCAGGGAAAGTAGTCAAAGTTTGCTGATGATCAGTTAGGAAGTGTCATTAATGACCAAACCAGATGGTTTTGCTTCAAAATGACAGATTGTTGTACAAATAATCTGAAAAATGGCAATTGAATTTTTTAGCCCATCAGAACGGCAAAGCCTGCAACTCTACCTTTCTGGCATCAATCAAAATAATACATCCAAATCATATGAATATAGGTTTTATTAATTTGAAAAATAGGGGTGGGTATATGATATAGATATATGTATAAGTGTTGCTGAGAAATGATGAATCATGATAATGGTGGTAATAAGTAGATAACAAAAAATAATAAAATAAAATAATAGGAAAACAAGGGTATTGCTTTACAAGGACGGAGCTTTCAGTATAATGCTACTAAGAAAGGTAAACATGGTAGGTCAAGTGCCAAAGAAAATATATACAGTATATAAACATGGTGCAAAGAACAGATTTTAAAAGAATTAACTAATTACACTTGTAGAATAAGGTTAGTAAATGTTTCAGTTTTAGTAAATTTTCCAGCACAATGTTGCATCTATAGGTGGTATAAATTCTGTCATAATTGTTCGTCATATAGAATTTAATCAATTTTGGTAGGATTTGGTTGTGTGCTAATTTTTTATAAAGTTTCTTTAATGTTATTATTGCATCAAGGCTAAGCAGTCTTGCAACTTTGAAACCAGGCAATTTCTCCTCCTGGATTTCAATGTTTGTACACAAGGGTGACTTCTAATAATCTATGGAGAAACCCATAAGCTTCTGAGTCTGTACTAACAGCAGTGTCTATCAATTTTATAATATGCAGTTCAGCACAGATCTTCTATCTTTGAAACCAGCAAAACTTAAATTAAAAGGAGCAAGATTATTTACTCTCACTGTCACCTACTCCCATACAAATTTTCAGATTCAGGAGCTGTGGGTTCACACAAACTGTGTCTGAAACAAGAATAACATTCTTTTATATAACTGCAGATATGTGTACATATATCAGACAAACATTATCATTATGAATATACATTACTGGATGTATGTTAACTAAGCATTAGGTGTATTTAGTTATCTTATTGAAATATAGGTAAAAGCTCTGTATTTTCATGGAAATTAAGTATATGAAACATTCCTATGGAAAGGATTTCCTCATGAAAATATTATTACATTATACAGATACAAATCTTTTGCTTCCCCCCCCCAAATTCATCCTTAATTATAGAACTATTTGTAATCAGATTTTAAAAGGTCTTTCATATTTCAAGTCAGCATTCAAATTAGCTTGCATCACTTAATATTTAATTGGCAGCAATGTATATTTGCCTAATTAACTAATGATATTATACAGGCCACCTCTGCCACTCAGGAGAATATTTTATGAAAATAAACCTTTAGTTTGCTGCAGTGATCGGTTGGGAATGACACCAACATGCATGTTTCAATTTTATTGGGTTATCAACTAAAGCATATTCTTATGGATGAGAATGAACTAGCTCTGCCAGTGCATATGAGAATATGTTTATTAACCTGCTTTATTTGGCATATTTCCTACTTTATGTATTTTGTTTATAACAAAGTTAATTAATTTAGTGTCAATGTTTCATATTCTGTGTGAATCACGACTTGTGTGTATTCAAATTTATAGCCCTTTCTGTTCTCTCCACAGCATGGTCTGTTGATGGGTATCGGTAAGACACTCAAAACGCCACCTTATTACACTATATTATAATTAATAATATAGTTTTATATTTTTAAGACATGTCAGTGCTTACTTACTTCAACATTCATAAGTATTATTTTTTTTTTTATTCCAGTGACCCCATAAAAATCATGTTGAAGTTGATGTGTCGAAAAAAAGAAAAGTTGATGTTGAGTGTCGTGTTTTTAATGAGTGGTGGCCAATTAATTACTTTTTTGCACTACTCAATGATACTTGCACATCTTATTTGCAATGAAGCTCGGTGTTCAGGGAATATAATGTGAAATGCCACTACACCATGAAACATGCCTCAAATTATAAATTTCAAGGAGCTTTGCAGCAGAAAAAAACTCCAAGAACCAACCCAAACTTTTCAAAGTCAACAACAGAAGATTAGAACTTTTACTCTTCAAAATTTATCTGCAGTTACAGCTAGTTTTCAAGCCTCCCAAATCATTGCCAAAGGAGGAAGGGCTTTTACAGTGAAACAAATTTGTTGGCAACTGCAGAAGAAGTATGTCCGGAGAAAATAAAGAATTTTGCATCGGTAAGTTTATCTTCATCAACTGTAACGAGAAGAATTGAAGATTTAGGAGCCGATGTTCAAAATCAACTCAGAGAAAGTTTGTGAATTCACATATTTTTCAATAGCAAATGATGAGAATGAAGATACAAGCCATACAGTTCAATTACTAATTTATATTGAAGGTGTAAATCAAAATTTTGCAGTAATTGAAGAACTAGTTGCATTAAAAATCTTGAAAGATACAACAACAGGTGAAAATATATTTTCGAGTGTGTCAGAAGCAATTGACAGCCTCAAATTGAACTGGAATTTGCTATCAGCGATTATGACAGATGATACTAAAATTGGGTTCATGGGTTGGCTTCATAAATATCTTGAGAGTAAAAATATTAAAAAACCAATGCAATTTCATTGTATAATTCACCAGCAGTCTTTGTGCAGAAAATTTTTGGGCATAGATTGTCATGTCAACTGTAATATTAACAGTAAATTTTATTTACAAGACTAATTTGAAACATTGGCAATTCAAAAATTTTCTTGAAACTATTGAGGCTGAATACTGTGATTTCTTGTACTACACCGAAGTATGATGGTTGAGTCGCAGTAACATGTTGAAGCGATTTTTTGAACTTGGGATCGAAATAGATCTATTTATGAACAAAAAATTGCAACCAGTTCCGGAACTGTCAGATCTCAAATGGTTGTGGAACCTTGCCTTTTTAACAGATATATGTGAACACCTGAATTTTCTTAATATGAAACTACAAGGACAAGACAAACTTGTCAGTCAACTGTATTATAATGTCAAAGCATTTGAAACAAAACTGGAGTTATAGATTTTAAAAATAATTCAAAGGTGTTTGAACTTTTTCAAAATCAGTTTGACATACCAGTCAACGATGTTGATGAGAATTTACAATTAGAGTTGGTAGATCTTCAATCTAACGACGCACTAAAGACTATTTAAAAATGAAAATCTAATTCAATTTTATTCAACATTATCTGAGAGTCAGATTATCCAAAAATTAAAAATTTTGCAAGAAAGGTTACACCAATTTTTGGAAGTACATATATGTGAGCAGACCTTTTCAAAAATGAAATAGGTAAAATCAAAAATACAATCACATCTAACCGACCGGCATTTACTTTTTAAGAATTAGAACTAGTACTTTAAAATCCAATATTAGAAACTTAGTCACACTTTACAACCACATTCATTGCACATATTTATAATTTTATTGTATTACTAACTGTATTTTTGCGATTAATACAATAAATAAGTAAAATTTCATATAGACAAACTGGTATATTTTTTATTACATATCCTTATATTTTATTACATCTGTAGATACAGGTAGGTATAAAATGTTTCTCTGATAACTTTAATCACCCCAGGGGCTCACATCTGGTGAGTATGGGCTTGGCACACCCAGGGGTCCTGAGCTGGATATCATCATTCTTCTCTATCTTGGTGATTCCTTTCTACTTCTCTCTCTCTCTCTCTCTCTCTCAGGGTAACTTGGGAATTTTTTTGGCTAGTGCAGCATAAGCCTCAAGCTTCTTTGCACCATATGGTTAATAATAATAATGTTATGCAGAGAATGTAGTTTTCAGTAATTAGGAATTTTCTCTGGCTGCAAAATATTCCAAAAATTCATATGTGGCCCACTTCTCTAAAAGTTTGGGGACCCCTGCTTTACAGTATAAAAATTTATATTTTATAAAAACTTTTACTAGTTTGAATTAAATACATGTAAATGCAATGAATAAAAAAAACTAACTAAATGCAAACACAAATAATATCAAATCAGGCTGGCTATAAATATTCCACACATAAATTTTGGTTCCATTCTGTTTGTGATGGCCTGCAATTTTGCAGATCATCACAGTTTATTAAATCTGGATTATAAATCAAAAATTAACATTTAAATTTAACTTAAGATATACATTTTGATCTGTAATCCAGTTTTAATAAACCCATTATAACTAATGTTGTTATATGTTTGAACATTTTCTTACAAATTTTTCTGTACTTACCTATGATTCATTCATTTGACTGCCAGAATGAGTTAGTGCTGCACATACTGTTACAATAGAATAGCACAAATAACACTGTTCACTTTGTGTTATAGCCTTGTGTCTACAATACAATACAGATGTGAAATAAACAAAAGCATTTTTCCTGTAGAAACAGACTTTTGTTATTCAAAATTTGTTTGAAAAACAGTTTGAACTGTATTCATATTACAATGTTTCCTTATTTAGCGTGGGATGGGCAATACATGCCTTTTTGTTTAATGCAGATGTATAAAAATAATATTTTATAAGAAATTATATGAAAGATTCAAAGCAACAATAGCTGTTTCATTTCTTTCAGTATGCTAAGGACTGCATTTAAATACTGTACAGGAGCAGCTGGAGTATCATCATGTCGAGAACAGGAAGATGTCAAAATTCTTGTAAATGAGCTCCTGACAGCCTTCATGGATAGTTCTCATTGCAATAGTCATTCTCACCTGCTAGCCCATGTTTCCACAGTGTTCACTGTAACATTGTTCTTTATGTCACTATGGAAAATGTGATTAATACCAACTTATTTTCTTACCAATAAGAAAATTTAGTTAATATTTAATTAAATTTATACTGTGCAAAGAACTACCTTTGCAAGAAATAATTCTATGTCAAAAAATTATATTTTAAGTTCTTGTAAATATTTCTAATTATAAATGAATTCTAAACCTATAGTAAATGCTTTTCCTAAATAATTTATAATAGTCATAAAAGGATTCAGGTGAGCATAATAAAAATATGACAAAATACCTTAGCCCTTTCTTTTGTCCAATAAAATTATAATTATTGTTAATTATAATATGTCTGATTTTCATTAAAAACTGTTAACTTTAATCCTTCAGAAACTGTCCTGGCTTATTCTCACAAAAAAAAAAAAAAAAAAAAGAGTCCTGCTCTATTGCCCATCTTCAGCGATCTAGACAAGGTTGCATCTCCATTAGGCATTACCCTGACTTCTAATCTATCTCTCTCTCGGCATAAACACATCTTGAGTATTCCTCTGCATTAAAAAACTGGATTCTTTTTTTTACTCCGAGTACTGCTACAGAATAATTTTTCTACATCTGTGAGGGTGAAAAAAAAAAAAAAAAAGAGGGCTAATCAATGAACAATCTATTGTGAATTCTGTTAGTTCTCTATCTCACAGATGTTCAAGTTTCTGGTGCATGCAGTATTTATGTATCTACTTCCAGGTATTAATGCCTATTCAGAACATGGGCACTGTTCTGAATAGGCATCTGTAATTCCACTTCTCTTTTCACTTATCCTTTGTACCTCTTTTCTGTATAACCTTCCATCATATGTATTTCCTGAAAATTATAATCTACATAAATTCAAGCCTAATGACAACAGGTACCTTCCTGTCTTCCTTACCTTCAGCCCAATAGTACCATGTTTGTGTTTGATACTTAATTATAATAATTAAGTATCACACACAAGGAACATATACTATTAACAAAAAGCCAGATATTCTTTAACAGATTATTACATAACATTTTACAATATATTAAAACAGTTTGAAACCAAAATTATCTCAATAAACTTGATCTGCTCTACTTTAACTGCTATTAAAATATACAATAAAATAGAAGACAAGGGCTGCAAGAGTAGCTCATGGTGTATTGTCAATGATATATAGGAATTTTTCTAACAGGGATAAGGAAGTGATTATTCCCTTGTATAAGGCAATGGTCAGGCCACACCTAGAGTACTGTATACAGGCCTGGAGGCCTCATTTCAAGAAGGATGTAGAGCTGCTGGAATGAGTACAGAGAAGGGCAACAAGATTAGTGAATGGAACAAAGGGGTGCTCTTACGAAGAAAGGCTTAAGTTTTGCAAATTACAGTGTCTGGAGACTAAGCACCAGAGAGATGATCTGATAGAGGTGTATAAAGCCTTGAATGGTTTGAGCATGCTCAATGCTGATGGGATTCTTCCTCTTGCTCAGAATAATCCTACCTGAGAGGGCATAAATTCAAATTGAGGAAAGACAGATGTAGGATAGACGTGCGGAAATTTGCCTTTAGCCAGCGGGTGTTTGGTTGGTGGAACAGACTCCCATCCCTTGTCGTGGAGGTTGATTGCCTAAATAAGTTTAAAGCTCAGCTGGACAGGTATTTCGAACGAACAGAGGGGTGAAGTGGAAGTGGTTATTTTTTATTTATTTTTGGCTGATGCTGTATAAACTTGCTTTCTTGCATCAAATGCCTCTACTAATGCTAAAGTGAAAAAAGTGGGATAAACAACCAACAGAGACAACAATCGTAATGTTGATTTCTAAGTTAAAACGAATTTCCAATGCTTTTTATAAGATAATAGAGCCTTATCCTTGCAGATAATCAAAATTTGTTTTACTGTCAGTACTAAATAACCTCTAAAAATTGTAGGAAAACAATTTAGAATTAAATTTGCAATAACTTCATTGTCTGAGGAATTAAAACTAAATATATAACATAAGTAGAATATGTAAATTAAGAAAATATTAGTAGAATAGTAACCCAGGTAAGAAGTAAATACAAAGACAACCATTATTTCACAATAGCAAAAGTGAAATACATAAAAGAAAAAGTAAATTGAGAATACAGAAACAATCATGTTATCATGGTTGTTTTTTTGTTTCCATTTATAGTGATACTTCATGCAATTTGGCATTGGTGCCATCAAGAGTTACTGTTAAATTTATATTAACTAACATTTATTCTCAATTGTTTTAGAAATACATTCCTTCTACAACCTCATTCTCAATTTAGTTCCCCCTTTCTTTTGTTGCTATAGTTGAATGTTGGTTTCCTTTGTAGTTGGCTTACCTTTCTGCTAGCATTTTCTTAATTTTACATATTCAATCTGCACCATTCTGGAAAGATGTGGTAAGTAATGCTTTGCAGTCACCAATGCATATCTTACTATCTTTTTTTTTTTACCCATTTTCTTTACTATTTATTTAATTAAAATTTATTTTTAATGTGTGTACTAATGGGCGTGGAAATATTCCCCGACTGGTGCAATAAAAATAACACAAAGTGAAGGAGCTCAAAAATGGTTTTAGTTTCATTCAAAGTTACACCATTTGAAAAGTTTCTGAAAAGAATCAGCAAAGGCATCCAAAGAGATGATTGTTCAGTTCAGCAGTTATGTCCTCAACATCCTGAAATCTTTCCTTTCAGAGAAGAAAAACTTTTTTCTTCTTTTTCACGTTGAGAAAGAGTAAGAGGCCTGCTGGTGCTAGATCAGGAGAGTAGAGTGGATGGCTGATCTGTACAATGCCACGTTTCATCAGAAATGTCATCACAACAATTGTGGAATGGGTGAGGCAACAAGAAACAGTTGTCTTTCTCTTGAAATTGCAGCCTCACCCAGGAAATGTTCTTAAATAGGCATAGGACCACCTATAGGTAGAACACAGTATTGACTCACTCCCCTTCAGGTAAAAATTCCTTATGAATCACATTGTTTGTCGAAAAATATGATCAGCATTGTCTTGATCCTGGACTTCTGTTTAAAACTTTTTGGGCTTTGGCAATGATTTTGAAGTCCACTCCAGGCTCTGACGTTTCATCTTTGCATTGTACTGAAACACCCAACACTCATTTCCAGTGATAATACAGTCAAGGAAATTAGAACTGTTTTCTGGACAAAACCTTTACATGAAGACACTCATCATTGCTTCTGTTCATCTGTGAGGGACAAATTTTGCACAGATCTTCCTTTCCCATAAATCATCATGCAATTGATGACTCATCTCCTTGTTTGTATCCAACTCATCAGCCATCGTTCTGAGGGTCAAACGATGTTCTCTTGCCACAATTTTCCGAACTTTAACAACTCTGATTTCGAGAGGTAGTGGATGCCCACTTTTTGGGTAATTGCAAACATCCTCACATCCATCTTTGAACTGTTATACTATTTAAACACACTGATATGGCTTAATGTTCCATTACCATAAACAGTTCTTAACATTTCATATGTTTCTGTTGCATAAGTTTTAAAGCAAAATTTGATATTTGTTTGTTATTCCATTGTAAAATCACTATGTGGAAAGTTAATGCTATTAATGAAACTAGTTGTTACTTGCAACCTGCCAGTCTACCGGGCAATCTCTGTATCACCATCTGTTGGAGGAAATTTGAATTACAAAATACCCAATTCTATTTATTTTCGAACTCATCAAATATGACCACAACAGCACCAGTCTGGGAACTTTATTGCCACACCTTGCGTGCACGTGCATACACACACAATCCTATCTCATCAAGGAACTACAAAATGGCAATGATTTATTGAAGCAGAAGAATATATTTAAATGGTGAGACAATTCAGTGTATTATGCTAGATTAATAATTTAGAATATTTTGTATTTTCTAAATTATTAATCTGACAACCCAGTTATTGTACTTATATGCCTCCAAATATTTTCCATTTGGGAAAATATTTGGAGGGAATGTGAGGGAAGGAGTATGATAAACAGGAAAAAATTATATCATTTACTAAACTGAGACAAGCCACAGGCAAACCTAGTCACGGTACATTTGTTCTAAATACAATGCAAGTATACTTATACATCCCTCTCAGCTTTATCAGCTTAGCATTGGTTACAGCACTAATTTTTTTTTTAAATTACTGCAATTAACAGAATTGTATTTAGCATTAGTAGAGACATGTGATGCAAGAAAGCAAGCTTATGCGGCATCACCCAAAAAAAAAAAAAAAAAAAACCACTCCCATTTCACCCCTCCGTTCGTTCCAAATACCTGTCCAGCTCAGCCTTAAATTTATTTACACTACCAACTTCCACAACAAGGGATGGAAGTCTGTTCCACCAACTACCCGCTGGCTAAAGGCAAATTTCCGCACATCTATCCTACATCTGTCTTTCCTCAATTTCAATTTATGCCCTCTCAGGTGATTATTCTGAGCAAGAGGAAGAATCCCATCAGTATTGAGCATGCTCAAACCATTCAAGGCTTTATACACCTCTATCAGATCACCTCGCCTCCAGACACTGTAATTTGCAAATAAGCCATTCTTCATAAGAGCAATCCTTTGTTCCACTCACTAATGTTGTTGCCCTTTTCTGTACTCGTTCCAGCAACTCTACATCCTTCTTAAAATGAGGCCTCCAGACCTGTATACAGTACTCAAGGTGTGGCCTGACTATTGCCTTATACAAGGGAATAATCACCTCCTTATCCCTGCTAGAAAAAGTCCTGTTATAGCACTGACAAGACACCATGAGCTACTCTTGCACTGTCTGCACTGCTCAGAAAACTTCATATCTGACTGCACAATTATCACCAGCTGCTTTTCTTTCTCTACATAAGTAAAGAAGTGTTGTGCAACACATTTGATACGCTACTCTGGGGTTACTGTTTCCCATATGTAGTACTTTACATTTGTCAATGTTAAACCTCATTTGCCACCTCTCAGCCCATCTGCTCAACCTTTCCAGATTCTGTTGCAGCAGCATACTGTCAGTAGTGTCCTTAACAACCCTGCCAACCTTTGTATCATCTGCAAACTTGGACATTAAGCTTGATAATTAAGCCTTTGTAGATAAATATATATTTCATATATATTTATCTACACAGAGGAAAGGAAGGGTATATTCAAAATTTTGAACTGCTTTGAGAGAGAGAGAATTATAGAAATCCAATTCAGAAGTGCCCATAGAAGTATCTATACAAAAGGTATACAGCCACAACACAACAGAGATGGGTCATTAACTACCCTTTTTTCAGTGGAGTCTATAAGCCCAAGAATATTGCTCCCAGATGTGGGAACAATATTCAATGGTGGAGCAGATTTGAATTTGTTTCCTCTGCATCATTTTTAGATTCATAGGAAGCAATATTCGTGATGTGTTTATGCCAAGAGAGATTAGAAGTCTGGGTAATCCTTAATAGAGATATGTGCTCTTCTCTAGGAATCTAAGAGTCATTGAAGATAAGTATGGGAGCAGAAGAATCCTTTTTGTGAGATATAAGACAGGACTGAAATCAACTAAGTTATCTTTGCCCCACTGGAAAATTACTTGGAGCTCAGCGTTTAAGGAACTGGTAGAGAATATTTGAAGAAAAAACTGAACCTGGGAGAACACCTGCATTAGTGGAAAATTTAGAAGACAGAGAGAGAGCTATCTGTCATCACCCACAGTGAGCAATCAAAAAGAAAACTAGATACCCAATTACAAAAAACAGTTGGCAAAACATAAGATGGAAGCTTATTTTAAGACCTTTTATGCCAAACATGATCAAAGCCTCTGAAATGTTAAGAGCAACTGCTTGAGTTTCACCAAACTTTTCCATAGGTGAGTAATATAAGTCAGTACATCACCAGTGGATTGACACTGACTTAATCCATACTGGCAATCACTGATCAGATAGGTTTCTAGACAGTTTAGGAGTTGGCAGTTAATGGATTTCTCCATTACTTTAGAAAGAGTACAAGTGCAATGGGATGATAACTGGACAAGAGGGATTTCACCTTCTTTAGCAACTGGCTGGATATGAGCAAATTTGCAAGCAGAAGGGAAAACCTGGTAGAATAAGGAAGTGTAAAAAGGCAACACAGAACAGTAGTAAGCTCGGGAGCACAGGTTTTGAAAACAAGTTAAGAAATATCACCAGGGCCAGGAACTTTCTTGGAAGCAAGATTGTTCCAAATTCTGATATCCTTTTGACAAAAGACCACAGGAGGCATTGAAAGAAGTGTACTCAGAATAGTAAGAGATGTTTTAGCATGATCATCAATACAAGAGTTAGAAAAAAGTATGATGCTAGAAGGTTGGCTTTATCTTTAGCAAGAAGTGATAATAGAACCATTAGGTTTTTACAGAGGTGGGAATAGAGATGGTCAAAAGTTGCAGCCAAAAGCTTTGGAAAGAGACCAAAATGCTTGACTACCATTTGGAAAAGAAGTAAGTTTTCTACACTCAGCCTCTTCAAAATCAAGTTTGTACTCATTAATAACTGCTTTACAATTGTTGTGAGCTTTGGTGAAGCCATAAAATGAACCAGGGGATAGGATACAAGCCAATTTCAATATGCAACATTCTTATATTGAACAGCCTTAGCACATTTATTGGGAAGCCAAGATTTCAACAAAGGATGAGATTTTTAAAGTGGAATATGGGAAAAAAGGACCAACAAAAATAATTTCACTGATACAATCTGAGAACATTGACATCAGAAGACTTAAAACAGTAACCCAATAAGGAAAAGAAGAATATAAACTGTGCAGATAATTCTATTTTTCATTCCTGCAATGCCAAATAACACAAGGTATAAAATTCCCAAAAGAGAAAGGCTCCATCGGAGAAGGGACCATCACCAAGTTATGATCTGAGGTGTCTAGAGGACCACTCACCTTGACTATGTACTTAATATTAGTAGCGGCAAATGATGCAAGAAAGCAAGCTTACATAGCATCATCAAAAACAAAAAAAACCTTCCCATTTCACTATTCATTCCCTCCCATAGTTTGCCCGTGCTGTCTAGCTTAAATGAATTCTCCTTGAATTCATTTAAGCTATCCACCTCCATACCAACAGATAGACGTTTGTTCCAGCAATAAAACCACATGCTGGCTAAAGACAAACTTCCGCATTTATTCTGAAACCATCCTTCCTCAATTAGAATTCATGTTTCCCCGTGTGCATAATGCAAGCAAGAGGAAGAATCCCATCAGCATTGAGCTATCTTTATCCATTCAAAGCCATAAACATCTCAATCAGATCTCTTGGCAGGTGCCTCGTGTCCAGACACTGCAGTTAGCAGAACTGAAGTCTTTTTGAAGACCACCCTTCTGTTCCCCTCACCAATCTTGTTGCCCTTGTCTACACCCATTCCAGCAACTCTACATGCTTCCTAAAATGAAGCCTCCAGATCTGTATGCAGTACTCAAGATGTAGCTTGTATAATCATATCCTTATCCCTGCTAGCAAAATTCCTGTATTTCATTTACAAAACCCCATGAGCTGTCCTGGCAGCCTATCAGCATTCTTCAGAGAACTTCATATCTGACTGCACAATTAACCCCAAGCCTTTTCCATTTTCCACTATCTGAGCGTGGTACCACACAGCTGGCACACTACTCTGCAATTACTGCTACACATATATGCAGTATCTTGCATTTGTCAATGTTAAACTTTAATTGCCATTTATTAGCACATGTGTAATTTTTCTAGATTGTGTTGCAGTGGCATACTGTCATTAACCACCAAGCCAACTTTTGTATAATAAACTGCAAACTAGAACATTTAGCCTGAAATGCTTTCATCAATATCATTATTTTGCATCTACATTCACACATGAGAAAGGCTGTAGGGAAGTGGAGGGCAAAAGCCTATCAAACTCTGGCAGGGAGCTAAATGATTTTGTAACACCTGAGAGCAAAGTGGAGGAGATCTATCCAGTTTTATTAAAGGAAGCAGCAAAGGAGTAAACAAACCCTTAACCATAATTTCTTCTTTGGACTCAGGGGAGGTCCCCATTGACTGGAGATGTGCAAATGTGTCCCCAATTCACAAAGGGGAATCAGAGTAACACAAGCTGTTGTTTGTTATTTGGTTTTAAGGAGCATTAGCAACTAAGGCCATACTGCTCCGGGATATGCAGTGGTCATTCCCTGACCTTTCCGCATCCTCCGTATTTGGGTGACAGGCTCAAACCCTGGTAGAGTAACACAAGTAATCAGTGGCATATCCAGGTATCACTGTAGGGGGGGGGCATGGCAACCAGGTCCGGGTATCATTGTGAGGGGAGGCACGGCAACCAGGTGTCTGATTTTTTTTAGAACACCACATGAACATTCTTTTTCTATAATTTAAAATTTTTGGTTAAGGTGGGGGAGCATATGCCCATCCCTGAATATGCTCCTGCGAGTAATTACAGACCTATTACTTTAACTTCTGTTCCACAGAAAATAATGGAGTCATTGGTTAAAGAAACAATGCAAGATCATCTAGACAAGACTACTTATAGTTCAGACACAGCATGGGTTTGTTAAGGGAAAGTCTTGTCTGATAAATCTGATTGGATACTATGTGGCCACAAAGGAACTGGATGCAAAAAATAATTTTGATATCAATTTGGATTTTAGTAAAGCTCTTGATACTGTTGCACATGGAAGACTACTGTACAAATTGGAGTATTTTGGCATTAAGCACAAGTTGCTACAATGGATAAAAGGATGGTCAAGTGGGGGAAGACAGAGAGTGGTAATCAATGGACACTGATCTTTGTGGACTACTGTTATTAGTAAAGTCTCCCAGGGTTCAGTGTTGGGCCAAATGTTTTCTGTATTTATCGATGATATTGATGAAGGTATATCAGGTGATATGAAGGGTGGCAGAGTTGTTAATGACAGTACATTACTGCAACAGGATCTGGAAAAGTTGAGCAGATGGGCTGAGAGGTGGAAGCTGTAGTTTAACATTGACAAATGTAAAGTACAGCATATGGGTAGCAATAACCATAGATTAACATACCAACTGGTATGTTAATCTGCAGTTATTGCTACTGGTAATCTGCGGTTATTCCTACTGGTATATTAATACCAGTTGGTATGTTAACGAGATAGTGGAGAATGAAAAGGACCTGGGGTAATTGTGCAGTCAGATATGAAGTTTTCTGAGCAGTGTAGACAGGCTGCAAGAGTAGCTCATGGTGTCTTGTGAATCATATACAGGAATTTTGCTAGCATAAGGAGGTGATTGTCCTTTTGTATAAGGCAATGGTCAGGCCACACCTTGAGTACTGTATACAGGGCTGGAGGCCAAATTTTAGGAAAGTAGAGCTACTGGAACAAGGGCTTGTTGTTGTTATTTGGTTTTTAGGAGCATTAGTAACTAAGGCCATATTGCTCCAGGAATATGCGGTGGTCATTCCCTGACCTTTCCGCATCCTTTTTATTTGGTGGTGATGGGCTCAAACCCCGGTCTAATCAAGAAGCGTGTGCTACGCACTGCTGCTCCTTCCCACCTGGCTACGGAGGCACCACAGAGAAGGGCAACGAGATTGGTGAGTGGAACAATAGTTGCTGTTACCAAGAAAGGCTTAAGCTCTGCAAACTGCAGCATCTGGAAACTAGGCACTGTGAGATGATCTAACTGATGTGTATAAGGCCTTGGATGGATTGAGCAAGCTCTATGCTGATGGGATTCTTCCTCTTAATCAAATTACTCACCTGAGGGGACAAATTCAAATTGAGGAAAGATAATTGTAGAATAGATGTGCAGAAACTTGCTTTTAGCCAGTGTGTGGTTGATAGTTAGAACAAACTTCCATCTGCTGTAGTGGAGGTCAACAACTTACAACAGAACTAGACCAATATTTGGAATAAATGAATAGGTGAAATGGGAAGGGGTTTTTTTTGGCTAATGCTATATAAGTTTGCTTTCTTGCATCATATGCCTCTACTAATGCTAATTAATAAATCACACTGCTTCAATCTGTACACTATGAAATTCAAGGTGTAGGATATCAAAATTATTTTTTTGCATCTGGTTCCTTTAACACTCATGCATTAAGAATCTGCAGATAAAGGAACCACTAGGCGGCAGTGATAGTGTGCTCAAATGGGATTTACTCAAAGAAGTAACTACCATTAGGAGTAAAGGAAAGAGTTTTTGCTTTCGTAAGGTGACTACGGAGGTCTGAGACAGTATTTAAATTCTATATGTTGGGACCAACTGATGATGTTACCGACAGCAAATTCAAAATGGGAAGCATTCAAAGAATTAATCTTGGAAGCTACTAGATTTTACATACCAAGTAAGAAATATTGTTCAAGGTTTAGGCCTAAATGGAGGTCAGATGAACTAATGAGACATATGGCAGAGAAGAAAGATGCACGGGATACATTAAAGAGTGACATGGATGCCTATGATAGACATAAGCTGGTCTGTAACCAAGTCACAAAGGAGGTTAGGCAGATTATGAGAAATCTTTGGCAACGAAAAACAGCAAAGAGTTCTTCACCTATGTAAACTGTAGAAGGAAGGGGATGAATTAGATTGGTCCACTGGATATCGGTGGTTCAACTGTTGATGATCCCACTCAGGTAGCTAACAAACTAAATGAGTATTTTGCATCTACATTCACACATGGAGTTATTCAGCGAGGGGAATGGCAGAGGTGAACTAAACTCTGGCAGTGAGCTAGATGATTTTGTAATAACTGAGAGGAAAGTGGAGGAGAAATTGTTGAAGATAAACATAAGAGAGGTGCCTGGGATCTATCCAGTTATATTAAAGGAGGCAGAAAAGGAAGTAAGCAAACCTTTAGCCATAATTATGAGAGCTTCCTTGAACTCAGGAGAGGTATCCATGGACTGGAAATGTGACTCCAATTCACATAGGAGGATCAAAGGGCAACATAAGTAATCATAGACCTGTTAGTTTAACTTCTGTTCCATGGAAATTAATGGAGGCACTGGTTAAAGAAGCACTGCAGGATCATCTAGACAAGGCTTCAGTTATAGCTTGGACACGGCACAGTTTTGTTAAGGGGAAGTCTTGTCTGACCAATCTGATTGGATACTATGATGTGGTCACAAAGCAACTGAATGCAGGGAATAACTCTAATATCATATATTTGGATCTTAGAAAGACTTTTGATACTGTTGCATTTGGAAGACTGCTGCATAAATTGGAGGCAAATTGCTGCTATGGATAAAGGGATGGTTGAGTGGGGGGAAGACAGAGTGGTAATCAATACACACTGCTCTTCGTGGACTAATGTTATTAGTGGAGTCCCTCAGGATTCAGTGTTGGGTGCATTGTTGTTTTCTGTATTTATAAATGCTATTGATGATGGTACATCTGGCTTAATGTCCAAGTTGGCAGACGATACGAAGGTTGGCAGGATTATTAATGACACTAATGACAGTACACTGCTGCAACAGGATCTAGAAAAGTTGAGCAGATGGGCTGAGAGTTGGCAAATGAAGTTTAACTTTGACAAATGTAAATTATTGCATATGGGAAGCAGTAACCCTAGAGTAATGTATCAACTCTGTGGTAATATACTGACAGTGGTAGAAAATGAAAAAGACCTGGGGGTAATTGTGCAGGCAGATATGAAGTTTTCTGAGCAGTGCGGACAGTCTGCATGTGGTTGTAGCTCGTGGTTGGTGTCTTGTCAATAATATACAGAAATGTTTCTAGCAGGGAAAAGGAGGTGATTATCCCCTTGTATACGGCAATGGTCAGGCCACACCTCGAGTACTGTATACAGGTCTGGAGGCCTCATTTTAAAAAGGATGTAGAGCTGTTGGATTGAGTACAGAGAAGGGCAACAAGATTAGTGAATGGAACAAATGGTTGCTCTTACAAAGAAAGGTTAAGTTTTGCAGATTAAAGTGCTTAGAGACTAGGCACCTGTGAGGTGATCTGATTGAGGTGTATAAAGCCTTGAATGGTTTGAGCATGCTCAATGCTGATGGGATTGTTCCTCTTGCTCAGAATAATCACCTGAGAGAGGGCATAAATTCAAATTGAGGAAAGACAGTTGTAGGATAGATGTGCAGAAGTTTGCCTTTAGCCCATGGGTAGTTGATTGGTGGAACAGACTGCCATCTTTTGTTGTGGAAGTTGATAGCATAAATAAATTTAAGGCTGAGCTGGACAGGTATTTTGAACGAACGGAGGGGTGAAATCGGAGTTTTTTTTTTTGGGTGATGCTGCATAAGCTTGCTTTCTTGCATTGTATGCCTCTAGTGATGCTAATAGTATCCAATCAAGTTGGTTACACAAGATCTTCCCTTAAGAAACCCACGCTGTGACTGAAGTTAAACTTCATTCCTGTCTAGATGGTCTTGCATTACTTCTTTAACCAGTGGCTTCATTATTTTCCTTGGAACAGAAGTTAAGCTAGCAGGTCTGTAATTGCTCGTGCTGGCCTTTGTGGACTGGGGATACATTCGCACATCTGCAGTCTGTGGAGCCTTCTGCTGAATCCAAAGATGCTCTCATAATTATGGCTAACTGTTTACTTACCTCCCACCCTTAATATTACTGGATAGACCTCATCTAACCCAAGTGCATTTTTTATGTTTAACTTCAACAGTTTTTCTTCCACTTTCCTCAGTTATGATAAAATCATTTAGCTCCCTGTTAGAGTTTGATAAACTTCTGGCATCCACTTCACTAAAGAATTCTTCATGTGTGAATGTAGATTCAAAATACTTATTCAGTGTGTCAGGTTACCTGAGCAGGATCATCAATATCAAGCAGACAAATGTATTTCATCACTTTCCTTCTAGTGTTTACCTAATTAAAGAAGTCTTTGCTCTTTTTATTTGCATTCTTTTCCAAAGACTTCTTGTAATCTGCCTTCACTTGCCTAACCTCCTCTTTGACTTTATTACAGATTAGTTTATATCTACTATGACACCTGATAATTTATATGCATCCCATGGATTTTTCTTCTCTGCCACAAGTCTCATTAGTTCATCTGACATCCATTTAGGTCTAAGCCTTAAATAGTATTTCCTAGTTGGTATGAAAAGCCTAGTAGCTTCTATGTTTTGTCCTCGAATGCTTTATATTCAGAATTGATAACATTATCAGTTGGTCCCACCGCATAGAATTTACAAACTGTCTGAGACCACTGTAATCACCTTTATGAAAGCAAAACCCCTTCCCTTTACCTTGATAGTAGTTACATCCTTAAGTAAATCTCTCATCAATGCATTCTGATCACTGCCACCTAATGGTTCTTTTATCTGCAAATTCCTTATGCATGAATTATCACATGAACAATCTGTGTGAATTGATTGGTAATTGCAAAAGCCTCAGCATCTCGACCAGCTGGGTCCATGTGACTAGAAAAGGGAAGCCAGTTGAGATTTAAACTGAGACCATCTATACTTGTGAAATGGAAGAGTAAATGTTTTCGAATTTAGATCTTTTTGCAGATAAGTTTGTTCTATTAGTTGACTATTCATGATGTATTCAGTAGTAAGAACAAATCCAAATCTCAGTGTTTAATCTAAACTGTAAATGGTGTACACTCTTCAACAGGTGTGTTTAGCTATACAAGCATAGTTATGTGCTACATCTCCTTGTGTTTATAACTATTGTCCCACCCAATAAAATTTCAAAGTTAAAATTTTTTTTTCCCAAATAAAAGCAGTTCGAATTCACTTCAGAAGTACTCTGGTGGCATTTTTAGGCTAAACAAGGGGTGGGAAATGATTTTCCCATTGAGAAAAAAGAAGTTCATTAAAAAAAAATTTAAATGGTGATATAGCATCCAGTTTTAACATCAAATTCATCAGAAAATCCCAGCCAAAACCAATTACAAATTCACAATACCACCATTTATAAAAATGTGCAGAACATATCTTCAGATAATTTTTTAGTTTTCACACTGTCATAAAAATTGCTGCATAACGGTCAGCTGTTAATCATCATTACACATTTGATAACAAATCACATAAAACACAAATTTCAAAATACTTTGTGCTTGAAGATATAAAGACTAATTTTAAAATAACAGTTTAAAAAAACAATTACTAAGTACGCTGGTGATCTGGCACCTGCATTTGTGTTCTGTGTGTCTACACATACAGGACAAAACAAATAACATATACATTGAATTATGACTACCCCATCCATAATAGACTATGCCTCATAGCATGCAGTTTAAAAAGTCAAACAGCTTCATATGCTAGAGCAGTGGTAATTTTCATCTGGTTGTGCAAGCCAAAGTGAAAAAGTAGCAATTATGAGATGTAGTAAAGACATCATGGAGCTTCAAAATAGCATAATTGTAGGAGTTTGTGTGTTGCATGCTTCCTGCTACCGAAAAAATGTAAAGGATTATGCAAGGATGACGTCTGGGGAGAGCAAAAGTGCAGCACGTTGTACAGGCTCAATGACAGGTCACTGTGCAACAGCTGACATTGCAATACAATATCCCAAATGATGTGCCGCACACTCAGATGTACTCATGGGGTTTCACAGCAAACGAAACAAGAGATACCCTCTCTTCACTGATAATTATCATCGATAGTGAATGCTGTAGTGTCAACAACATTCTGGTTGGCCAATGGAAACAAGTGTTCTGGTTTGATGAGTCCAAATATATGGTAAAACATGCCAACAGATGCCTTCTGTGTGTGGCACAAACAACAGAAATCCATCGTGTATGGTGCCCATTATCTAGGCATGTGACGGTGGTTGCTTAATATGGGGCATATTTTGCTGGCAAGAACTAGGACCCCTGGTGGATATGGACCAATGTTTCACTGGTGAGGCCTACTGGCAGCTCTTAGGAGATAATATGCATCCTGCCACGAGGTATTTTTTCCCAAACGGAATCTTCCAAGATGATAATGAGCTGTGACATCGGGCGGTTCAAGGAACATAGTGAAGATATCATCCATCTTCATTGGATTACAAATTTGCCTGACACCAATTCAATTGAACACATGTGGGATGTTTTGGAATGGGAAGTGAGGCACATGGACACATAACTGTCATCTGTTCTGACACTGTGGAAAGCCTTGCAGGAAGCACGGACTGCAAACACTTACTGATGTCTTCAGACGTATTGTGGAATCAATGCCTAAGCGAAAAGCAGCTGTTATCAGTGTGAATGTGGCCGAACACAGTATTATGTAGGTGGGTATAATTCAATGATCATTGAAAATATATATGTTATTATAAAATACATATATTATCATTATTTCCACATATACATATAGTAGTATGTAATAATATAATTTTGGCAGCTATTAATATCAACTTAGATTTAAAAATATATATGACTATCCAGCAATAAAATCTATATTAAGCTAAATGATAAATGGGATGAATTCAGCTTTAATGTTATTAAACTTACAAATTGTGAGTCAAATATACTAAAAAGGTACAGAAAAGTGATTAGAACCCAAACACAGGCCAATACACATTAGCAGCACCCTCAAACATATGATTAGCATATTAAATAGAGGGGGGGAGGGAATAAGGAATTCTTCACATATATAAATGCCAAGAAGAGCAGGACAAACCAGATCAGACCTTTACTTAAGGGAAAGGAGATAGTATTAAATACACCAGCTGCCGTCGCAGATGAACTCAACAGTTATTTTGCATAGATATTTACAAATGAAAAACCTTTTGTGGCAATGGGAAATTGTGGGACAAAGTTGAAAAATATGTAATTAATGATATTGAAATTTCGCAAGATTATTTAATGAAAAAACTTTCGAGCCTACAGGCCAGTAAGGCTCCTGGGAATTGATGGAATATACTCTATTCCTTAAAGGAGATGGCAAGTGAGTGCATTGAACCATTGAGGCTAATTATGCGAGCATCACTAGACTCTGGGGAGATTCCCTTGGATTGGAAAAGTGCCAATGTATCTCCCATACATAAGGGTGGCTCTAACAGTGAAGTGGGAAATTATCGACCTGTCAGTCTGACTTCAGTGGTAGGAAAAATCATGGAGGCAATGATCAAGGGTGGAATTCAGGATCATTTGGATCAAATTGAAATTCTCAAGGATACTCAGCATGGTTTTGTAAAGGGAAAATCATGTTTAACAAACCTGGTTCACTATCTTGAAAGGGTCACTCACAAGCTGGATTTAGGGAATAATTTCGACATTGTTTATTTAGATTTCAGCAAAGCTTTTGACTCAGTCCCACATGAGGGGAAAATCCTTAGATGGATAGCAGGATGGCTTCAGGGCAGGAGGCAGAGGGTTGTGATAAATGGCTATTCCTCAGATTGGGTTGATGTAAGAAGTGGGGTTCCTCAAGGATCAGTATTAGGACCACTGTTGTTTTTAATTTTCATAAACGACATCAATGAAGGGATAGAGGGCGTGATGTCTAAATTTGCAGATGATGTTAAAATTGGTAGAGTAGTTAATGATCACTGTCAAGCTGAGCTTCTTCAGAGAGACCTAGATAGACTTCAGAAATGGTCAGAAAATGGCAGCTATGCTTTAATCCAACAAAGTATAAGGTATTACACCTGGGAAACAGTAATCCCAAAATAACTTATTCACTTGGTGGAGTTCAATTAAACCCAGTACTGGAGGAAAGGGACTTGGGTGTTACGATACAGTCAGACATGAAATTCTCTGACCATTGTAAACAGATAGCCAGGAAGGCCCATGGTGTCCTATCGATGATCTATCGAACTTTTGCAAGAAGACATAGGGACGTGATAATCCTATTATATAAGGCTTTTGTTAGACCACACTTGGAATACTGTGTTCAAGTATGGAGACTGCACCTAAAGAAAGACATTGAGCTTCTTGAAAGGGTGCAAAAACGGTTAACTCGCCCAGTGAGATTGGCAAAAGGGCGTCCTTATGAAGAAAGACTTCGAATATGTGGGTTGCAGAGTTTGGAAACTAGACACCTTAGCATTAGCATTAGAAGAGGCATACGATGCAAGAAAGCAAGCTTATGCAGCATCAGCCAGAAAAAAAACAAAATAACCTTCCACTTCACCCCTCCGTTTGTTCGAAATACCTGTCCAGCTGAGCCTTAAATTTATTTAGGCTATCAACTTCCACAACAAGGGATGGAAGTCTGTTCCACCAACCAACTACCCGCTGGCTAAAGACAAATTTCCAGACATCTATCCTACATCTGTCTTTCCTCAATTTGAATTTATGCCCTCTCAGGTGATTATTCTGAGCAAGAGGCAGAATCCCATCACCATTGAGCATGCTCAAACCATTCAAGGCTTTATACACCTCTATCAGATCACCTCGCCGGTGCTTAGTCTCCAGACACTGTAATTTGCAAAACTTAAGCCTTTCTTCGTAAGAGCAACCCTTTGTTCCATTCACTAACCTTGTTGCCCTTCTCTGTACTCGTTCCAGCAGCTCTACATCCTTCTTGAAATGAGGTCTCCAGACCTGTATACAGTACTCAAGGTGTGGCTTGACCATTGCCTTATACAAGGGAATAATCACCTCCTTATCCCTGCTAGAAAAATTCCTGTATATCATTGATAAGACACCATGAGCTACTCTTGCAGCCCATCTGCACTGCTCAGAGAACTTCATATCTGCCTGCACAATTACCCCCAGGTCCTTTTCATTCTCTACCACTGTCAGTGTAGTACCACAGAGTTGATACGTTGCTGCTTCCCATATGTAGTACTTTACATTTGTCAATGTTAAACTTCATTTGCCACCTCTCAACATTTCCAGATCATGTTGCAGCAGCATAGCGTCAGTAGTGTCCTTAACAACCCTGCCAACCTTTGTATCGTTTGCAAACTTGGACATTAAGCTTGATATACCATCATCAATATTATTTATAAATACAGAAAACAATAATGGATCTAACACTGAACCCTGAGGGACTCCACTAATAATATTAGTCCACGATGAGCAGTGTCCATTGATTACCAGTCTGTCTTCTCCCCCTCAACCATCCCTTTATCCACAGCAGCAATTTGCCTCCAATGCCACACTGCTCCAATTTGTGCAGCAGTCTTCCGTGTGCAACAGTATCAAAAGCCTTTCTAAGATCCAAGTATGTAATATCAAAGTTATTCCCTGCATCATAGTATCCAATCAAATTGGTCAGGCAAGACTTCCCCTTAACAAAACCATGCTGTGTCAGAGCTATAACTGAAGTCTTGTCTAGATGATTCTGCGGTGCTTCTTTAACCAGTGCCTCCATTAATTTTCCTGGAACAGAAGTTAAACTCACAGGTCTATAATTACTTGTGTCAGCCTTTGATCCTCCTTTGTGAATTGGGGTTACATTTGCACATCTCCAGTCTATGGGTACTTAGCCTGAGTCCAAGGAAGCTCTCATAATTATGGCTAAGGGTTTGCTTACTTCCTTTGCTGCCTCCTTTAATATAACTGGATAGATCCCATCCACCCCAGGTGCCTTTCTTGTGTTTATCTTCAACAATTTCTCCTCCACTTTACTCTCAGTTATTACAAGATTATCTAGCTTACTGCCAGAGTTGAATACACCTCTGGCATTCCCCTCGCGAATAACTCCTCATGTGTGAATGTCGATGCAAAATATTCATTTAGTTTGTTAGCTACCTGAGCAGGATCATCAACAGTTGAACCATCGATATCAAGTGGACCAATCTGATTCATCCCCTTCCTTCTAGAGTTTACATAAGAAAAGAACTCTTTTCTGTTTTTCTTTGCATCCTTTGCCAAAGATTTCTCGTAATCTGCCTTCGCCTGCCTAACCTTCTTTGTAACTTGGTTACAGATCAACTTATATCTATCATAGGCTTCTGTGTCACGTGTTAATTTATACGTATCCGAAGCGTTTTTCTTCTCTGCCATATGTCTCCTTAGTTCATCTGACATCCATTTAGGCCTAAACCTTGAACAATATTTCTTAGTTGGTATGTAAAGCCTAGTAGCCTCCAAGATAAGTTTTTTGAATGCTTCCCATTTTGAATTTGCTGTTGGTAACATCGTCAGTTGGTCCCACTGTATAGAATTTAAATACTGTCTCAGACCATCGTAGTCGACTTTACGAAAGCAATAACCCTTCACTTTACCCCTGATGGTAGTTACCTCTTTAAGTAAATCCAACTTCAGCACATAGTGATCACTGACACCTAGTGGTTCCTCTATCTGCAGATTCTTAATGCATGAAGAATCACTACTGATAATCAAATCAAGAGTATTACTCCCTCTAGTTGCCTCCCGAACATGCTGATGTAGAAAACAATCATCCAATAAATCCACAAAAGCCTTGCTAATGTGTGAGTGACCAACCCACAAATTTCAGTCAATATCTGGGAAATTAAAATCCCCCATTATAGAGGAGATTTGATTGAGATGTTTAAGGCTCTGAGAAGCATCAGTAAAATGAATGAGGACGATATTTTCAAGATTATAAATGATGCTAGAACTAAGGGACATAAATTCAAGTTACGGGGGGAAATGTTTAGATTGGACTGCAGGAAGTTTTATTTCAGCCAGCAAGTTATAAATTACTGAAATATGTTGCCTACATGGGTGATAGAGGCTGGCAGTTTGGGGAAATTCAAAGGTCATCCATCTGGAGAGTACCTTCGGGTCAGGGAAGCGCATAGGATGATAGGTTTAATTTCCTTTTCTTTTATTAATTATTATTATTTTTTTATCATTGTTTTATTCGGATTTTTTTTTTGGCTGGTGCAGCATAAGCCATAGGCTTTCTTGCACTATGCAGCCATTACTATTACTAAATAGGTTAAGATTTAAGTTAATAATATAAGATTCATTAACTATCATATGAATGAAGCTTTTAGAGATGCAATAAATAAATGTTACCACTACATTAATCCCAATAGGACCACTGATGGCATTTGCTTATGTGCTTGATTTGATTCACTATGTTAATCTCCCACTGATTTTATTGCACTTGGGCAGGGTTTGATGGCAGATAAAATAGTACTATTTTATGTGCTTTCTCATAATGCCCCTTCCCTGAGTTCATCTGTACTCAAATAGGGTTCACTTTCTAATAACACTGTAACCAGGAACTCCTCTTCCTCATTTTTACTTTATAAATTTCCACAATAAATCTACCAATACTCTTTTTGGAATAGCATACCAACAATAATTTTATAACTCTTTTCATTGAGCAAAATGTAACATGAAACTTGGGTTCTTTACACTGGAACAACTGGACTGATGGGCCAATACACTATAACCCATAGTGCTTCCACCCTATCTAAAATTTAAATTAAATTTATCCAAATTGCTGCATAAAATTATAAATTTGATAGTATGTAACAGAGCTATAAGGATCAATACGTTCTACGTTGATATCAATATTGGCAGAAGAGTAATAGAAGTTTACCTCAATCTGATACGTAGAATACTTATGCTCTCCAGAAATTAAAATGAATAAATGACTGCTTATACTTAATGATGCAATTGCACTAACTTGTACGTCAATGAATAAATGATTAACACAAAATGATTACAGTAAAAAATCAATTGAAAACAATTAAAGAATTCATTTAAAAAGTTTAACATTAGCATTTGATGCAAGAAAGCAAGCTTATGCAGCATCAGCCAAAAAAAAAAAAAAAAAAAACCACTTCCACTTCACCCTTCTGGAATACCATCTTCGTTAGAAATACCTGTCCAGCTGAGCCTTAAATTTATTTAGGCTATCAACTTCCACGACAAGGGATGGAAGTCTGTTCCACCAACCAACTACACAATTAACGTAAATTGTGAAAAATGATTTTCATTAAACTTTTTTTTAAATTAATTTTTTAATCGCTTTTTGAATTGTTTTCAATTGATTTTTTACTGTAATCATTTTGTGTTAATCTTTTATTTGTTTTAATTTCTGGAGAGTATCATATGGAAGTGTTCTATGTATCATATTGAGGTAAACTTCTGTTATTCTTCTACAAATAAAATTATAAGAAATAGATTAATAATATTCAAGTGATTTCCTCAGTACATTATACCGTAGTTTAAATAGGTGATCTTACCAAGTATTTGTTGGCTGCAATATTCTGAAAGGTCTTACCAGTCCTTGCAGAATAATTAACATCAAATATTAGTATTAATTATTCATTACATTTACAATTTTATTATTTTTATGTCTGGTTCTTGATCACACCTTATTGACAGCATTTTATTTACCCCTCATTCAGATAGCCTTTTTGAATATCTAGCTTAATAAGTCTCTTTTTATATCTGATATATATACCTGTCGGGTTTTGCATTTCATTCCCAATTTATTGTTAATTAAAATGACATTGCTATCAATTACAATTTAGTTATTAATTAGCTCTCAAATTGACAATATTTTGCACTATTAATATCCAAATATCATATAATTTATTAGTTAAACCGATAATTGAATAACTTTGTCAAGTAATGTCCATATAAGATTTATTAATTACTTTTATTTTATTAGATTTTCTATTGTAATTAATATATTAGGCATTAGATTAACATGTGGATAGGTATAAAATAGCTAATAATGTGCCTAGCAGCCATTATGTCAGTAATTAGTATAAACTGGCAAAAATCCACCTGAAATGCAACTATGATTTCATGCTAAATCAGACATTTCTAAAATGTATATCCTCTAAATTATTGCATGTGTGTGTGTATGCATACTAGTAACCTAAGTAGGCAAAACCTTGGGATATCAGAAAGATTTACTGACTCTACAATAATATAAATAAAACAATGTACACATGTTTATGTCTGGGCATCACATTATACAATTACTGCATTTGTTATAACAAATGCACCGAATGAAATGAACATCCATGGGTAATATTAGAACAAAAAACAAAAGTGAAATGAATCACTGATGATATTAAAATAGTTTGCAAAACGGTTAGTCATCTGCAACATTTTCATCTTGTGAATTTTCATCACTTGTTGATCCACTACAATCTTCACTGCCATTCTGGCGAGCTCGTTTCAGATGCTTATTGTGATGTCGTAGTTCAGCATTTTCTTCTTGTAAATGCAAAAGTTGTTTCTGAAGTTCTGCTAATGGATCACAAAGTGCAAACTCTTTTTGGATTTCACGAACACGGCGTTCGAGTTTTGTATATATTCCAACAAGTTCATCGTGAGGACACTCCATCAGTTCTTCAAATCGTGCACCACTATACGCCAATTCAAAATCTCTGGCATAAAAGGCAGTCACATCTGAATCATGTGGTGATATATATTCATAATCTATATCTCTGAAAGCTGCATCTTCTCCATAGCTACCTACATTTTTTTTAATACTTTCATCTGTATCTTGTTCATCTTCTTCACTGTGAGGATTAGGACTCTCAAAACTGAAATACAAACGAGAATTTTCATGATCATCGATTATGAACTGTGTAGAATTGAATGGAGCTCTGGGAACTTGTAATGGCCTTATAAGCACAGAGACACCTTTCTTTTTTTTGATTGGGGTTGATGTTACTTTAAAATGCCGAGTTTCTGGTTCTGCTTGCTTGTCACTTTGGGTTGAAAAAGTACAGTTATCATCACTTGTTAAATCAGGCTGCTGGTAAGAGTCCTTGTGATCATCTTCACTCTTTGGCTGGCTAGACAGTTCACTGTCTGTTCTAAATTTTCGTTTCTTGCCCCTTCGGGTTCTTTTGTGTTTTTGACCTGAACCCATACCATTATCTTTTGTATCACTGCTCATGTCACCAATTCTTCTTTAAAAGTTTGACTTATAATATTAAAAAAAAAAAAAAAAAAAAACACACACCTGTATCCACTGGCTGAACTTACAGTATAGATATATAAACAAATGTCTATGTATTACACTTACACAATGCACATATTATATGTAAGTGTAATCTTGACATGTCAAAATCAATATTCTTGTTAAAGACTTCGGTTCAAAACTTCAGGTAGAGGCTAGTTCTTTTGGTAATTTAGTAACATTACCTGTAAAAAAGAAAAAAAAAAAAAAAGTAAGGCAAATAAACTTAAACATTTGTAGTGGGTAAAGTAATAAGTATAGAATTACTCTATTTGTAGGGTTGAGATATAATGTGTGCTTGTGTAGAAGCTTTAAACATGACATAAAGCTTTTTCCTCAATTATCAAAAATAATTGAGGAAAAACAAAAGGAACTTTTAAGCTATGATTCAGTGCAGTATTGTTGACATTAACAGCAAATGCATGCAATTCACACACAACTCATGTATGAGTATGACAGCATGAATGCAGATTAGTATGGAAGAAAAACATTGATATTGTAAGTTTTTTACAAGGTCAGATGGCCTAAGTTTTGAAAGAGATACACTAAGATATTGTTGATAATGTTGAGATATTGTTAAGATAATGTTGATAAAAATTTAGCTTTCCTATCCAAGGATAGAACTTTAACAGTAATATACTGTTAGTGTGAAGGTACAAAGAACTAAATGCTTTTGAATAATAGCATTCATCATGAACATTACCAAAAAGATAGTTCAACTCCTAATGTGAAATTATTACCTTTTTATTAACATATTACTAGAATGAAGGTTTTCCAAGCTCTTTAAAGTTAAAAAGAACCAAGGATAGGAGTAATTTATTTATCATTATTTTTCAATAAATTTGAGCTGGATTATAGTATTCTCCTAAGGAGAAGAAACATACCACTCAGGTTGTTCGGTAAAAAAAGGCATATTTAAAATGTTGTTTTTGTATGTTCTGAAACATTAATTATAATAATAATAATAATAATAAAAAAAAAAAACCCTCTCTCATCTAACAAAAAAAAGCAAAACAGCTTCCATTTTACATGTTGCTGATTTTGGCCCTCATACCACAAGTGGCTCACAGGATTTATCAACAACACTTCCCAGATAGACGATTGCCTCACCATGCAAAATTTGCTATGATACACCAAAGACTGCGGGATAGTGGCTCATTCGGTGTGGATATGCACAATACTGGATGTCAACGCACTGCTAAGGCACCCCGGTTTGAGGAACACATTCTGCAGATCTTCGCTAATGCTCCTACCAGCACAAGAGCCGTTGCACACCGATTGGGTGCGAAGCATCGTTTGGTGTGGGATGTGGTGCATGAAACAGGACTACATCCTTTCTGATGCCAGAAAGTGTATGCACTAGAACCTGCTGACTTTGCCCACTGTGTCAAGTTCTCCCACTGGTTTTTACAGGAAACAAACTTGCAGCCTGATTTTGCCAATAACGTGCTTTACACTGATGAGGCATGTTTCACCCAAGAGGGACTGTTCAACAGCCGCAACAGTCATGTGTGAACAGAGAATAATCCCCAAGCAATGGTTGAACACGGCTACCAACACAGGTTTAGTGTCAATGTATGGGCTGGCATTGTAGGAAACATTTTAGTTGGACCATACATGTTGTCTACACATTTAGATGGATGCCTCTATTTGCGTTTTCCAGAGCAAATACTTCCAGAGTTGTTGGTTGTTGTTTGGTTTTTAGGAGCATTAGCTACTAAGGCCATATTGCTCCGGGGATACGTGGTGGTCATTCCCTGACCTTTCCTCTGTATTTGGTGGGCACGGGCTTGAACCCCAGTCTAAGCAAGAAGCGTGCGCTACGCACTGCTGCTCCTGCCCACCTGGTACGGAAGCACCCAGAATTGTTGGAGGATGTTCCTCTGATTGTCCAAGCACAAATGTGTTCCAACATGATGGTGCACCACCACATTTTGACAGACGTGTGCATGCACACTTATATACAACCTTTCCAGGCGAATGGATTGGTTGAGGTGGACCTGTAGCCTGGCTAGCAAGGTCGCCCGATCTGACTTGTATGGACTTTTTCTTTTGGGGATTCATGAAGGCTCTTGTGTACGAAACGCCAGTTGACACAGTGGAGGAACTTATAGCACGGATTGTCTTAACAAGTGCAGAGATACATGAAAATTCTAAGAACTTCCAACGCCTACAACATTCAATGAAGCATCGGTGTGAGCGATGCATTGAACATCACGGTCACCAGTTCAAGCACTTCTTATGAATTGTTTTTTCTATTTTGTGTGCAACAGCAAATGATCTGTATGCATTAAATGACATTAAATTACTGAATGTGTTGTTCTGGTTTTTATAACCCTTTAACAGCTTCTGCTGCTATAACGACTCATTTATGACCTATATTTACTTGACAAAAAATATTTCTTTTGGTACCATCTATCACCTGTTCAAGCTTGTCGGTAGAGTTTCTCTGCAGCCTGTATGTATATATATATATATATAAAATAAGTAAGTGAATAAATAAAAGTAGTATAGGTAAGAAAAGTTGAGAGCGAAGGAGAGAGAGATTACAGAAGTACCTGAAAAAAAAAAAAAAAGTGCAAGAAGAAGAAAAAATTATTATGCATATAAAGAAATAAGTCAATAATATATATTAAATATATACATGATTATATTATCACATATCACACAACCTTGGTGTCAGTTTCAAGTGTCAACCACCAGAATTGCCCGACAAAACAATATAGCGTCCTCTGTTTCTGACAAAATACATGCTATGGCAAAATAGGATTATATAAAAAAAAATAGTAAAATAATAATAAAAATGTAAAGTAAAAATATTTTAGGTTATAAGGGAGGATATAAAGACTGCCGGCATGTAATTTAAGGTTGACACAACAGAGGACCCAAAAAAAGAAAATAAAGCTAAAGCAAAAATACTAAAAACAATGTTGCAAGTAGACAAAGGCTATTGTTGGGAGCAGACAAAGGCTACTGTGGAAAGTAAGACAAAGAATATAGAATAGAGTGGATCAAGCCTAATGGTGGAAAGATATATAGATATATAAAAATTATTATGTAGTTGTTTATAAGCAATATTATAGCTTTATGGCTAACTGGAGACAAAATAAAGTAAGTTATAGGATAGTAATAGATACTCCTCCCCTTGCATTACACTAATAGCCAAGAGTGTAGAAAAATGATAGATATAGGTAAGTGAACAGTATATGAATGAAGAATATAAAGTAGTAGCTCAGGTTATCCGGGAGCATGATTCTAGTCTGTACTATATATATTTATATACATAAAAAATAAATTAGAATGATGATTAAAAAAATAATAATAATGGCGGCAGCATGGCAAGACAGAAGAGTGAAAATAGTCAAAATTAAACAATGGTCAAACCAACAGGGAGGGAAGAGAAAAGTAACAAGAGTAAAAATATTGAAGCAGAAACTCTCCAAGGTAATTTAGAAAATCTAAATACAAAGATAATAAAATAATAATCAATTAAATTTTAAATGCCAATTAAATAGAAATTTAATGCCGCCCCTAGTCCAAATTTATGTGAAATATCACCAGCAGAGATGTAAACCAACTACAATAAAATAAACCAAAAATTGACTGACCATTACACCCCATCTTAAGAGGACCACAAGACCAATAATGGTCAGGGAATCTCCGCATTTCAATCGCCGCAAAGGTGAGTCCATAGAAAGATCAGCCCACCACCCGATATTTACTTTACCTTTTTATTATGAAAGATTTAGTTTCAACTATATGTATAAGCATACATATATTAAAGTTATATTAAAGGAGGCGGCAAAGGAAATAAGCAAACCCTTATGAGAGCATCCTTGGACTCAGGGGAAGTCCTCATGGACTGGAGATGTGCAAATGTATCCCCAATTCACAAACAGAGATCTAAGGGTGACAAGTAATTACAGACCAATTAGTTTGACTTCCATTACGGGGAAAATAACGGAGTTACTGGTTAAAGATGCATTGCAGAATCATCTAGAAAAGACTACAGTAATAATTCAGACAGCATAGGTTTGTTAAGGGAAAGTCTTGTCTGACAAATCTGATTGGATACTATGCAGTGTTTACAAAAGGAACTGGATGCAAAAAATAATTTTGATATCATATACTTGGATTTCAGAAAGCTTTTGATACTGTCGCGAATGGAAGACTCTGTACAAATTGGAGCAATATGGTATTAAGGGTAAGTCGTTACAATGGATAAAAGGGCAGTTGAGTAGGAGAAGACAGAGAATGGTAATCAATGAACACTGCTCTTCATGGACTAATGTTATTAGTGGAGTCCCCAGGGTTCAGTGTTAGGCCCACTGTTGTTTTGTATATTTATCAATGATATTGATGAAGGTATATCAGGTTTAATGTTGAAGTTCGCAGGGTTGTTAATGACAGTGTTCTACTGCGACAGGATCTAGAAAATTTGAGAAGATGGGCCAAGAAGTGGCAACTGAAGTTTAACATTGACAAATGCAAAGTACTGCATATGGGTAGAAATAACCCAAGAGAAATGTACCAACTGTGTGGTACTACACTTAGGTTGGTAGAAAATGAAAGTTCTAGGAGTAATTGTGCAGTCAGACATGAAGTTTTCTAAGCAATGCAGACAGGCTGCCAGAGGTCATGGGATATTGTCAATGATATACAGGAATTTTGCTAGTAGGAAAAAGGATTACTTTTGTATAAGGCAATGGTCAGGCCACACCTTGAGTACTGCGTACAGGTCTGGAGGCCTTATTTTAGGAAGGATGTAGAGTTGCTTGAGCATGTACAGAGACAGGCACCAAGATTGGTGAGGGGAACAAAGAAAGGCTTACATTCTACAAACTGCAGCAGCTGAAGACTAGACACCTGCAAAGTGATCTGATTGAGGTGTGTAAGGCTTTGAACGGGTTGAACACGCTGAATTCTGATGGGATTCATTCACTTGCTCAGATTATGAACCCGAGGGGGCATAAATTCAAATTGAGGAAAGACAGTTGTAGAATAGATGTGCAGAAATTTCGCTTTAGCCAGCGGGTGGTTAATTGCTGGAACAAACTTCCATCTGTCGCTGTGAAAGATGATAGCTTGAATAAATTCAAGGAGGAACTGGCTGGGAAAACCTTTTAGAGGGAATGGATGTGTGAAATTGTTTTTTATTTTTTGGCTGATGTTATATAAGCTCATTCACCTGCTTTCTTGCATCACATGTCTCCATTACTACTACAATATTCTCAGGGAAAACAGTACTGCTGTAGCAACGTTAGTTGGTCAACTGCATTAAATCAGTAAAATTACTAAGGGATGAATGATACTAGAGCTTGCTTTTTTTTTTTTTTTTTTTTAATACTGAAAAGAGAACTGAAGAAAATTGCTGGCAGTCCTTTTTGGTGATTTCCAAATCTCTTTAAATATTTTTCCAGGTTGGAAATTCAATAATTACTCCTTAATAAAAACTTAAACACAGTTTTCTTCAACTTAATAAAAGTTGTTTCAATTCAACACATTCTGAAATAATATACTACCCTCCAAAAAATATCCAGTGCCCCCCCCCCCCCCCCCTTGGATGCTATTATACACGCCACCCTCCGAAGTAGGCTTTCTGCCAATGAACAGACTACATCAGGTATTGTCCTCTATCGCTCCTGCAGAACAGTGGTCTAGTGATGCGGGATGCATTGGTCTGGCCCTCACCTGATGTTACAGTTCATTTCATAAGATTCAATTTAAGGCTCTACATTGGTTGTCCCAACAACTGACCATTAAACATACACAAACAGCACTAGCAGTATGGCACAGGACATCACTCTATTGAAACATATATGAATCAGTAGCAAAGAACTCCCACATTGTAGGGAGCAATGGAAATGTTCAAAATGTTACAGTACAAGTCAGTGTCCATGGTTCCCTGCACAAATATCAAAACGTCTCAGGCAACATCAGACGGCTCCACATCATAACATGATGTGGAGCAGATATTCTGCATGCCCACTCATATGATCAAAACAAGGTATATGAGATTTATCACTCCACAGAACTCATTTCCATAGCTCTATGGACCAATTGCAGGTTCAGTGCATTATGCAAGGTTATGACCTGCTAATTATGCACCACTATTTTGTGAAAAACTGAGGGCATGGGCACAACTGTATGGACATGTATACACATTATGTCGATACAGATTGCAACCCCCCCCCCCAGATACCTTAAACTTCTGCTTGTTTTTTTTGCAGGGATGTCTAACGAGATTATCATACTACCTTTTGAAGTACCCCTATGGCAATTTGAAATAAGCTTCTGTAGTTTCCTGTGCATTGCTGATACAATTATACTTCTTCTTCATGATAACACTACTGAGAGTAAACTATAAATGTTGTGGACCATCAGAAATTGCACAAAAAAAAAAAAGCTAACAACATCTGACAATAACATCCTGCTCATATATTGGTCTGAACCACTTGTTTATCTAGGAAGGGAAAACAGTTTTCTAGATATTTTCTCTCAAATAACCACTCTTATACCAGATGTTTTTAAAAGTCAGTTTTTTTGGCCTTATTGAATTAGGAAATGTTTCGAGGAACCTTGCCAGAACCCATCATCAGACCATATTTGGCTGTACTAAAAGGCAGAAAATATTGTTACAATTAATTTACGCATTACTTTTTTTTTTTTATGAAAACCCCAAACATAAGAGGTATTAGAACCTATAGTACTTAGTACTGTGCTTGGATTGTAGGTTGAGAAGATGAAAGAAGATATTTGTTGACATTAGACTTGAACTTCTGTAGACTGTAATTTTCAGGAAATACTTATGAAGGAAGGTTGTTCCAGAAAATGGCAGTTGAATGAATAAACGAGGAAGATGAAAAGTTGGTTCTGTGAGTTTGAAGTTGGACATTAAATGGATGTTGGCAGCACGTGTTGGGACTGTTTTGAAAGAGAGTGGGAATTATAGAAGCCTATTTTTACTTTATTCTGAAGAACAGTGCCCATAGAAATATCTGTAGAAAAGGCATACAGCAGAAACAGTACATCTATAAGACAGAGTCATTAATTAACCAAACTGCCCCAGATGTGGAAACAATATTCCATGGTAGGGCGGATTTGCGATTTGTACAGAGTGAACAGCTCTTTGAAAGAAAAGTAACACCAAGAGCGAAAGAGAAAACCAAGTTTTTTAGCTGCAGAGGAAGCAATATTTGCAATGTGCTTGTGCCAAGAGAGATTAGAAGTCAGGGTAATCCCCAAAAGAGATATATCATCTTACTAGAAATCGGAGTGTCACCAAAGATAAGCATAGGAGCAGAAGAATCCTTTTTGCGAGATAAGACAAGACTGAGTTTTAGAAAGATTGAAATCAACTAAGTTGTCTTTGCCCCACTGGCGATCAGCATTTAAGGAACTGGTAGCAGATATTCGAGAAACTGAAGCTGATTGAACAGGGCAAGGTTAATGTGCTATCATCGGCAAAACTATGGATAGCATTTCTAGTCAATGGAAAAAAAGTCATTAATATACAAGAAGAAAAGAGTGGGTAAAAAAACTGAACCTTGGGGGACACCAGATTAGTGGAGAAGTTAGAAGACAGAGTGCAATCTACCATCACCCTCAGTGAGCGATAAGAGAAAAAACTCAATAACCAATTACAAAAAACAGTTGGCAAACCATAAGACAGAAGCTTGTTTAGAAGACCTTTATGCCAAACACGATCGAAAGCCTTAGAGATGTCAAGAGCAATTGCTTATGTTTCACTGAACTTTTCTGTTGAAATTGTCCATAAATGGGTAACATAAGCCAGAATATCACCAGTGGATTGACACTGACGGAATCCATACTGGTGATCTTTGATCAGACGGAAAGTTTCTGGGTAGTTTAAGAGTTGGCGGTTAATTGATTTCTCCATTACTTTAGAAAGAGTAGAAGTAATTGCAATGGGACGATAATTGGATGGGAGGGATTTTTCATCCTTTTTAGGAAGTGGTTGTATGAGCAAATTTCGAAGCAGAAGGAAAAACATCTTTGGAATAAGAAAGTGAAAAAGGATGACAAAGAACAGGAGTAAGTTCAGGAGCACAGGTTTTGAGAACAAGTGGAGAAATACCATCAGGATCTGGACCATTTTGAGCATCAAGTTTCGTCAAAATTCTTCTGACATACTTTTGACGGAAGACCACAGGAGCGTGTTGGAAATGGTGGGAGATGTTTTACCAAGATCATTAATACAGGAGTTGGAAGAAAAATGGGATGCTAGCAGGTCAGCTTTATCCTTGGCTGAACTGACAACAGAACCATCTGGTTTTGACAGAGGTTGGAGCAGAGATGGGCAAAAGTTACAGCCAATAGCTTTGGCAAGAGACCAGGATGCTCAGCTACCATTAGGGGCAAGAAGCAAGTTTTCTACTCTTAGCCTGTTCAAAATCTAGTTGCAATTAATTATCACATATTGGTCTGAACCACTTGTTTATCTGGGAAGGAAAAACGGTTTTCTAGATTTTCTCTCTCTATTAACCACTCTTATACCAGTTTTTAAAAGTCAGTTGATTTGGCCTTATTGAATTAGGAAATGTTTCGAGGAACCTTGCCAAGAACCCATCATCAGACTATACTTGGCTGTACTAAAAGGCAGAAAACACTGTTACAATTAATTAACTTGTGCATTACTACAAACATTCAGCCACCGAATGTTTGTAGTGGTCAGGCATGAGGGTGCATAAGTACATATGCTTTGAATGACCAAGATCCAAGCCCATGGCTGCTAAATATGGTGCTGTTTCTTGTATTCTCTCTGCCTTGTGAACTCCTCTGACCATGTGGTCATCCTGGAGTATAAACAGAATTTACTTTTATTTATTGAATTATCTATAATTTATAAGTTTTATACAAATAAAGGTAAAAATAAATAAGATGCTGGCCTACCTGTTAACAGCCACCTGTCTTGTCGAATGATTAAGTCTCTTTCATTTAGACAAGGGATGCTGCCAACAGCTCATTTTATACCTATTGGGACTGTCTGAATGTTGACACCTTATTAGTTTGCTAATGGTAGGTTGTCAGGTTGGTAATCTTGGTGCCCAGTGCTTCTTGTTGTCCATGTACCTAAGTTGTGATTATGCCGGTCTTGGATCTATGGGAGGGGGATTTAAAAACTACTTATACCAGATGGGTTTAAAAAAAAAAACAAAAAAAAAAAAAAAAAACCATGTCATATAAGAGTGGTTATTTAGAGATAAAATAAAATTTCACTAGAAATCATCGTGTAAAGTCAATTAATGGTTTTCTGGATACTTTTTTTTTATTTGGAGGGAAGCGTAAATGCTACTCTGTCTGGGAAAGCTTTGATCAATCTCATTTATTTTTTATCAAAGAAGCAAATTTTCTATTCATTTAAAAACTGAGAGACTACTATTACATCCTACTTTGAGACTTCCTGGTCTCTTGTCAGAGGAAGCTTCCTACCATTTGACAAGCAGGACAAGGAAGTCTTGAAACATGCTGTAATGACAGCCAGTTTTTAATAGACGTGTTGAAATATGGTAAAGCAGCACAATGATAAAATCCTGTACATCACATTTTTTTTTAAATTAGCACTTATTATCATGCAGTAAAACAATATTTTTTAAATTGTATGAATTTTAAAACAAACATTTTGTGAATAATGAGAGCCAGTGCATTACTTAATCCAGTGTTTTGCATCCTCTCTGCATGAGATTCCTTTTTGACAAAACCAAATTTATTAATTGTTCCATAAATAAGTCAAAAAGGGAAGTAGAATATGCAGCCATTCATCTTATGAGAATTAATTAAAAATAAACACTTATTAAGTGTGAATAAATACTGATATATTAAGTTATTTATGGAAATGTTACAAAATAATGATTATCCACTTCAACACAATCTTAATACAGTTTTTACGACTCAACTGAATACTGTTTTCAGGCCTGGATCAGTTCTTTTTTGTTTCTAAATCATATCCAGCTGAATCTGAGCAAAAAAATTGCATTGAATATTAAGGTTATGTATTTAAGTACACTATCATTTTTTTTTGTAACACTTCAATAAATAACTTAATACATCACATGTAGTATAAGGAAATAAGAGTATCTATTCTTATAATTAATCATTCTGTAAACATCCCACGCACAACTGGCTATGAAGTTTGGTTCCCTTTTTTCATTTATTGTGGTAAATCAACATATCGCCTTGATCAAAATCGATGGATTAACCTATCCAGATAGGTAGCTCTCTCTTGAATATTAATATGAATGCAACATATTAAAATAAGCCTTAGGTTAGCAAAAACTGGATGAAATAATTATGAATGCAGTGGAAACAAATCTTTATACGAAAACCACTAAGTCTTGCAAGTTTATTATTTGGGAAAATAAGTGGGCTCTTCATTGGAAGATTTTAGCAAGAACTCCACCAACAGAAACGGAACTGTGGGCGTGGTAGTTGGATGGCGATAAAGATGTGTTGATGGTGCTGAAATGTCGCACCATATCCCATTTTCATTATATTAATTATACTATGCTATTATAGTAATACTATTATTCGAATTTAAAGTAATATCTACCTGCCAACAATCCAATCCAGGATGTAAATAATTCTCCTGGGAAGCGAAAAGAAGAAACACTCAGAAAAAAAGTTATAAAATAAATAATAATAATTAAGCTTAGAAGCTGAAATCAGGCATTATATAACTATTCTTTTCTTCATTCAATAACATACATAATATCCACCTACATAAAGTTATACATTTTTAGTTAACTTTATTTAAATTAAAAAATAAACATATAAACAAGCACCTTAATGATGAATAAAGAAGCTTACTGTGATTAGAGTTGTTTTTAGTTTTTGCAAAACACACAAGGTTCATAATACATATGTAATTGAGCCACTTCGAATTACATCATAACTCCAAGATGTACAAAATATTACGATACTTGGATGAACCACTAACTCCGATATAAAACTTGCACGACTGCTTCTGCACGAAAAAAAATTCCAGTTACCAACTGACTTCCCAACTCGATCTCAAGGTCTTTTCGGTGTAATACAACAGTTCGGTTGCCACACGTAGTTCCTATTGCCCTATCAGTACAGAAATTCCATGTTACGTCAGTTCTCCCATAATTCCTTATTAACAATAGCCTCGTTGGCCATGAAACTAGCGCCAAGAAGGTGATCTGGCAGACCTTGGTAGTTTGAATGGTCGAGCTTAAACATGTGGGTACGGTCTTTTGCATTTCTTATATATAATCACAATTTTAAATCTGAAAATTTTAGCAAATTCATACGGAGGTGCTGTCCATCTTGATTTAACTTTAGTATTAATATAAAAATTAGTTCTTTTTGGAAGTGACTTCAAAATGCCAAAAGAGAAGAAGAAAGGAAAGTCTGGTAAGCAATAGTCCAAGTTTCGTGCTAGTTTTTGTTCTTAGAGTAAACAAGCAAAGTTTGATGTATTTTTCTTTCTTTTAATTTTTGTTTATGTTTTACAACAGTTTGAAGTGTTTGTTTTCAAGCAATGGAATTTAAGGATTTAAATTTCATCACGATACACCAATATCACCATATTGTCAAATATCTTAGGATCACCACTTTTAATTGCATATTTCATTTACAAATCGCTATGACTAGACACCGAAGGAAACAAATGTTAAAACTTTCATCGCTATAGCTGCTAGAATGATAATATGTTGAAGAGTCATCGGAGCTAAAATGTTTTACAACTTTTACTGCTGTAACATACTCTTCTTGCGCAACGATTAGAAAGTAGGAAAACATTTGATTTAAAGGTGTAGTTTCATATGCTAGTGTTGCAGATAAGTAAATAATAAAAATAAAAAACGTTACTCAACAAATACATAGAAAAAAATCAGAATTAAAAGAACTTGGATATTTGTGGTAATCATTAGTTTTGTGAGCTCTTTAATTCCTACATAGTAGATGTGTAATAATGTGAACATGAAATGCTTTCAGGACCGGAAAACAATAAAAATAAGTTTATATAAACATGTCTTCGAAATCACTTTGTTTGCGAATTATAGCCTATTTTTATCCCAACAATTATCCACCTTACTTTGAAGGAAGTGCTTAAAATTACTGCCTAGGATTTGAATATACATGCCTCATCATGGACTTTCTGTGCCATGTTCAAAAATTCTAGGTATTTCGATTTGCTGCCATTCTACAAGTTGGCGAAAATTTCAGATAACCACACATGTAAAAATTGAATGGATTCATATCTGGAGATCAAGCAGCCATGTCATGTTTGTGACATGCAGATTGTCTTCTTCCTAGTCATAAATGTTATTAAAACTGATCACGCTTGTTCTTGTGCAGCTAGCCTCAACAGAAAACAAAGTAAAGGTGGGAAAAGAGAATTGCAAGTGCATTGTTGTTGTTGTTTCAACTAAGTACAAAATGCTTCTCATGGTAGGAAATAATCTTCAGTGAAGCATTGCAATCTTTGAATGTGAATTGAATAAAGTTGTTCACACAATTGTATGTCCCACACCCTCTACTGCTTTCGGTGCTGTCACCAGAATGTTTCATCTGCACGATTCCTCCAGTTTAAAAGTTCTGGCTAGTTGGTCTACTACCATCTGAAACTTTCTTATTGAATGATCCTGTATTTCCTTTTTTTTTTTTTTTTTGTTCATTTGTTCTCCAGAAAGTCTTATCTGGCAGACAATGACGTAAACCTTTCAAATTGGCCGTGGCTACATTGCACTCAGCCAGTCCATTCATGAGATGGATATCTGTCATTTCTTGGTTTGAATAAGTCTCCATTCTCGCTTCAGATGTACACTATCACTTAAACAGCACAAAAACTTTTTTAAGTTCATCTCCTACACTTAATTGGTACTTTGGAAGTAATTTTGTAGCAAGAAAATATGATTGTGAATTGCAAAGTACTGTTTCTTAACAAATTTGGGCTAATTGTACTGTGTAGCATTTTGAGCCAAATAAACATTACAACACCAAAGGCCTCTAAGAGGTCAGTTGAATGTCACAAGCAGTCTTCCTATTTTCAGAATCAATCGAATACATTGAAAATTACAGAACATATCATAAATTTGAATGCCTTCTAGATACCCCAACCTGTGGTCCGTGGAACTTAACAGTAAAGGAGAGCTTAATTGCAGTAGGCAATCCTGTTAACATTAATGGGAAATGCAGATATGTTTATAAAAAACTATTGGATAGTACATACACTGTCCATTCAAAACATTGAGTGCCTACATATATGTCCTCCTCTTAATGTGACACAGCAAGGCATAGACTCTATTGAGGCCTCTGAATGTTGCATGACATATTTTGTACCACTTCACAGGGATTGTGTTCCATAGATCTGCGATAATGCATGGTGGAGGGTCCAAATGCTGGATCTATCAATACACATAATCCCAGAGGTGTTCCTCTGGGATTATGTGTATTAGAATTCATATGTGGCATTCAAATTCAGCAACCAAGGTAGCACCTGGAAGTCACTTTTGTGTTCACCGAAACCACTCTTGAACAATACCAGCACCATGACAGGGTGCATTATCCTGCAGGAACACACCTGCACTATCCAGGATGACAGTCGTTGTGAAGGGATGTGCTTGATCAGCCACAATGAATAGGTAGTGTTTAGCATTGAGTGCTGTCTAGGGTGCGAGGACTCAGAGATTCCCAGGAAAGCATTCACCATACCAAAACACTGTCCACCTGCCTGTTTCGGTTTTGGACTACAACATCCAAGATTCCTCTCTGCAGCAGTTTGGCATCATACCCTCCATCTACTCTTCACACAGTGTAGCATGAAACATGATTCTTTTGAAAAGGGAACTTTTCCTGTCTGTCAGCTGGTACAAGGCGGGACAGTCTGCTATCTATCCATTCACTCTTAAAATGCCTTAACTACAGGACTCTGCACACATACTGCAAGATTTGCTGTTTCTGTAATACTCTCACCTGACAATCATCCTTTTTTTTTTTTTTTTTTTTTTTTTTTTCCAGTTCATCAGATTACATCCCTTGCCCACGTCAATCAACTGTTTGGTATTAGGACCACATGCCATGAACCTGTGGTATCACATGCAAAAAAGTTTGAACCTGAATTTGAGACATGAATTCATCCCAAAAGAGAATATTTGATGGTGAACACCAAGACAAAGTTGAAATGACAGAGAAGAAAAATTTTAAGATCCACTTTTTCAATATTTTACCCCCAAGTCTTTTTCATTCTCCGCAACCCTGATTACTCTGGAGTTACTGCTACCTATGTGCAGTACTTTACTGCATTTGTCAATGTTAAGCTTCAGCTGCCATTTCTCAGCCCCCATCGACCCACAGCCCAACACAGTCACTGAAAAACAGGTATGAGTTGATTGACTGTAAAGCATAATGATTAATTCTGATAATGATTTAGAAATTCTGCGTATAGATGATAAATAGAAAGTATTACCATCTATATGTAGCATTAAGAGCAAGTTACTGCAATGGATAAAGGGATGGTTAAGTGAAAGAAGACATAATAGTTATGAATGGGCACTGCCCTTTGTTTGACTGATGTTAGTGGAGTTCCCCAGGGTTCAGTGCTGGGCTCATTATTGTTTTCAATATTGATAAAGGTATCAATATCATTGATAAATATCTCAATGATATTGATATAGATCATTATCATTGATTAATGTCTAAGTTTGCAGATGATACAAAAGTTGGCTTGGTGGGGGGGTTAACGACAGTAATCAGTGTGAGCTACTGCAGCAAGATCTAGGAAAATTGGGTCGATGGGCTGAGAAATGGCAGCTAAAGCTTAACATTGACAAATGCACATAGGTAGCAGTAACTCCAGAGTAACTTATCAACTGTGTGGTGCTACACTCAGGGTAGTGGAGAATGAAAAAGACTTGGGGGTAATTATGCAGCCAGACATCAAATTCTCTGAGCAGTGCAGACATGCTGTCAGGAAAGCTCATGGTGTTTTGTCAATGATATACAGAAACTTTGCTAGCAGGGATAAGGAGGTGATTATCCCCTTGTATAAGACCATGGTAAGATTGCATCTTGAGTACTATATACAGGTCTGGAGGCCTCACTTTAGGATATAGATCTGCTGGAAAGGGTGCAGAGAAGAGCAACTAGATTTGTAAAGGGAATAAAAGATGCTCTTCCTAGAAAGACTTCAATTCTGCAAATTGTACAGCATCTTGAAACTAGCCACCTATGGAAAGATCTCATTGAGGTGTTTAAAGCCTTGAATGGATTGAGTAAGCCATATACTAATTGCATTCCCACTTCATTTTATTTTTGAAGTGAAAAATCTTTTTCAGCTTATGGATTGAGTCATGGGTGCAGGGCTGTAGTGGAGGGTATACTCCGTTAGGTGAAAAGCGTATACCTTCTGGTTTTTGAAAGACTTTAAAAAAAAACAAATATTATTAACATACTTACTGAAAAAAAAAAGTTTATTAGAATTTGATTCTTACTCAGTACTTATAGTTTTATTATTTTTAATATATATGCTGTATATCCTCTGGAATTCGATTAATAAGCAGAGTACAGCCAACTCTCGGTTTACGAACATTCGCCATAACAAATGTCACAATTCATTCAAATTTTCTTAAGGTCGCCAATAGATAAGAGTTCCTCATAAGACAAAATGCCAAATGTATAGAGAACATAATTGTAAGATTTAAATACTTTTAAAAAATGTATTTATTACAATAATTATCAGAAAAAAAATATGATAATTATAGCGGACTGTTCTTGGTTAATAAAACTAATCTAGCGAGTAAAAAAACGTTGGTTCACATGCCATGCCACATAGAATGTTGAACTCTGATGAAGGAAATTTAAAATCGAGAAAGGAGTTTGATGAAGATATTGATGAGTAAAAGTTGAATACATATGTATGAAATGAAATTGACTTCATCCTCACTAACAGAAGATATATTGTGAATGATGTTACCGCCCTGAATAAGGTAAATGTTGGATGTGATCACAGAATGGTAAGATGTACACTTGATATAGATGTAGGAAAGGAAAGGAAAAAACTGACTTGAGTAAATAATACAAAGGTCTTTGAGATAACAGAAGAGGAGAAAAAGCAGTATGTACTGGAACTTAAGAACAAGTTTGAGCTTCTGCAGACTGCTCAGGACCAAGATATCAACAAGGAATATTACAACTTTCTGAAAGTGATAAAGCCCAAGAAACCTATAGGGAAAAAGAAATCCAAAGAAGAAAAATTAGTCAAGAAACACTTGTTATGATGAACCGAAGGCAAAAAAATTAAGAGCAAGACAAACACTGACAAGGAAAAAATTGAGTATACTGAGTTATGCAAAGCCATTAGAAAGAGACTCAGAGAGGACATAAGATTTAACACAAAAGTAGAACAAGCATTAAGTGAAAACAAAGGATTTAAATCAGCAACCATGAGCAGTAATACAGAAATACAAACGATACTGAAACTGAAGAATAGCAATGGTGTACTTATGAACAGTGGAGAGGGCATAATTCAAATAGCAGATGATTACAGAGAATTATACAAGGAGCCAGGGAATGATGCCAGCAGTGGGGAAGATGGATTGCAAATTAGCAACGCATACGACATACCCGATATTCTTCCTGATGAGGTAGAACATGCATTGAAGAAAATGAAGAATCAGAAAGCCCCAGGGGAAGATGAAGTTACTGTAGAGTTGTTAAATTTGGGAGGAAGAGACAACACAAAAACTGGCAAGGCTCTTCACAAAGTGCATTAGAAAACATGTGACACCTAAGCAGTGGAATAATGCAATCATAGTTTTACTGCATAAGAAAGGAGATAAATTAGAAATTATAGACCAATTAGCTTGTTATCCCACATCTACAACTTGTTCACAAGGGTCATTACTAACAGATTAGAATCAACTTGATGAGAATCAACCAAAAGAGCAAGCTGGCTTTAGGACAGGATTCTCAACTATATGAATCACCTTCACGTAATATCACAGCTAATGGAGAAAGCAAATGAATATAAAACACCATTATGCCTGGCATTTGTGGATTATGAAAAGGCATTCGACTCCATACAGCATAAGGCAATGTTTCGAGCACTGGAAAGAAGAGGCATAGATACCCCATATATTATGATTTTGAAGAAAATATGAGAATGCTACCTCCTTTATTAGACTAGAAAAAGACAGTAGGAAATTTAAAATCGAGAAAGGAGTTTGACAAGGAGACACAATATCTCTGAAGTTGTTTACTGCTGCCCTTGAGGAAGCTTTCAGAAGATTAGACTGGTCACAGAAAGGAGTCAATGTAAATGGAGAGTACCTAAACTATTTATGATTTGTAGATGACATTATGGTCATAAGCCATGATCCCAAAGAATTAGATGGAAATCTTAATCAGTTATGCAGAGTTAGTAAAGATTTTGGACTAAAGATGAATATGGCTAAAACAAAAGTAATGATGAACAAGTATGCCACAGAAAGGGAAATAATGATTGAAGGAGCAGTAATTGAAAAGATGGAGTCATATACTTATCTGGGATAAGTTATTAGCTGTAATAATGATAAATGGCTGGAAGTCAAGAGAAGAATAAATTTTGGATGGATAGCATTCAGGAAATACAATCACATACTGAAGAGCAATATCCCAGTTTGTCTGAAACGTAAAATAATGAACCAATGTATACTCCACACCATGACTTATGGATGTGAAACTTTGGCACTCACCAAAAGAATGGAAGAGAAGCTGAGAACAACACAGCGAAGAATGGAACGAATTATATTGGGAATCAGACTGTTAAATAAGAAGAGAAACACGTGGATTAGGCAGCAAACTCAAGTAAAGGACATTCTTATCAAAACTAAAGAACTAAAATGGTCTTGGGCAGGACACACAGCTCGAAGACATGATGACAGATGGACTAAGAAAATAACAGAATGGTACCCAAGATGAGCTAGAAGAAAACCTGGAAGACAAAGTGGATGGCCAGTGCTCAAAACAGAAGGAACGGGAAAGTTGCTGGAGAGGCCTTCATCCTGCAGTGGATTGATGATGATGATGACATATGTATGTACAGTACATATATTATGTTGGTACTCATTTTCTTTATTTCTATGTTGTAACTCTTTTTATGTTTTTAATTAAAATTAATAAGTACGATATATTGGTTTTTTATTCTTTTCTTGTTTTATTTTATGTTATGTATTGCATACAATAAACTATAATGCGTACATACATTATAATAAATATTGTATAGACCATTCGACGTTTAGTACATGGTTTTAATGCTTTAAAATGGCTGCTAACCTATATGATACATATCGTAAAAGCTCGAGAATGCAAGATACACATAACAGACGTCTTGGAACGGAACTCACTCATAAACCGAGAGTAGCCTGTATACTCTGCATACGTAACGTTCACAGAGTATGCCTTCTAATTTTATGACTACAGCACTGCATGGGTGCCAAACCAAAGTTGGCTTAGGGAGCCACAACCCTCTGATCTGCTTTTGCTAATAGTAATAGTAAACTTGCATTTAGTCAGTTGTAAAAAGATTACTACAGTTGTATACCTCTGATGCTCAAGAAGTTTTTTTTTTTTTTTTTTTTTTCTGATGAAAGATTAAAGTGTGAGTGGGACTCTGTAATGAGATGTAAAATTGTGAAAAAGGATTTGGAACTATACGTGACATTTTGAAGTCTAATTTTTAAAAGAATGACTAAGTTGCATTATCATACTGAATTACTTCTCGTCAATTAACCACAGCACAATTTGATGTAATATGGCTCACATACCAGAAAGTAACTGAACATCAGGAAATACATACATTATCTCCTTTTACAAAATTGGACTAACATTCTCTTACAAACACATACTGCTAATAAACACTGTATTCTTACAGATTTAAGGTGAAGTACACATCTTTTACAACTGAGTTTATTCATAAGAGGTTCACTTTTTTTTTTTTTTATTACGTTGGAATTTGTAGAAATTTAATAATGAAAATCAATTAAGTGATATAACATGCATGTATGTCACATATGCAGTTAGTAATATGTTTCTCTTTCATAGGCATTGCACACACTGTTTACATACATACATACATAAAACACAAATTTATGTAAACTGTTACCTGTACATCAAATTGCACATTTAATAATACTGCATCTAAAAGACATAATCTAATTTTTGGTTATTTTTTGTTTCTTGACCAGAATCACTTTTTCCAGGTGAAATTCAAGTTTTGTAGCCTACGAAACGATGCAAATGAGTGACATCTGTTTTTATAGAAACTATCCAAAAGCTCAGCTACTTATTGTTTCGTTAATAGTCCAAACTTTCAGTCCATCTTTGTCACACTTTGTCATTGTTAAAGTTTGCAATCTGTTTGTGCCATCAACAATAGCATAAGCATCTAAACCATAGTGATTTAAATCGATATGATTTGCTTTATGAATCCATCAATTATGAAATCAAAGAAAGATTTTCTTTCCTTAATAGTATCATTTTCAACAGAATCAGTCCTAGCAGTTCTGTATTGAATCACACATGATGAAAAGCATTACAGGTGATTCTATTCCATGCTTTTTTATACTGCATTAAGTAATATTATTGTGCAGCCTTTCTTTCAAGACAACTACTCGTTTTAGGCAACATTAATTTTCAAAAATGAGATTTGGATCTTTGTATTATCCTTTGATCCGTAGGTTTTTAAGATGTTTGTTGTATTGCTTGAAGAAACAAAGGTTAGTTTGGTGTTTTTTATCTTTATTTAGCTGACTGACAGAAAAATTCATCCTTGAATTTTAATGTTTTGTCTCATCCATATTAAAAATATCTTTGTTGAGGTAGTAGTCTTCAAGCACTTTGGGCTGCATTGAATTTAACCACTGCACAATAAATTGTATTGTCGGTTTTTTGCTTCACCTGTAACTTTTCCAAACATATGTTGTGACCAAAGTTCCCTCTAAGCTGTGTAGAAGTGCCATGCACTAAATTTTTTGAGCATGTACTATATTAGGGACCCTTATGAAGGGTTCACATGTTTTTATTACTGAAATCCAATTATGCTTTATATTTGTTAGGAGCCACATGCGCAAGGAAACATGGAAGACATACAACACAGATCATTCAAAGAAATTATTTTTTGGGACAAATGTACCTCCTAACTCTCAGTGATTGAGAGATCACATTGTCTTATTGCCATTAAAGAAGGTATGGGAGGCATATAAGGATTATTTTCTGATTGTTCACTTTGTAATTTATGAAATTTGTTAAAACTGTCAACAATGGCTTTTGTAAAGCTTATTTTATTTTATTTATTTATTTTTTTGTAAAATCTATAGAGGGAACTATGGATTTGACACTACTTAAATCAATCTATCCAGCCACTGGTACACACAAACTTCTCATTTCCAAATAATTTGGCAAAATGTTTAGCTCTAATGCAGCTTTTACTCTAACAAACCATTACACAAGATGCAAAAGGTAAACTGTAAAAAAGGGATTCAGCTTATGTGGCAGACATATATTTCTGGTCAGTATGCTGAAAAATCTGACTTTATAGCTGAGGTATGCAATGTTATAGCTATTTCCGATGTCCAGTTAACCAAGTTTGACTGTACTATTAAAATGCCAAGTACTCTTGCAAATTAAAACAAATGACAAGGCATTCTACAATAACATGTTAAATACATCTGATTAATGGGTAAAAAAGAAGAAAGAATATATATCTAACAATCGTTTAGAATAATTCCATGAATAAAAAATGTGAAAGCTAACTACATTTTGGAACCAAAGTTGATATGAATACTTGCATAGTATCAAGAAGCACAGAAAAGTAGTAAACATTACAATAACCCAAAACATAAATGATACAGTAAAAACTGTCAGATAACCCTGGTGCATCACACCCCACCTGTTGAGAATTACATGTAGATTAAGCAGATTTCACATAAATCAGAACACATGTATGTGACATTAACAGATTCATGTACTACTTGTGATGCATACAAGCCTTTTGTGCCTTACTATAGTAGACAGTTTTATTTGTGTAGTTTGATATATGAATTTATACTCTGACCTACAGATTATCTGCCACTGTTCCATGGTCACTCAGATTAAGTGGCCTTGGCATTAGATTAACATCCTGATGGCAGTGTAGCAGTTTGTTTCATGTGTATAGTCCCAGTGTTTTTTGAGTACTACAACTATTTTTGTGTGCATTTGGTGTGTTCTTTTTTTTTTTTTTTTTTTATTTTATTATATTATTATCTTTAATGCCCTTACTGAATTGAAGTGACTTAGATTTAAATGTTTGTTCTTTATATATTTGCAAAAGTCTTACTTGTTATTCCAACTAAATAGATAGCCAAGTAGTGGGTTTTATTTAATCTCATCAAAAATGCTCGGTATCCTCAACTAAGAGAAGCACTTTGGAGAAATGGCATCTCTTAAGTATAATGCAAAAGTTTTGCAATAACTGACTAAACAGCAAATGAAAATTTTAATAAAAGAACAGGTAGCAATTAAATAAAATAAATAAAAATGGCATTGCAAATATGCAGATAAAACTAAATACAGCTGCAAATAAAAGTATTAAAAGCACTAAAATATACCTAAATAGCTTTTGAATAGGGTACTCAGCTTAAACGTGTGGCATAAAATTACTTAAATAGAAGGGAGAGACATGTCTAGGTATGAACTGTAGTAGTAGTGGCATATGATGCAAGAAAGCTAGTGTATGAGCTTATGCAGCATCAGCCAAAAAAAATTACAAAACAATCCCCTCTAAATATTTGTCCAGTTCCTCCTTAAATTTATTTAACCTATCAACTTCCACAATGGCAGATGGAAGATTGTGTCTGAATTATTGCTGCAGTCTTGTCTAAATGATCATGCAATGCATCTTTAACCAGTGACTCCATTATTTTACCCGGAACAGAAGTTAAACTAACGGTCTGTAATTACTCGTGTCACCCTTCGATCCCCCTTTGAGAATTGGGAACACATTTGCACATCTCCAGTCCGTAGGGACCTCCCCTGAGTCCAAGGATGCTCATGATTATGGCTAAGGTTTTGCTGCCTCCTTTAATATAACTGGATAGATCCCACCCACACCAGGTGCCTTTCTTGTGTTTAACTTCAACAATTTCTCCTCCACTTTGTTCTCAGTTATTACAAAATCATTAAGCACCCTGTTACAATTTGATAACCTTCTGGCATTTTCACTTTAATAACTCCTCATGTGTGAATGTAGATGCAAAATACTCATTCAGTTTGTTTGTATCTGAGCAGGATCATCAATCAAACCATCGATATCAAGTGGACCAATCAGATTCATCCCCTTCCTTTTAGAGTTTATATAAGTAAAGAAATCCTTGCTGTTTTTCTTAGCATCCTTTACCAAAGATTTCTCGTAATCTGCCTTCCCTTGCCTAACCTGCTTTGTGACTTGATTACGGACTAGCTTATATATATCATAGGCTTCTGTGTCACCTGATAATTTATATGCATCCCATGCATTTTCCTTCTCTGCCACGAGTCTCATAATTCATTTGCCGACCATTTAGGCATAAACCTTGAACAATATTTCTTAATAGGTATGAAACGTTTAGTAGCTTCCACTATTAATTCCTTGAATGCTTCCCACTTAGAATTTGCTGTTGGTAACATCATCAGTTGGTCCCACTGTACAGAATTTAAAAACTGTCTGAGACCACTATAGGCACCTTTACGGAAGCAAAAACCCCTTCCTTTACCCATGATGGTAATTATATCTTTAAGTAAATCCCACATCAGTACACTGTGATCACTGCCACCTAATGGTTCCTTTATCTGCAAATTCTTAATACACGAATGATCACTGCTGATAACCAGATCAAGAGTATTACCCTCTCTGGTTGCCTCTCGAACATGCTGCTGCAGAAAACAATCATCCAATAAATCCACAAGTCTTATTGGTGTGCATGTGACCAACCCATAAGTTCCAGTCTATATCTGGGAAGTTAAAATCCCCCATTATAAGACATTCTGATTTACCAGCCCCCTCTATTTCTATGTATTGTTCGTTGTACTCATTCGAGTTATTAGGCCTGTAACACACTCCTCTTATTTTTGCTTTCGCAGTGCTTATGTCACACCAAACTGACTCAGCGGTGCACTGTTCATCTATATCAACTGGATGCACTTCTTTTGATTTTGTTTTTCTTAATTAACAGTATAACATCTCCTCCCTTCCTATCCTTTCTGTACACATTGTACTCCCCAAATTGCAGTTCTGCATTCCTTATATCTGTGTGACACCACATCTCTGCTATCCCAACAATATTCGCCTTTGATGTCTTGACCAACACTTCAAATTCATCAAATTTATTTACTATACTTCTAGCATTGGTATACATGTTCCTATTCTTATTATTAGTTACCCTAATGCATCCCATATACCCACCTGTTTCACGATAACTGCATCAGTCCCTGAAATCCCCAACACCCCTCGCTCCACGCCGCTGCTTATTCTAATAGAAGTAATGCAAGAATCACCTTCACCTCTGCCTGCAGCTACTTTTAGTCTTTGAATCTAAAATCTATTTGGTATACTTGCATGTATACCATTGTCATTGGTGACAACGTGTACAACAATATCACCCTTTGTGCCCTTAAAAGATGATATATGCTTTTCAACGTCATCAACTTTTGCCCCTGTCAGACATACCCTGGTCCTATTTCATCTATCCTTTTTACACAATATATTCCCCATCTCCCTGACAATAGAGTCACCGACGATAACTAACTCCTGTGGGACCAGCTCATTCTGCCTTGGAGGTTGCCGCTGTGTTACCTAATGCCCAGGAGTGAGCTCTGGCGTTGATTTGGGCAGCTGAGAGCTTGATGGGCCACTCATATTAATTTCTTCGAGGGCATCTACCCTACACCTCAAGCTCTCACAGACGCCCATCAGAATGCTGAGCTGACACCTAATTTCTAGACACTCTCTGCACCTGGCACACACAAAGACATCCTCCTTGGCTAGATCATGTTCCATTCCAGAGAGTTCGGCAAACATTTCACAAGTTGCACATTTTTTTAGACTGCGATGTGTTGGAGAATCGCCTTCCTCAGTTCTCCCCTGAGTCACAGCACTCCTGCTACTTTGTGCCTGTTGCTCTAGTCTGGGGCATGATATTTTAAATTAATAAGATCAATAAATTTAATTAAATAATTGTCAATACTACACTATCTAATAGAATACTAAATGCAGGGATGCGAATTATGCTATATAATTTTACATTAGAGCTACCTAGTTACCACAATTAAAAATTTGAATTCCCTACCACTCTATACAAAAACAATGGCTGCAAGATTCGAACGAAACAACGGTTTTACGTATATTAAGTAGTAATCTACAAAAACTTATCTAAATTAAAAATAAAAATAACCAGCATATCTAGATCTATATGGCTACTTATAAGGTTCAATATAAAATAACAATTAGGTAAATAAAATGGCAAACCCTTATCGCTTTTTCGGAGCCTGTAATTCACAACTGTGAATTTAAAGAGAGCCAGCGCCCTCTTTATGGATCATGTGCTACTTGAGCAAGGGAGAGGGAGAAGAATCCCATTCTTATATGTTAGCAGCACTTAATATATGCGGTGGGCTCAATTATTAATCAGAATTGGGATGGCAAACACACTCATACTGTTAAGTTGTTGGTAATATTATCTTGTGTTGTGATGAGGAGTGACACATTTCTTATAACACATACACTATATATGTGTATGTTTCATTAAATAGCAATATTTTATCATAATAGTTATTAATATTATCCTTATATCTTTGGTACTAAAAATAATTTGTCAGATATAAAGTGAAGCAACTGAAAAGATAGAAGAATGTTTAAACTTAAAATAAGTTGTCCAGAATTGTTTGCTGCTGTAGGTGATATTTTTCAATTTAAAACCAAACTGTTCATAAAGGCTGCTGTAATTACAATTTTGCATATATTCTGCAAAGTACAACAAAACAAATCTAAAAGACATTTCTTGGCTAAAGCCTCACAGTATGAAGGAGTTTACTTATGCATGGTTAATGCACACATCATTTCTACTACCCAGGTAGTTTTCATGTATCATTTTTATTATATCTCATAATTAAAATATTGTGAATACCTTCACAACGAATAAGTAACAAGTTTTCTCCATAGGTGAAACATTACTTACTTGAGGTGGTGCAATACCGTGGCAACTCTTTTTGAAGGTATTCATGGTACTTCACACAGCAGTAGTATGAATGATGATACTGATGAGAGTGATTCCTCTCATGTCAGTATGAGTGATACTGACATGAGAGTAATTTATGAGTTTATATTTTGATTGTTGTAGAATTAAATGGAAGGTAGGTTTAGTTCTTGAAACGTACCAACTGTGTGGTACTACACTCAGGGAGGTAGAGAATGAAAAAGACCTGGGAGTATGAGATATAATTAAAATGATACATTAAAACTACCTTGGTAGTAGAAATGACGTGTTTGTGTTAACCTATGCAAAAGTAAACTCCTTCAACAAAGCATTCACTGAGAATAGTAGATGTTCTTGCAGCTAATCAAACTGTATGGCTGATGACACTGTTTGTCTGGACTCCTATGCATTCATGGAAATACTATCAAAATATGTCCATGCTTGGTTGCAGGCTGATTACACAACCGACCAACACAAGATTACATTATTATTATATGTGCCATGTTGAATGCTGTACTTTCGTGTAGGAGCAAACAATATTGTTTTATAGTGGAGTATGGGATAGTGAAAATAACTATATACTAACTTCATTCGATTAAAAAAAAAAAAAAAAACTAGTGGTTGCACAAACCTGCAACCTGCCCACAGACTACCACTGACCACTTGATAAACCTATTACCCCTGCACATAATTTGCCGATATATATATGTGCTGTTTTCAGTTAAATGGGTTACGGAATCCAATTAGTTATTACTGTTGTACAAATATGAGTTTTATTAATTTCTTTTTGAAAGAAGACAATGTTCATGTGAGGTGATGGCGAAAAGTGAAGACTTAGGAAATTGTGAAAGCTTCTGCAACATATTCAATTATTTTTCTCAAAAGAGAGTTTGTTCCAGCACTCTTTGGCGACACTTTTCCAGATGAAATAAGATGTCTCTACAGTCAGTACACATTTGCGAAAGCGTATTGTTGTTGGTTTTTTTTTTTTTTTCCCCCCTTCTAATTCTGCATATAACTAAGGCCATCGACAGGATTTTAAGGCCTTGGTAATAATATTTCTGTGGGCCCCTATTATATTAGGGTTTTTGTTTAACCCTTTCGGTGCATTTATGCAGTGTGTAAAAATTTGTCGCCCCTCTCAAATTGAGAGGGGTGGCAAACTCAGGGACTGCCCCAGGTGGCAAAAGCTCTAGCTACAGTACTGCTACTAAATGAAATGAAATAGAAAGAATACAACAAATATGGCAGTATGTTGATTGCTGTAGGAATGATCATATGCTAACTGTACAGAAACAAAATACTTTTAAAAAAAAAAAAAATATTTTGTTCAAAAAAAATAAGGGAGACTGAAAAGCAGCTACTGGACCCAGCCGATCTTATTTTGCCCAACAATATTTTGAAGATGAAGGCCTGTACTAACACATTAATTATTTCTTCAACAGACCAACAAATTATAATCTGAACCTATGTAGCAAGCTAAAATCTGTTCTGTTTGGAGCAAACTTCAGTTTTAGAAAAGAAAACTGAACGCAGTATAGACATACAAAATGCAATATAGACATATTTAGAGCTAATTTACCAAAAAAGAGACCATATGGCTAGGAAGCATATTAAATCAAAATACGTCTAAGCTGAAATTTTTATGTAAATTTTAATTTCTGGATGCAATGTGTAGCATGAATCTAATGTACATGCTTATAAACTTGTATCTATTATATTATCACCTACTGCTTCTCATGTATACTGATTAATGGCAATAAATTTTTATATATTGAAGTTTTTGTTTAGTGTTCTACAAAGAAAACATTGCATTTATATAACAAACTTAGTTTTTACTGCTTCTTGCAATAAAGAAAAATAATCTACATTATATGAAATTCCTGATATTTCTATTATTACTGATTCTATTACTGATATTTCAAATCCAGTTACATATTTAAATGATAATGCATAGAAAGGAAACAAAAGAAAAAGATTTTCTTTTTATACATTTTAAAGTATACTCTCATTAATCAGTTTTGGCTGGGAAATTAAAATTTGAAGTTGGTGTATAATTTGTCCCTTGGGAGAGATTAGCACGGCAAGTTATTGATAATGCCTGTGAACCACAACAGTTGCTTGATGCTTCTGCATGGGAAGTGAAGTAATATGCTGCCTAGTATTTTTTTCCCCCTCCTCCCAAATGTTAAGATACCTTTGTAAAAGTTTTGAAATAAATGAAATGCAGAATTACATATACTTTACCAAGTCAAGTAATTTAGTAAAGGTTATATCATTAAAGTTTGTAATTATCAAAGTAGTATTAGTAGTGGCAAATGATGCAAGAAAGCAGGCTTATACAGTGTAAGCCAAAAAAAAAAAGCCTTCTTATTTTGCCTATACATTCCCTACAATAGTTTGTCAAGTATTAGTGCCCAAGGAAAATTGGCACCTGGAATGTAAGTCACACCAACTTTAAGGCAAACTAGATTAGAATCCCAACAGACAGAAATGCTGAGGTCATTTACTCTTCACACAGCAGTAGTATGAATGATACTGATGAGAGTCAGTATGAGTGATACTGACATGAGAGTAATTTATGAGTTTATATTTTGATTGTTGTAGAATTAAATGGAAGGTAGGTTTAGTTCTTGAAACGTACCAACTGTGTGGTACTACATTCAGGGAAGTAGTGAATGAAAAAGACCTGGGAGTAATTGTGCAGTTGGATATGAAGTTCTCTGAGCAGTGCAGATGGGCTGCCAGAGCAGGTCATGGAGTTTTGTCAATGATATAGGAAATTTGCTAGCAGAGACAAGGAGGTGATTATGCCTTTGTATAAGGCAATGGTCAGGCCATACCTTGAATACAGCGTACATGTCTGAAGGCCTCATTTTAGGAAGGATGTAGAGTTGCTAGAACGAGTACAGAGAAGGGCAGCAAGATTGGTGAGAGGAACAAAGGGGTTCTCTTACTGGGAGAGGCTTAATTTCTGTAAGTTGCAGCATCTGGAGACAAGGCACATGCGAGGTGATCTGATTGAGGTGTACAAGGCCTTGAATGGTTTGAGCAGGCTCAATGCTAATGGGATACTTCCACTTGCTGAGATTAAGAACCTGAGGAGGCATAGATTCAAATTGAAAAAATACAGTTGTAGAATAGACGTGTGGAAGTTTGCCTTTAGCCAGTGGTTAGTTGATTGCTGGAACAGACTTCCATCTCTTGTAGTGTAAGTTGATAGATTAAATAAATTTAGGGCTGAACTAGGCCGACATTTGGAGTGACCAGATGGGTGAAATGGGAATTTTTTTTTTTTTTGCTGATGCTCTATAAGCTTGCTTTCATGCATCATATGCCTCAACTAATGCTAACTGTGTAGGCACCTCCGTAGCCAGGTGGGCAGGAGCAGCAGTGCATAGCACATGCTTCTTGATCAGACTGGGGTTCGAGCCCATGACCACCAAATACAGAGGATGCGGAAAGGTCAGGGAATGACCACCGCATATCCCCAGAGCAATATGGCCTTAGTTGCTAATGCTCCTAAAAACCAAATAACAACAACAGCTAACTGTGTATGTAAATGTATGCTGGGATAGAGCATATTAATTACTGTATAAAGGTGGATATTTGTTCTCTGAAGAGGTCAAACTTCTTTATAACCTGTTCCTAATTACAGTTACAGTATTAGCTTAAAACTCTTTCCATTTGTGTCAGTACATGAAGAAAACTATTGATTTTAATTAATTATCATTTAAGTGCATCCTAAAATAGAAACTGAATTCTGTTATAAAGCTAAACGTTTTATAACCACTTCAGTTAAAAACTCTGAAGGGAAGTTGGATCAATTTCTTAGTTAAGTATTACTAAATACCAAAAGATGCAAGGAAGGCTTTTGATGTATCAGCTAAAAAAAAATAAGTGTGTGTGAGAGATAGGCATGACTATTAAATAACAAAACTGTTGCAATATAATGAAATATTTCATACCTTACAAGTTATCCCCTTCAAATAATTGCCTTTGGTTTGCAAACATACATTTCCATATGTTTCTTCCAAGCACTGAAAAATTTCTGGAACTCATCTTCTGTAATCCCTTTAAATGTTTTGGTCTTTTTTTTTAATATCTTCGATGTACTCAAAATGGGTTCCCTCAGTTTATGTGCTAGATCATCCAACCATCCTTCCACAATTCAGGTCTCTTTCTTCGAATTTTTTCACACAATCTTGTCAGAACTTCAACTTAGTACATTTGATTGACAGTAGTCTGATTTGACAGGGTGTATTCACGTAATAATTCCTTTAACATCAAAGAAAACAATAAGCATGGTTTTGAATTTGAAATTTTTTTTTTTTTTTTTTTTGAAAAATTGTCTTGTTTTCCATTGCATTGACTGTCATTTAGTTTCTGGGTCATACTGGAAACAGCCAACTTTCATTGCAAGTAATTACAGAACTCAGAAAGTCTGGATCTCCATTCAAAATTCTTGGTGCACACTTTACTGATGACTGAATTTTCAGTTAAAATCTGTCTTCTTTGTCCATGATGCAACCATTCTAATGCTTAAACAATAATCACTTCTAATTAGTCTCCTTACCCAGTCCAATTTTTCTTCGGTTTCATGGATACCTGACAGCCTGGGCATTCCTCTTCCACATCCTTTCTTCTTTCTAAAAAATCTTTTATGCTATTGGAACATGTAGGCTCTTGACATAGTATCATCCCCATAAATTTGACGAACGACTCATAACTTTCACTTGGTGTTTTCTTTTTAGGTTGATTTTGTTCAATTCTTTTGTCTGTAATTTTTCTGAAAAACTGCAAAAACACAAAAAAATGAATGAACTTGTTGTGTGACTTGGCAGATAACTGTGGAAAGGTTTTCAGCTGCTGTGCCTTTGTTTCACAGGTGGTGGGTGCTTGGTGTGTAATGGTGATGCATGCAGTCTCATTATTTAATAACTATATCTTGTATTTTACTCTAAAAGCTTGAAATCTGGTAAATCCTAAGAGCTACCAATTTGCCTTAGTAAAAGTCTGAAATATCAATACATTTCATTTTGTCACATTGATACTGTTCTACAATAAATTCTATTATTTAATAGGATCCAGAAAAAAACAGATTATGAGGAGCTGTGAGACATATGTCTGTCTGGAGGACAAAGATTCCAAATATGCATTTGCACTCAAAAATATTTCAACAAGAAATGTTTTTGAAGATCATCTAATATGATGTGTAACTTAAAGTGCCACAAGCTTACTGTGCCTCCATAGCCAGATGGGCAGGAGAGCAACAGTGCATAGCACACGCTTCTTGATTAGACCAGGGTTTGAGCCCGTGACCACTGAATACGCAGGATGCAGAAAGGTTAGGGAATGACCACTACATTGCTCTGGGGATATGTCCCCGGAGCAATATGGCCTTAGTTGCTAATGCTTGTAAAAACCAAATAACAAACATAACAAACAAGCTTACTTAACAACATATAAAGTATTAAGTCATATCTGTTTATGTTTCTGTAAACAGAAAAGAACTTTCTTAGAGAAAAAGAATATAGAGATAGAGATAAATAGTATTATTTTATTTTTGGATAGTGCAGCATAAGCCATAAGCTTCCTTGCACCATGTGGCCATTACTAATACTAAAATCTACTTATTTTGACTTATAGGTTTTAAAAAATCATCATTCTTTTTTGATAAAAATGAATCTACCATATCATAGCACTAAAATTCAAAAATAAACTGGAAACTTGATGTTTTGGACTTCGCCAATGCAAACTGGTAAATCCTAGGCGTTTCCAGATTTTGGGCTTTTCCAGTAACATATATATGAAGGGAAACTAAATAGTATTTATAGAGTAAAATATTAGATGTACCATTACTGTTGAGAATTGATTGAACATTACATCTCTCTTGAATGTAAATATTTATTTCAGCTGGAAAGGGCAGAAATAAATTTTTTAGCTAAAACATAGAATGCCTAGGTCAGTCAAAAACAAGTGCATCTGTCCTAAGAAGAAAATTATTAAAATTAATAAAGAATTTATATACTAATATCGACAAATTACAAACCATCAGTTAAGTAGAATAAATTGAATGACACACGTTTAGTGACTAAAAGATTCAGCCTATCTAAACCATAATTGGGTTTTACCAATTTACAATTGGTAAAATTGTGGAGTTAGTCATATTTTAGGTTTAAATTTAACAGCTTACTGATAAAAAAAAAACATAGCCAATAGCAAACATTAAATAATTGAATATAATAATGGTCTTCTGTTGATTAAACAACATTGAGGTAAAATGTAGGAAGAGGACAGCAGTAACACCACAATTCCCCTTAAATTGCCTTAATTGATTTCAAAGCATAAGAATCAGGCAGTAAAAGGTAGCTTTTTGACCTATAAGATAGGGCCCTGGTATTATAGTAAGTAGGCAGAGATAACATCAAAATATTTATCTACAGATCAGGATAATACCAATTACTCTACAGCAGTTGTTCCCAAACTTTTTTGGCTACCACGCCCTTGATTCACTAAACTCATCCCCAGTGCCTCCTATCCCACCCTATGAAAAGAATTATTCAGACTAGTGGTTTGCATGACCCACTAAGGAAGAAAATAACACAATAAAATTCAAAATTAATTGTACATTAAATTAATAATTACCAACAATTAATTGCATATTTGTTCAAAATCCAATTAAAACTTTTTAGTTTAATTCAACAAAGTTAATGAACTTGATTCACTGATACCAGCTCTTCAAAGTCTGATAGTTATGAGGGCCGGTACAAAAGTAATGCCTCATTTTTTTCTTTCAAATGTGGTGCTGTAGATCATTTTGTGTGTCACTAGGGGTCTCTAGTTTCACCACACTGAGCTGCACTGATCGGTCTCGTGAGTTAATTATCCGAGTGAGTCAACACTCGGATAATTCAGAATGGTTGATGTTACAGATATACGTATCAAGCAAAGAGTGGTGTTTGAATTTCTTACCAATGAAGAAGCGAAATCCATATGTGTTTTAAAAATGTTTATGGTGACAATACTGTAGATGTGAATACAGTTAGATGTTAGGTAAGACACTTTAAGAGTGGGGAATTCATGGCGACAATGTGTTGGGACAAAGATGGAGTCTTGCTTGTGGACTTCTTTTGGAGCGTGGCACCACAGTCAACTCAGATTGATATGTGGAAAAGTTGAAAGCCTGCATCCGTAGAGTCGACCAGACAAAAACCTCAATGAGGATCTTCTTCTTCTCCATGACCCCACACCAGCCTGTGCACAGTGGAGGCCATTGCAAAACTAGGGTGAACTGTTCTTCCTTGCACCTTTTTGGCCTGCTGAAGGATGCACTCTGTGTTAGACATTTTGCAGACTATGACTAGCTCAAGCACAGTGTTTGCAAAGCCCTCTGGAGCAAACATAAGGACTTTTATAGGATTGGAATACAGCGTCTGACTCAGAGATGGCAGAAGTGCATAGAAAATTTTGATTTTGTGGAAAAATAACAGTGTGTATATTAATGATTGAAGATTACTTGATGTAAAAGAAATTAAATTTAATTGAATTACAATTTTTGAGGAAAAAAATAGGAGGCATTACTTTCATACCACTCCTTATATTTAGCAAGAGAACTTAAATACCACATCTAGTAAGTACTTCACTGCTCCATAAATTCTTGATGCAGTAGATGGTCTTAATGAGGTGATACCAGTTTCCCATTGTCTGTTTAAACTCTTGGTGGTGGTGGTGGTGGTTTTATGACAACGCCATAAAACCACCACCACCAACAACAACAATAATAGAAATGGTAGGCAATTCACATGTGACATATGTTCCAAAGTAATTCCCTAGATAACCTTATCTCAACTGATCATGCTTTTCTTTGTTCCTGATGCAAAGAGGCGTACCTGTCTTAAATTAAAACTTCAATTATCGCATAAAATTGGGAATTGAAATATTTAGTGGCCTGTCAGGACAACCACTAAATATATAGACCTCGGAATAGTCAGGTGCATACTGCTATGATTCAAAAATATTTAGTTTTATTGAAAGATTTTATTGTTAGGGGAAAGGAGTAACATTTTTTGTAATAAGAATAAGTGGCCTAGAATCAGGCTGTTGTCTGCCAGGAGCAACAATTGATGATGTAACCAACAGATTGTTCACTTTAAAGGAGGACTAAAGAGAGCATCATTATTCATGTAGGGGACCAATGCTATTAAACACAGAATGGGAAATTTCTTGAATAAATTTAGGACCATGCAAAAAAAAATTCCGCAAGGAGGCTTAAATAAAATTAGCTACCACAGATGTATGGTAACTAATTTATAATAAAATCAGTAGCTGTTACCAATAATTGGCTGTCTTATGACAACTCCAAATCATAAATACAAACAGAAGGTGACAAAACGAAATAGCTCTGAAAGTTGGGAGCAGTAAAATTTTAAATACAAAACAAGGAAGATGTTTTGCCTTAGGCTCTAGTCTGATCAATCCGCTTTGAGGGCCCCATTGCACTTCTGCTGTCTCCTTGCCTTTTAGTACCCCCTAGGTAATCCTGCCCTCACAGGGGATGGTATCGCCAACTTTGGGAACCTTTGTTTCTACAGTATAATGATGTAGATACACCATAGAGAACCCTTAAGAAACTACAATGGTAGTGTGGGCGGCATCATTTGCTCTGTATCTGATATTGTGCTCTTCTTTCACAAGTTTCCATGGTATTGCACTACCTCAAATAAGTAACACTTCACTAATATAAGTTACTTATTCACTCGATTAGGTAATGTTTCAAAGCTATTGGCCTGTCATCGGTGGGTGGGAAGGTAGTTGGTATTGCAGACATGACAACCCAGTTGTGAAGATAATCAAAAACCTTTTGGCATCTCTCATTGTGTGATTATCTTAACAACTGGGTTGTCATGTCTGCAATGCTAGGGTACCTGCCCACCCACCGATGAGAGGCCAATAGCCTTGAAACGGTGTTGTCTGATGGGTGCTAGCCCACAGACAGCACCGTTATACTCACTGAGAATAAGTAACAATAGTCTTCTCTATTAGTGAAGCGTTACTTATTTGAGGTAGTGCGATACCATGGAAACTCGTGAAGGAAGAGCACAATATGAGACACAGAACAATTGATGCATCCCACACTACCATCACAGTTTCTTAAGAGTTATCTATGATGTATCTATACCAATATTATATAGATATTATATTAAACTCTTACTCTTAACCTATTATGCCTTGTGCATTTAGTTATTTTTAAACAGTATAATGAATGACTAATTCAAGCTAGCAACATTTTAACACTGAAAGAGAAGACAGCAGCATGCGTTATGGAAAGTCGTATGTACTAATTATTATAATATTTACATTCCAAAACAAATTACTTGCATTGTATGTTGATATGCATATCATGTGGGCTAGCACCCATCAATATGTAAATAAAGTTATTATCACATTGTCATTTAATTTATTTTGTATATATAAATATATTTAATAATACGAAATCCAAATCAGTTATTAAGTTATCACATTCTGATATGAACTGGCATAAACTGACTGTTATCTCCTGAAATGGTAAACATGCAGAGTTGAGTCTCTGAAATCTTTCATAGCAGTCTTAAAAAATCTGTGACACCTTGTGTGTATGTGCACACACAGTGTCTCAAAAAGATGTTCACACATTTTAGGAAATAAAATTAATTATAAACTTCAGAAAATGTTATTATTGGCTGTGTACAGAAGCATTGGTAAACTAGTGCAGGTATTCAAATTATCCACCATTAACTTCTAGGCACCATTCACAATGGCAAGCAACTGCATGACAAACATTCTCCAATATAACTGCTGGTATAGCTTGTCGAAGTTGAGTTGGTTTAAATCAGTGAATGCAGGAAATACTTGACATTTTCTCTTCAACATATCCAGTGATCTCCGAAATAATCAAGAAAATGTGGTAGTGTCCCATCCTGTTGTTAGTAAACCACTTTGTCCCCATACAGACAGTCACATTGATAATGTAGGTGTAATTTGTCCATTTCTTCCTTAAATTTATTGAAACTACCCACCTCCATGACACCATTTGTTTCAACATTCAGTTATTCCCTAGCTGAAAGCAAATTTTTGTTTACCTCTCCTACAACCGTCCTTTTTCAATAAAAATTTATATCTCCTTACATGTGTTTTTGCATCATATGCCTCTACTAATGCTAATGTTTCCAAGAAAGAGTAAGAATGGCACAGCGTTTAGTTTACTCTATCCATTTAAAGCTTTAAACACTTTATTTGAGTCTCCTTGCAGTTTCCAAGTATGCAATTTACAGAACTGAAATCTTTTTTGGTAATAGTTCCCTTTTGTGTCCTTGACCAATTTCGTTGCTCTTCTCTGCACCCATTCCTACAGATTGACATCCCTAAAATGAAGCTTTCAAACCAATATGTAGTACTCAAGATGCAGCCTAACCATTGCCTTATACAACAGGATAATCACCTCCATATCCTGCCAGCAGAATTCCTGTACATCATAGACAACACCATGAGCTGTCCGCTGTCCTAGCACCTTGTCTGCACTATCCAGAGAAATTTGTCAGACTATACAATCCTTAGGGGTTTTTTTTTTTTTTTGTTCTACACCACTTTGAGTGTGATGCCACCCAACTGGTAAGTTATTCTGAGATTATTGCTACCAATACACAGCACCTTGCATTTGTTAATGTTAAATTTCAATTGCCATTTGCCTAATTTTTCTAGATCTTGTTGCAGTAGCATTCCCTGATTACTGTCAATAACCCCTCTGCAAACTTAGACATTAAGCCTGATATGCCTTCCTTCATTAATAAATATTGAAAACAACAAGCCTCATGCTGGACCTTGAGGGACTCCGCTAATAACATTAGTACAGGAGGAGCAGTGCCCACCGATCGCCACTCTTTGCCTTCTTCCGCATACCTATCCCTTTTTCATAGTGGTGACTTCCCCTTAATGCCACACTGCTCCAATATTTGAGATCCATTTTGACTACTTCTGAGGATATCATCAGTCAGATAGAAATGGTTGGCCTTAACTACCGTTGTGCCATAAAACCACCACCACCAACAACAACAATAATAGAAATGGTAGGCAATTCACATGTGACATATGTTCCAAAGTAATTCCCTAGATAACCTTATCTCAACTGATCATGCTTTTCTTTGTTCCTGATGCAAAGAGGCGTACCTGTCTTAAATTAAAACTTCAATTATCGCATAAAATTGGGAATTGAAATATTTAGTGGCCTGTCAGGACAACCACTAAATATATAGACCTCGGAATAGTCAGGTGCATACTGCTATGATTCAAAAATATTTAGTTTTATTGAAAGATTTTATTGTTAGGGGAAAGGAGTAACATTTTTTGTAATAAGAATAAGTGGCCTAGAATCAGGCTGTTGTCTGCCAGGAGCAACAATTGATGATGTAACCAACAGATTGTTCACTTTAAAGGAGGACTAAAGAGAGCATTATTATTCATGTAGGGGACCAATGCTATTAAACACAGAATGGGAAATTTCTTGAATAAATTTAGGACCATGCAAAAAAAAATTCCGCAAGTTATCTCAGAAAGTGTCTGCACTTCTCTTCAGTCACAATAAGGAGACTATATACCAAAAGTCTTGCAGATTTACTCAGGACTTCAGGGTCTCTGCAAGTCTTTTTGAGAGAAATTTTTAGCAGCATGGCATACACTCTTAGGTAGGAGGAACGTTTTTTATAGATAGAATACATTTGAAAAAGGTTGCACAAGGGTGTTTGCTAATATTATTGAGGATGTCTAAAGTGTTCTGTAAAACTACTAGTTTGGAGAGGGGACAGGAGCAATGTAGATAGGTGTTCATCCAAGGATATGGGTCAAAGTAATGCTTGCATACCTCTAGAGAGTTCTTGTGTTTGGTTGCATGAGCTGATACTGGCAAGGTGTGCTGAGGGTAACTAATGTTTCAAACAAACAGGAAGCTAATCACAATGAAACAATCTTAAATAACTTCAGCAGGTGTGTGTTAGCAAAGTAAACTATAAAAGAAACATGGTGTCATCCAGAAATAGGGAATGATGACTCATTATGGTATGTACAATGTAATTGGGAAGTATAGGGAACAGAAGGGGTAGTTGGTGATGCATCTTATTAGAAGCAGACAAATGCTTTTACAGATTCCGAAGTGTTAACCATGCTAGTTAGAGCAGGTTTGTGGAAAGACAAGCAAAAGAAGGAGATGGAAAGAAACTCCATGGTGAGATGAGAGAAGCTGTGAAAATCAAGAATAATACATTCAGGACTTAGTTCCAGAACAGAAATGATGGGAATAAAGAGAGAGAAGTATTTTTAAAATGTATTGAATGTGCTGGACAGCTAGCAAAAGTAACAACGGCAGATTGATCATAAAAGAGGCAATGAAAAAGAAGATACGGAGAGAAAAACCAGACAGACTTGACATGGAATGATGTAGTGCAGGTATGGAAATACATTGACAGGTAAGTCTGCTGGTATAGATGAGATGCTGAAGGGTACAGGCGAGGTAGAAATAGTGTAGTGTGGACATACAGATTTCCGCAAGATCTGGGATGAGAGATAGGTGCTGAAGGACTGGAAAGAAGTTTGATCATCCCATTGTTAAAGAGGGAGGAGAACAGGAAAAAGTATTCCAATTATAGAGGCATCACATGTGAGTAAGCTGTATGAGAGAGCGTTAGAACGGAGGATGAGAGGAACGATTGAAAATAGGATGGCCGAGGAACAGTATGTCTTTAGGCCTGGTAGATAAACAGTGGATCAAATTTTCTGAATCAGGCAACTGATGGAAAAGTGTTATGAACACAATAAAGAATTATGGATGGCATTTTTGTACATAAAAAAAAGCGTTTGATGCCATGAAGAGAGAGAGAGAAAGCGTGGAAGGTTTTGAGAAACTTGGGGATAGAGGAACATCTTGTGGAGAGAATTGAGGATATGTACACCAATACAGTAAGCAAAGTAAGAATAGTGATTGGGTTGACGGACAGCTTCGAAATAATATCAGGTTTGAGGCGAGGAGGTGTCCTGTCACCACTACTGTCAAGGAATGATGTGCAATGTAGAGTGGCGGAACAACTTGGAAAAGACCAGACAAAAGTCGTCCTCTTCGCAGATAATCTCTGCGTATGAGGAGAGAGCAGAGAACAAGTGCAATGGCCAATGAATTTGGACTGGTTTTCAGTCAGGAGAAGAGTAAACTAATGATTCCAAAGAGGAGTGGCGAGCCTAATGGGTACATTACAATGGAGAGAAAGAGCTAAAAATGGCTAACAACTTCAAGTATCTAGGAAGCACCATTATAAAGACTGGAGTGATAGACAAAGAAATAAGTAGAAGGATATGAACGGGTGGGAATTTCTATAGGTAGACAAGAGACCTGATCTGGAACAGGAACATACCACTGAAGTGCAAGAAGGCTATATCAGACCTATTACATACCAGTTCTGATGTATGCATCTGAAACTTGGATGAAAGCAGAATTTGGGGGGGGGGGGGGCAGAAATGAGATTTGTGAGGATCATAGCCGGAAAGGCAAGATGCGACAAAATCAGGAATGATGTGATTAGGGAGAGAATTCGGGTTGTAAAACTCCAGAATAGGATTGAAAGATCCCATTTGAAATGGTTTGGACATGTCAAGAGGACGAATGAGAGGTATTTTTCAAGAAGAATGTTTGATTTACAATTAGAGGAACAAAATACCAAAATACAGAATGCCGTGAAAAGAGAGAGAAAGCGTGGAAGGTTTTGTGAAAGAATGAGGGAGCAAGACATGATAAAGACCGATATCATTAAAAGAGGAGGAAAAAGGGTTGCGTTCTGCGGAACTCTATGTAAGACAGAGAGAGGTACATCGATGGACACTGCTCTTTGTGGGGTCCCCCAGGGTTCAGTGTTGGGTCCATTGTTGTTTTCTGTATTCATTAATGATATTGATGATGGTATATCAGGAAATTATTTGAAATTATTCAAAAGTTTGAAAACTTTTGAATAATTTCAAGTCCCTCCGTTAAATCTCTAAAGAACCATTATAATGTTGGTGACCAAACAATATGCGTCATTGTAAAAAATAAAGGGAAGCATCGTATTGGACATGCGAGTAGTACATGTTAAGTTTTTTTTTTTTTTTTTCCGGGGTTAACCGCGAGTAACTGATTCAGCAGATATGGGGGCACACTTCTTATTTTATTTAAGCATAGCCTAAACTAATATATACAATTGGGTAAGGTTTCAGGTATATTGCCGATACCAATCGTCAGACTGTGCTGTTTGGGAAATAGAGATAAAAATTAAAAAATTGAAGGGTACTAATTTAGAACTACTCAATGTAAATCTAATTAGTAACCTTCCCCTTTTTAATTTGAACAGTTGATTGTTGAGGTATGGAGGCATGATCTAACTGAACAAGGCAATTTTAAGATCACACCTGGAATACTGTGTCCAGGCATGTAGGCCACACCTAAACAAAGACATACTTGAAATGAAATGATCCTAAAAATGGTTAACACACCTGGTGAGATTGACAAAAGGACATCCATATGAAGAAAGGCTTTGAATGTGTGAGTTACAGACTTTGTAACTAGGCACCTTAGAGGAGACCTGATTGAGATCTGTAATACTCTGAGTGGAAAAACAAAAGTGAATGAAAGTGAAATTTTCAGTGTTATTAGTGATTCCAGAACTAGGGACTATAAATTCAAATTATTATCAGTGTTTTTGACTGGGTTAGCATTAGTATTAGAAGAGGCATATGATGCAAGAAAGCAAGCTTATATAGCATAACCAAAAAAGAAAAACCTTCCCATTTCACCCATTCATTCACCCCAAAAGTTTGTCTAATTCAGCCTTCAATTTATTTAAGCTGTCAACTTCCATAACAACAGATGGAAGTTTGTTTCAGCAATCAACCACCCATTGGCTAAAGGAAAATTTCTGCACATCTATTCTACAACTGTCTTTCCTCAATTTGAATTTATGCTCCCTCATGTGTGAAATCTGAACGAGAGGAAGAATCCCATTTGAATTAGCTCAATGCTGAGCTTATTCAAAGCCTTATACACCTCAATTAGATCACCTCGCAGGTGCCTTCTCTCCAGACTCTGCAATTTGCAAAACTTAAGCCTTTCTTGGTAACAGTAATAGTTTGTTCCACTCACTAATCAAGTTGCCCTTCTCTGTACTCATTCCAGCAGCTATACATCTTTTCCTATGATGAGGGCTCCAGGCCAGTACACAGTACTCAAGGTGTCACCTGACCATTCAGTTATATAAGGGGATAATCACCTCCTTATCCCTGCCAGCAAAATTCCTATATATTATAGACAATACTCTTGCAGCTTGTCTACACTGCTCAGAAAACTTCAGTTGTCAGCCCATCTGCTCAACTTTTCTAAATTCTGTTGCAGTAGCATGCTGTCATTAACAACCTTTGTATCTGCAAACTTGGATATTAATTAATGGCTGATATACCTTTATCAATATCATTGATAAATACAGAAAACAGCAATGGGCCCAACACGAACCCCTGGGGGACACTGCTAATAACATTAGTCCATGAAGAGCATGTCCATTGATTACCACTCTGTCTTCTCCCACTCAACCATCCCTTTATCCATAGCAGCAACTTACCCTTAATGCCATACCGCTCCAACTTGTACAGTAGTCTTCAATGTGCAATAGTATCAAAAGCTTTCCTAAAATTCAGGTATATGATATGAAAATTATTTTTTGCATCAAACTCCTTTGTGACCACATTGTAGTAACCAATCAAACTGGTCAGACAAGACTTCCCCTTAACAAACCCATGCTGTGTCTGAACTATAACTGCTGTCTTGTCTAGATGATCCTGCAGTGCTTCTTTAACCAATGATTCCATTATTTTCCCTGGAATAGAAGTTAAACTAACAGGATGTTTTTTTAGCTTGTAGGGTTTTCATTTAGCTAGTGAGTTATTAATTACTAGGGCTTGCAAACCGGTTAAATCTGTTTTCATATTGAGTTGTTAAAACCAAAACCGGATTCGAATATTTTCTTAGTTAGCCCTCGAATATAGTTTTTTGTTATGCACATTTTCTTTTGTTTGTTCATTTGTCTGGATCGTTCAACTGCTTTATGTTTTAAACATGTTTTTTATTTTATTTTATGTTTAGTTACGAATCTCATGGGCAAGTGGCCCAAATCTAGAAGGGGTACCTTTTATCTTCCCACCTGTATCATGGCATGATGCAGGTGTACTCATTTACTACTGAGTGAGACAGAGCAATAGCGTAAAAGAAAATGCTCAACATTTCTCCATTCCATCTATCTTGTTCGCCAGGCAAGTTATGGAAAGCACCTTATTGATAGTTACCCACTAGAAATAGATTCGCTGAATATTGCATCAAATTTCAATCATGGAAAGTTTTTTGCTTTGTTATTCCTATTATATTTGCGATCAAATGTTCTCCAAAAAGCAGCTTCACCAAATTTAGCTTTTATGTAATTTTGAAAATACAGTAGATTTAATTGGGGAAAAAAAAATTGCAAGTAAATAAATAAAAAATTTCTTTCGTAAAAATTTTTTAAACTTCCCTCGTTTAGACTCTTCATTCAGTGCTTGCGGGAATGACGCATAGTATTGTGCCTTTGTTATCTTCAATATGTTTATTTAAAATTGTCGTTGATATAAAATTCCTACTAATTTATATTTATTACTCTTAATGTCTAAGATGAAATCAAATGTATGGAATTATTTTGCTCGAAAAAGCAAAGATGAAGCACAATGTTTGAAACGTCGGATGATAATGAAGTCATCTGGAGGATCTACATCATCTTTGATGTTGCATTTAACAAAATGCATCAGATTGACATTAAACAAGATAACAGTGAAACTCCCGTAAAAATGGTAAGACCATTAGAAACTTTATCATTAAAAAATCTGTGGAAGAAGAGATTTTAAAATTAGCTGCTTTAGATGGATTTTCTTTTAATTTAATTGCCAAGCGTGAGTTTATACAATCAAGCCTTCACCTTCAGAGAAATAAATACGATAAATTACCACTAGCCTCAGTGAATGGAATTAAAAATATGGTTCTGAATTATTATAAAACTAAGAAAGAAGAACTCATTCAGCATTTCAAAAATTCATTGGCTTTGGGTGTATGGTATTCATTGGCTCTAGACAAATATACGTCTATACAAAATAAAAAGTATATGAATATAAATGTGCGTTCAAAAGACAATCATTGGTTGTTAGGGCTTATTGAGATTAATGGTTCACTTGAAGGAATTTGGTTTGAACTTGGATGAGGATATTGTTGCCTGCTCCACCGATGGAGCAGCAATGATGATTAAGTTTGGCAAGCAAATTACGCCTAATCATGAACAATGTATAGCCCATTGTATACATCTGTCAGCTATAGATGTATTTTATGAAAAAACAATCAATTATGGTGCCACCGTCTCTGTGTCTCCCAAAGATAATGAATGAAGAAAGTAGTGATGATGAAGAAGTTGAAGAAAGACAGCAAGGTATGTTTTATCAAACCGACTTTACCGATGAGCTCATTTATTTCTTCAATCCAATGGTCAATATTGAACAAACTATTAACAAAGTCAGAAAAAATTGCAAGGTTTTTCGAAAATTGCCTACCAAAAATGACATATAAAATTTTGTTAAAGCAAAATTTAATGGGAAAGAATATAAACTTATATTATATTGCAAGACTAGATGGGATAGCACATTTTATATGATTGAGAGATTTTTGAAATTGAAAAATTACATTCCAAATGCTCTATGTGCAGTACTGTCAACTGAAGCTTTCTGACGATGACTGGAAAACACTTGAATTGCTATGTGAAAATTTGCGACCAGTTGAAATGATTCTGAAGGCTATAATCTCAGAAGATACAGACTTACTTAAAGCAGAGTCTTCAATAGAATTTCTGCTTGCTAAGCTTGATACAGCAGAAAACCCATTTGCTTTAAATGGTTTTAAAGTTTTAAAATTTGTTTTAAAGTTTCACCAAAGCCTTTTGCAGTGTTACAATGCAAGATGAAATTGCCAAACTGTGGCTTTGCTGAGCTATCTACACAACCCCAAAAAGTTTAGGAAAGAAGATTCAGGTTCAAGAACTTTTGATTTTCTAAGTAAGCAAGTTTTGAAAAAGAAGCTTGCTGAAGAGATTTATTAGAGATTATTTGCAAAACATTCCGAAGGAGTCTTAGTGTTGAATGAAGAAACTGAAAATAAATGAACTCTTCTTTTAGAAGAAAACAAAGACTCATCTAGTTCCGATGTTAGAGATAAACTCATGCGAGAGTATGATAGTGTAATAAAGAGATTAACTGAAGAGCCTTCAAAATATCTGCGTGAATTGGAAATCAGCAAATAATTTAAAATTTTGGAGGCAACTAGCAGTAGAAGTGAAAAGCTGGAGAAAGTTTATAGAGCACTGATGACCATTAAACCAACAAGTGTCCAATCTGAGAGAGTGTTTTCGATCACTGGTCTCTTTAACACAAAAATAAGGTGAAGTCTATCAGGAAAAATGCTTAATATACTGTGTTTTTTAAAGGATCATTTTCAGAAAAAAGCTGAGCAGTAAATAGTAATTTCCCCAAGCTGTTTTTTTTTCACATTATTTTTATTTATTTATTATTTTTTTTTTTGTTTACTATACGAGAAGATAGTTTTTATTCAAAGGATTTGAATACAATTTGTAATTTTGTATAATCTCAAGCTGGTTACTTTTTTGGAGCATTTTAATTTTTTTATTTTTTTTACTATAAGAGGTGATAGATTTTGTTTGAAAGATTTGATTACGATTTGTACAATCTACCCAAGATAAAATAAATACCTGTGTTATAAGCTTTTAATTATTTTCCCTAAGTCTGAGAAAATTGGTTTTAAAACAGGTTTTAAGGGTAAACTTTGTTTAAACTCGGTTTTATGCAAGCCCTATTAATTACTGAAATAAGTTGCATCGATAGGTGATTGAGGCTGGCAACTTGGGGAAATTTATAGGTAAGCTGGATATGTACCTAGATAGTTTATTTATTTATTTTTTTTTTCTTTTTTATTTATTATTTATATATGTTTTTTGCCTTATTCAGTAAAAGCTTGGTTACTTCCTTGTACCATATGACTAATAATAATTAGAGTTCTAAGTGCACATTTTAAACTGACTGGAATGTGTCCATATTGATTCTCAGAAGATTTCTACATTACCTATAATATAATACTGTATTTGAATATCATTTCTATTAAGTTTCCAATTAACAGTGCCTGCTGTAACTAATGGTTACAGAATGATTTATGAATCTGAAGGTGTGATTTCAAGCAGATCCATAACTAGCTTGAACTTATAAACACAATGTGAATAGCATAGTATATGACTTAAAAAAAGACAATCTTAGTCTCAAAATTGTGTATAGTTATACTTATTTTGATGCAGTATTCAAGAGATGCTATATGAGCGTTTGCTTTTTTTTTACTCATAGAAAATGTTTAACATTCTTAAAACATAGCTGAGCATAGATAATTTGAGTTTCAGACTTGCTGGCAACATGATCCATCCTGCCAGCTTTTGTATGCATTGCTCAGAGAACTTCATATTGTGCAGTTAGATGTGAAGTTCTCTGAGCATTGCAGAGAGCTCATGTAATTTTGTTAATTATATATAGGAATTTTGCTAGCAGTGGTCAAGCCCCATCATGAGCATTGGATACAGGTCTGTGGGCCTCATTTTAGGAAGGATGTAGAGCTGCTGGAATGAGTAAAAAGAAGGGCAACGAGATTAGTGAATGAAACAAACAATTACTGTTACCAAGAAAGGCTTAAGTTTTGCAAATTTCAGTCTGGAGACAAGTCATCTGTATAAGGCGATCTGATTCATGTATTTAAGGCTTTGAATTGATTGAGCAAGCTCAGTGCCGATGGGATTCTTCCTCTTGCTTAGACTATGCACATGAGGGAGTATAAATTCTAATTGAGGAAGGGCAGTTGCAGAATAGATGTGTGGTAGTTAGCCTTCAGCTAGCAGGTGGACAATTGCTGGAACAGACTTCCATCTGTTGTGGAAGTTGATGGCTTAAATAAATTGTGACAGTTGAATTTGCTATTATATTATAATCTAGAGATATAGATTTATTTTAATTATATTTAAACTAGATGTACCTGGCGTAACATATGGCATCTTTTTGATTAATGGCGTAAATAGTTTAATCTAGATCCTTCAGTCTTCGCCATTCTTGTTTAGCGGTGATATAATTCTACAGTAGTCACCTGTGGGATATATGCATATACCTCTATATGCAGGTGGTTCCCCATCTTCTCCCACAAATATTGCAGCAACCTCCATTTTGGATGTAGGTGCATTATATTATCTCTTAACTATCTCATCCAATTGTTGCATTACTTCAGCCATACAGCCTGGCTTGATTGTTTTTCAAGCCATTTTGTTGTTGCTTCAGCAGAATCGAAAATATAAAGTTGGCCGTATCCTGGCTTATTTGCCTCATTTGGATATAGCGGTGAGACCAAATGGTAAATCTGGCCATGTATTCTAAAACAGTATGGACCATTTACAGGCGTTGATTTAATCTCTGTGCCCATCGATGCGAACACCAGTGCTGAGTTGTACTCTTGTATATGTTCTCTGTAGTTTTTTGGTTCACGTGTATCCCATGTAACCAGCTCTCGTAATAGAGTAGGTGTCTCAGACAGTGGGTCAAGTGAAACCTTTCCATCATGACAGCATTTAGTGTATTTATTCGATGTGTTTAACTCATCTCCCCAGTATCTTGTATCACAATACTCACAGTTGTAACACATTTCCTATGTTATGCTCTTCCACATTAGTACAGCTTGTTGATTATTCACATCCGATACTTCTATTTGATTAGTCCTATGCCATTCCGCCCGTCTTCTCATTTCCAATCTTGCTTCTCTTTCTTCAATGTGTTCTGTCTGTCTTCGTAGTCGTAGAGTCTCGTTTTGGTCTCTTAGTCTATTAGATCTCTCCTCTAATGTTTCATTAGCATTTCTTCTACATTTTCTCAAAGTTCTTACACACTGTTCAGCCATTTTTACACATCTTAAAACCTAGAACAGTTTATTAAAATTGAAGACATAAAATAAACATACATTGATAGCTTTCAGGCATAGATTGCCTTTCTTCAGTTGAAAAACATTAGTACAAAAATTAATAAAGAATGCCTGGTATGGTGGTCGTGTGAGGTTAACGGGTGCTGACAACAATTAGCAGTTGGAAAATTTGAGCAGCATACCTAAGCATTATATATATATAGATTATATTAATGTAGTTTCCCCCTCTTTGGCATGAAGTCTGAAAAAAAAAAAAAAAGGCTTAGTAGTTGAGTGTAGCACTGTGGACAGGGTGTACTTTATTGGTTGAGTTCAGATATCCATGTAGCCTTTGTTTTTCTATTAGGGTAGATCTAGTTCCAGAGGGATTCCTACCGCTGTTGGTGCTAGCACTAGGATTCTTGGAGGTTGAACCAGAGGAATGGTAAGGGCAGGTTAGTTAGTTAGTTATTTGGTTTTTAGGGGCATTAGCAACTAAGGCCATATTGCTCCGGGATATGCGGTGGTCATTCCCTGACCTTTCCGCATCCTCCGTATTTGGTGGTGACGGGCTCGAACCCCGTTCTAATCAAGAAGCGTGTGCTACGCACTGCTGCTCCTTCCCACCTGGCTATGGAGGCGCCCCGGTAAGGGCAGGGGGAAGGCTGAATGGGAGGAGGGAATAGTTGGGGAAGGTAGAAAAAGGTGTATCCTGTTGAGGGGATTCCCTCCTCTGAACTTGAAAGCGGCAACAGACTCTTGCTTTCTGGTGTTTCTCTAGAATTTTGGGACTTTCTTGTCGAAGCTGTGTCCTTTAGAGATGCTATATCACTGGAAGCTAGATTACCAAAATTGGTGTGGTCTGAATGCTCTCTCATGTGTGCTGTCAGTTCCTCATAGAATTGGCCTGCATAGGTCCTGTTGCATTAACAGATGACCTCATAGAAAGTCCCTGATTTCCAGTTTTACTGCATCATTTACGTTTGGGGATTTGTTTTTGTTTGTTTCTGGAAGGTGGCAGTTTATGTTGGTCAGTTTGTTCATTGGAAAACAAATATGCAGGCACAGGATGGCCAGTGCCTACACATTTCTCACTATATATATCTCTAGGATTAAATCATCTGATTTGTTTTAGTACACTCTATATCTCACTTCAACATAAGATTCATAAGATAGATGAACCATTATTCCTTACACATTGGTTAACTGGAATATGCAGTTCAGTTTTTGACACACGTAAGAGAAAAGTATATTTTTGGGACATCCTATATATACCTTTCACCCTGGAATATAATTTATATGAGGTAAAAAAAAAAAAAAAAAAAGTTTTAACATAGCTAAACTATAATATAAGTACTATACTACTGATATAATTTATCCTGTTCATATAATATTAAAGATATATATTTTGTTTTAATCAGTCATTCTCTTTTAGGTAGAAGCAGTGGACATCAGAAGCGTGATGTTACTATTCTGGCAAGTGAGGAGGAGTCTAATGCTGACAATGCTAGCATTATCAGCAATGTTTCTGAATCTAGATTTGGCAGTGATGATGGAACCTGTAAGTTTATCTGTAAAGTAAAATTATATATAATTTATTGCCATAAAATAATACAGTAAAATCTCCCTTAACACAGATACCTTGTTATGAACACTGGCTTGGGTTCTGGCCAGAAGTATTAGGAATTACATATTTAAGGACCTTTTAATACAGATGCAGATACTTTCAAGGATAATCGATACGTGTGTATTTGGTAGGTCAGCGGAATTTTCAACAAACGCAAGTGAAAGTCAAGGTCATTACAAATGCTGTTAAGAATATTTACAAACTTATTTGGACTGTCTGCAGCTCCAATATTCGCATCACTTAGTGGGCCGACCGGGCCAGCCGGGTGGGTAAAGTGCCTGCCTGGCAACCCCAGAGGTAGCGGGTTTGCATCCCATCTCGGGCTTGGATCAGAGTACAAAAATGCAAAAACCTTGGGAGGTGCAATATGGCACAGAAGCTGATGCGCCAACAACTCCCAAAAAAAAAAATAAAAATAAATAAATCACTTAGTGAAGCAATAAAATTGCCAAACTGAGTGATGCTGTTGCCAGAATATAAAAAATAATAATAAAAAAGTACTGTATCAAGTTTGTATACAGGATTGTTTTTAGTTCAAAAAGTGTGGAAATGTAGCTGTAATACATTTCTTTCAAAGAAAAAAAAAAATAAATAACTCTACCAACTGACTGCATGGGTAATTTTGACCAAGAAATTTTTCTATGCCTTACATTGATTATGCATTAATTTTTTAAGAAACAAAATTGCTTGCTGTTTGCATCAAGGCCGTGTGCCGAAGTTTAAAAATGAAAGGGTTTGTTGTTGGTGAAGTGGTAGTAATACCTTATATAAAATAATTCTATGTGAACAAAAATGATGAATATGGACTAAAACTTTTAGTATTATTACATATTCAATGTATAGGTGTAGGTTCATATTTAGACCTACACCTAAGTGATCTAGTTATCCATAATGAAAATGAAATGGTCTAAACAGCAACTTATATAAGGTTTTATTTTTAATAAAAATTGTGTTATTTACTAAAAGTTAATCAATTGAAGCACAAATATGTACAATTATAATACCAATTAAAAAAAAACCTTGAGTAAGCAACCAGTTACAGTGAATTTCATTTTTTTTTTTTTTTTTCTGAATTATTGAAATTGGTTATATTGACTTCTGCAAAACGGATGTCACTGTTTAATGGACACTTTCTTCTGACCCAATGATGTCTGCTTTAGAGAGATTTCACTACATAAATATGTGGAGTTGGGGGACCCCCCCCCGAACTGCATTACAATCAACACTATTTACTATGTATTACATAAATTAGTCAATCTGTACAGTGGCATAAAAGTTTGCTCATTTTGCAACAAACAGCAAAAAAAAAATCTGTTAACCTAAATTTTATGTTGCCATCACACTAAAGTAGTAGCTATATGCTGCGCTTAAAATACAAGGAGGAAGACAATCAGAAGTAAGTGCAGATTTAATACTAACATTAATAAAGAAGTCCTTGGGATTTTTTTTTTTTTTTTTTTTTTTTCCCTGTCTAAAGTGTGATGAAGGAAGACGAAGTCTCTAACACTTACTACAGGAATAAATCATTGGGGAAAATTCCAAACACTAATAAAATTATCCTTGCTGGATGAGAAATGAATAGTGAAAACTGCCATAGAGACTTAATCAAAGTATATTCAAGTTGAGAAATGAGATGGGAGTGAAACAGTATAGGACAACTAACACTGATGTAATAGGACTAAAGTAAATGTGCTGTCACCCAAAAATAGTGATTATGAGTTTCACTGTGGTATTTACAATGTATTTAGGAAGGTTAGGGAAGATAAAACGGCTAGTGGTCATGTTTCACATCAAAAGCAGCCTAAGTGATAGATTCAGAAATTACATATGCTAGTGTGGAAATTCTTTATGCAGAAGTAATAAAGTCATCTATAATTAGTATCTTGGGTTATATGAGAGTGATTGGCTTTGGCCGCAGTAGTTGCTAGATCTGAATCTTTGTGATTATTTCCATTGCTGATTACTGAAGGATATTGTCTGCAGTAATAATCCACATATTAGTTAAACAACTGAAAGGTGCTGTGGAGGGCTCTCCGAAGAAACGTTGTTTGGAAAATGGTCTTGGATACGTTGAGATCACATATTGAATGTTCCAGAAATCAATCACTCGCTGGCTAAAGGCAAATTTCAGCACATCTATTCTGCAACTGTCTTACCTCAGTTTGAATTTATGCCCCCTCAAGTACATAATCTGATAAGATAGTATGAATCAGAACTGTAGTACTCAATATGTTCTACGTTGATAATAATATTAGTAAATTTATAAGAGGAGTTTACCTCAATATAGTACATAGAACACTTCCGTAAGATACCCTCCAGAAATTAAAACGGAAAAAACGAAAAAATCGACAATTTACCGGTACATTAAAGTAAAATATAAATAATTAAATAATCAATTTAACACAATTCAACATCAGTTTAAAACAATTAAAATTCAAATTAACGCAATTAAAAGAATCTAACAAAACATTCAAAACGATTTTCCTTCCTGAAGCTGACAATGCTTTTCGACCGACTGTCGTGATCACAGGAATGAAAATTACCGAATCAGGCTAAACCTGCAACTTAAATAGTGATTATATGTCTTCGTGCATGCGCGTAAAGGTCCACGCATTGGAGATCAAATATGGCCGACGAACATTAACAGAATTCTCGTATAATTTAATTTCAACGGTTTCTGCAATTAATAGGCGTGTATAATTACGTTGAACGTTAAGTATTTTGGCCTCGTTAAATAAAAAAGTATGTTTTTCGTTAATGGCATGAAAGGTAATACGAAATTTTTAGAAATCTTCAAGTACCGTGTTAATGGACTAGAAAGGAATAGCGAAAGCTTAAAAAGCGGTACTCACCTTGAAATTAATCTGCGATGGTTTACTTAGGTAGCGTGGTTAATGTTTAAGTTGAATTGTTGAATTGAAAAATTAAAAGGGAGCGAAGTAGGTAAAAGTTGACTGAGTTAAATAGGCGCAAGGAAATAGAAATGTACACATCCAATCCTTGGTTGTCATCGAAATAAAGAGAAGAAGAATAATTAAAAACTATGTAAGTGAATCCAATGAAGCCAATAGTCTTTACGAGGACTTTCGTTAGTTAGAGAACGTGGCATGAAAGGCTAATTCTGACGCTGCTGAACGAGAAGCACGAACTGAGGCTTCGTGTTGATTTACACGAATATTAAGAGAAAACCGCATCGAACCTTGGTAAGACAAGTCGCAATCACCGCAAGAAATGTTGTATACCAGATCATTAATTTGTGTTGCAAACGTGGAAAGAACCAAGCGATTGTTCAGTATAGTGTGTAACTTCCGTATAGGCTTAGCTATAATTTTAAATTCGGTATCTTTAAAGAATCTATTAAGCTGTTTGTGCCACTGTTCAACGTATGGGACAGAAATAAAGTATTTTTTGATATTACTATTGTTGATTGGTGTAGTATTTTGTATCCTATCCTTAGCTTGTACCCTAATTCGATTTATTGTGTTAATGGGATAACCCCTATTTAAGAGTCTGCTAGTTAATATTTGTATTTCTGAGTCCAAAGCAGAATCCGTCGATGAATATTTATAGGCATTTAGAAATTGATTAAAGATAATCGATCTTTTGTAGGTGAACGGGTGATAGCTATTATAATGTAGAAGCATACCGGTGTTTGTGGATTTTCGATAGATGCTAAATTGTATTTTGTTCGAGTCCCGGGTAAGCGTGAAATTTAGAAAGTTTAATGACTTTGTATCCGTATCTTCCCTTTCCAATGTAAATTTGAGTCTAGAATGAATATTATTAAACGAATGTAAAATGTCTTGGATAGTACTACTATCGGTAATAACTAGAACATCGTCTAAATACCTCCCATAGTATGTGATACGGGGACGAAAAGGTGTCAAATGTATCTGCTCAATCGTCGAGAGATAGATCTCTGACATTAAGCCACTCAGACTCAAACCCACTGGTAATCCAAAAATGGAAGTGTTCTACATACTATATTGAGGTAAACTCCTCTTATTAATTTACTAATAATCTGATAAAGAAGAAGAATCCCATCAGCATTGAGCTTGCTGAAACCATTCAAAGCCTTATATACCTCAATCAGATCACCTTGCAGGTGTCTAGTCTCCAGAAGCGGTAATTTGCAGGACATATATCTTTCTTGGTAAGAGCACCTCTTTGTTTCCCTCACCAATCTCGTTACCCTTCTCTGTATTCGTCCCAGCAGCTCTACATCCTTCCTAAAATAAGGCCTCCAGACCTGTATGCAGTACTTATGGTGTGGCCTGACCATTGCCTTATACAAGGGGATAATCACCACCTTATCTCTGTTAGCACAGTTCCTGTATATCATTGACAAGATCCCACGAACTGCTCTGGCAGGCTATTAGCACTGCTCTGAAAACTTCATATTTGACTGCACAATTGCCCCCAGGTCTTTTTCATTCTCTACTTCTCTGAGTGTAGTACCGCACAGTTTGTACATTACTCTGGGGTTACTGCTAGCCATATCCAGTAATTTGCATTTGTCAATGTTAAACTGCAGTTGCCACCTCTCAGCAATGTACCATCATTACTGTCATTAACAACCCGCCAACCTTTGTATCATCTGCAAACTTGGATGTTAAGCCTGACAAAACCTCATCAATATCATTGATAAATATAGAGAACAACAATGGCCCCAACACCAAACCCTGGGGGACTCCACTAATAACATTAGTCCATGAGGAGCAGTGTTCATTGATTACCAGTTTGTTATCCATAGCAGCAACTTGCCCTTAATGCTATACTGCTCCAATTTGTACAACAGTCTTTTACGTGCAATAGTATCAAAAGCTTTCCTGAAATCCAAGTACAGTCCTCGTATAACACATGTTTACACTACATGAATTCAATCATACACGATTTATAAATTGGGGAACGATATCGTATATAACATGAACCGAATTCGCTTATGCACGATTCACCTTTGGGTTTACAAAAATGGTGGTCAAACGCGGAATCAGCCCAACTGAATGCAACAAGATAGGAATGAAGAGAAGATTCTGAAAATGTATTTATGTTTTTTATAACAGTGAAGAGGAAACACATTCACCATAATAAAGTAAAAACCCACACAATTGCAGCCATCAGTATTATCACAAATGCAATTAGATCGAGTTTACTACCAGTTTATAACAGATTCCTAGCAGAAATGCAACTGGAAATTGTTTTTATTATTTTATGGTAGTGACCCCCAGAAATGTGCTTTAGTAAAATGTGAGCTAGTGAGGTGTTAATAGTATGTCTGCCTTTACGGTGTTGTTTATTCAGTTGCAACATGCACGCCGCTTTGTTTATGTGTATCAAACGTGCCTCCTCATTTTGTAATTGTGCTTTATTCCCTAAAAATGTGAAAAATACTTAAAAGGTGTGAAAAGGAAGCGTCCTGGTGAAGACACTACAGATTCAGAGAGAAAAAGAAAAGCAATATTGATAGACAGGCGGACTGGATCAAAAATTCTTACCCGGGAAAATTTTTAGCAGCCTTATACTAGCTTTTATGGCCAAAATCAGGCCTGCCTCTATTGTCTTGTGGCCTCCAGCCCACTGGGTTTCCCTGGTATGGCCAATTCACCTCTGTCCATAGAAAAAAAAATATGAAATTCTGTTCCTTTTTGAAACACTTTGAGCAAAATGAAAGAACATGTGATATTGCATGCGCTACAGGCCTAAATGTGTCAACATTGAGAATTAGAAAGAATGCAGAGAAAATAAAAACAACTTTCATAGCAGGAACAACTCAAAGTGTAACAAAATCATTGCATCAAGGCAAAGAATAGGAAGAGATGGAATGGCTGTCATCTGTTTGGACAGAAGATCAAATAAAGAACAAGTTTTCTTACAATAGAAGCAAAAGCATTAGCAATATTTTATTACAATTATTTATTGTGTTTGGTAATGCTGTATGTTCAATCTTGGGTGGTCAGCACCTAACCCTATTTTTTCCAATGGGGCCTGTTATTTATATTGCACGATTTTGCATTGCACAAGGATTTCTAAGAACACAACTATCGTGCTATACAAGGACTGACTTGCCTGACTCAAATTAGTCAGGCAAGATTATCCCCTTAACAAACCCATGCTGTCTGAACTATAACTGCAGTCTTGTCTAGATGATTCTGCATTTCTTCTTTAACCAGTGGCAACATTATTTTCCCTGGAACAAAAGTTAAACTAACAGGTCTGTTATTACTTGTGTCACCCTTTGATCCCCTTTTTGAATTGGAGATACATTTGCACATCTTCCTGTCCATGGGGACTTCTCCTGAATCCAAGGATGCTCTCATAATTAAGGCTAAGAGTTTGCTTACTTCCTTTATTGCCTCCCTAAATATAACTGGATTTATCCCATCCACCCCACGTGCCTTTCTTATGCTCAAATTCAACAATTTCTCCTCCACTTTGCTCTCAGTTACTACAAAATCATTAAGCACCCTGCTTAAGTGGAACCCAGGAGTTTGATAAACTTCTGGCCTCCACTTCCCTACAGAATTCATGTGTAAATTAGATGCAAAATACTCATTCAGTTTGTCAGCTATCTGAGCAGGATCATCAACAGTCGGACTATCAGTATTAAGTGTGCCAATCTTGATCCATCCACTTCCTCCTTCTAGAGTTTACGTAAGTAGAGAAATCTTTGCATCCTTTGCCAAAGATTTCTCATAATCAGCCTTCGCATGCCTAACCCCCTTCCAGACCACCTAGTGTATAATCTCGCTGCCTCTACTCTGCCAGATAGTGACTGGAGGGAGTCCAAGTAGTGTGTATGCAGGGTGCATCATTGGGGCCACATTATGTTAAGGAGCTCGGTATATTCTACCATGTATACATCATATTCAAAAATTTCCTTACTTCATACAGCATATTCTTGCTGCCTTTTCTTACTTCTGAATACATCATGAATTGTCAAACTAATAGAACAAACTTATCTGCAAAAAAATCTAAACCTACGAAACACTTCCTAGTTCATTTCACAAATATACTTGGTCTCAGTTCTAATCTCAATGAGTTCCATTTCCACTTACAGATCCCATGCCCATTTTCTCACAAAATCCCAGTTATCGGTTGATTCAATCACTGCTCATCTCATTTGTCTGAATTATTCACTGAATGCTTCCTTTTGCTTCAAAGGTGGTTCTTGTGCATATATCCGTTCTGATATTCCATGTCAGAGACTTAATAATTTGGAAATTCCTCTTTTTGATCTCCTTTGGCTTAAAATCTCTCTGGCACATTTCTTCAAATTTGTTTGTTGCATCTATCATTCTCTCAACTCCACTAATCACTTGGAACTCTTTGGCTTCCTCTCTTTGAAACTTGACTTTCTCCAGTCCAACTTTCCTAACAGTTAGATAATTTTCCTTGCTCATTTTAATGATCACAACTCCAACTGGCTTCCTTTTTCTAGTTACATGGACACTGCTGGTCGAGTTACTAATTTTGTAATTAACAGTGAAGTTACACAGATTGTATATTTATCTACCAGAACACCAGAGAATCGTAACCCCTCAGCCAACCATTCTTTCTCACAAAACCATCCTTCTAAATACACAGTTCAGGTTCTCTAGGCACCTCAGATCACAACTTGGTGATGGTCTCTTTTGCAGTGGAGCCTTTCTCTCATTACCATTTTCAACCTCATGTTGCTTGGCATTATAAGAATACAAATGATCTGCAAGGTTTCTTTTCTTCGTTGGTTGGATTACCGTTTCAAATATTCTGATGTCAACACTTGCTCAGATTGTATGAGTGATATTCTAGTAGAGATGGAATTCTTTATTCCACCTTAAAATCTCGTCCCTTCTCTAAACCTTAGTTTTCCAATAAATGTGCTAAGACTGTTCAAAAAAAGAATGTTGCATATTGCAATTGTCTCGTTGCCAATGCTCGCAACAATTGTAAAGCAGTTATTTATTAATCCAAACTAGATTTTGAACAGGCTAAGGGGAAACCTTTCTTCTTGTCCAAATGGTAGCTGAGCATTCTGATCTCTTGCCAAAGCTTTTGTCCATCTGTTCCCACCTCTGTCAAAACCAGATGGTTCTATTGCCACTTCATCCAAATATAAAGCTGACCTGCTAGCATCCTATTTTTCTTCCAACTCATGTATTGATGATCTTGGTAAGCCATCTCCCACCATTCCCAGTACACATTCACTACCTCTTTTGGTTTTCTGCCAGAAGGATTTTGATCAGTCTTGATGCTAAGAAAGCTCCAGCTCCTGATGGACTTTCTCCACTTGTCTCAAAACCTGTGGCGCATTATAGCCTAAGTTGCTAATGCGCCAATAAAACCCAAATCAAACTCAAACTCAAACTCTCAAAACCTGTGCTCCTGAAGTTACTCCTGTTCTGAGTCTCCTTTCTTCACTGTCTTATTCCAAAAGTGTTTTTCCTTCTGCTTGGAAATTTGCTTATATCCATCGAATTCCTAAAAAGGGTTACAGATCCCTCCCATGCATTTATCATCCTATTGCACTTACTTGTACTCTTTCTAAAGTAATGGAGAAATCAATTAACTGCCTTAAACTATCTAGAAACCTTCCATCTGATCAATGAGCACGAGTATGAATTCCGTCAGTGTCGATCGCCGGTTGATATTCTGACTTAGGTTACCCATCTATGGACAAATTCAGTGGAAAATTTTGGTGAATCTCAAGCAGTTTCTCTTGACATTTCAAAGTTTTTTGATTGTGTTTGGCATAAAGGTTTTCTAAATAAATTTCCATCTTATGGTTTGCCTTTTTTTTTTTTTTTTTTTTTTTTGTAATTGGGTATCCAGTTTTTTCTCTAACTGCTCACTGCAGCCAATGGTAAATAGCTGTCTTCTAACTTCTCCACTAATACTGGTGTTCCCCAAGGTTCAGTTCTTTGTCCCACTTTTTTTTCCTCTTGTATATTAAAGTTCTTCCATTGACCAGAAATCCTATCCATAGGTTTGCTGATTAGCATTAGTAAAGGCACAAGATGCAAGAAAGCAAGCTTATATAGCATCAGCCAAGAGAAAAAAAAAAAACCTTCTCATTTCACCCATCCACTCACTCCAAATGTTTGTCTAGTTGTTCCAGCAATCAACCACCTGCTGGCTAAAGGCAAACTTTCACACATCTATCCAACAACTGTCTTTCCTCAATTTTAATTTATGCCCTCTCAGGCAATTATTCTGAGCAAGAGGAAGAATCCCATCAGCATTGAGCATGCTCAATCCATTCAAGACTTTATGCACCTCAATCAGATCACCTTGCAGTTTCCTAGTCTCCAGACACTGTAATTTGCAAATTACAGTTTTGCAAATTACAGACACTGTAATTTGCAAAACGAGTACAGAGAAGGGCATTGCCCTTCTCTGTACTCGTTCCAGCAGCTCTATGTCCTTCTTAAAATGAGGCCTCCAGACCTGTATACAGTACTCAAGGTGTGGCCTAACCATTGCCTTATACAAGGGGATAATCACCTCCTTATCCCTGCTAGAAAAATTCCTGAATATTATTGACAAGACACTGAGAGCTATTCTTGCAGACCATCTGCACTGCTCAGAAAACTTCATATTTGCCTGCACAATTATCCCCAGATCCTTTTCATTCTCTACCATTGTTGTCTAACACATTACATTCCTCTTCCAATTTGAGAAACCTTGCCATGCACAAACAGCTTTAACTTCTCCAATATCCAGTGCTGATCTCCATTCCGTTTCTGCTGCATGCCTTTTCTGTAGCTACTTCCATGAGCACTGTTCTGAATTGGCTTCTATAATTCCTGCTCTCTCTTCCAAAGCAGTCCGAACACGTGCTGCAACCAGGCAGCGTCCTTTTACTGCCCAACTTCAAACTCACAGGACCGACTTTTCTTCTTCATTATTTATTAATTCAACTTCTGTTTTCTGTAACAACATTCCTTCATATATATTTCCTGAAAATTACAATCTACAGAAGTTCAAGTCTAATGTCAACAAATATCTTCTGAACCTTCAACTTGTGTACAGTACTGAGTACTACAGGTTCTAATAACTCTCGTGTGTGGGATTTTCATAAAAAAAAATAATAAATAATGTGATACAATATACATTGTTTGAACTTTGACTTTTCTGAATTTATTTATTAAACAGTTTCCTTCTAAAATTTATAATTAGAATAAAATTATCATTTGTGGCAATTTCAACTTGCCAAATTCTATAGCTTATTAAAAAACTAAAAATTGTATCATATAAAAATCCAAATTTTTTACGTTAAGATCTTTGTAGAATGCTGTGAAGATCTTAAATTTTGTTTTTCCAGAATAGTGCATTGTCACATTTTTGTCAACCAGGCATTTTGTAACTTGACTGTAAATTGCTTGTTAGTATGGTAATTTTATTATTTACGTATATATGCATCTTATTTATTTCTATTCTTAGTAGTTACTAGTGTGTGTTGTATATGTATTGCAATTATTCTTTGTTGATTTTTTTTGCCCCCTAATATACCTTTTTATATTTTATGTAAGCCCCTCTTGTGAATGGATTGGCTGTATCATGGTGAGCCACTGTGTATATTCTTGGCAATAAACTGATTGATTGAAATGCAGGGTAGGCCATACGTTAGTTTACCAAGAAGAGATGCAATTTACCAAGAAGTAAGTTACCAAAAACAAATTTAACAATTCATTTCAATGTCATAAATTGCCATGTAAAATTAATATTAATAAAGTAAATATGAGCATGAAATTAACTTCAAGATTTAAATTGTACAAATTATTTCTCGGTAAACTGACATATGGCCCACCTTGTATTATCTACACCGAACAGTACCATTGTGTGAGAGTTGATATACAATATCTCATAAAGATGTACATATATTTTCATCATAAATATTTAATTGTGTATTTTTTTTTTTACTTTGCTTATTATGTTTTGCTGATAAATGATGTACTAGTTGTTAAAACAAACGTGAAATGGTACACATAATACAAAGCATAAACAAAGGCACCTGGAAGTTTGACTTTTAACAATGAATTTCAAAGACAGTGGAGATGTGAATTTGCCACAGAACAAACATTACAAAGAATTTGAAAAAATTGTGGTAAATTTTGGACATGCAGTACTGTGCAAGATTTGTGCAATCTTGGATCCTGGTGGGGAAGCCTGTGAACATGTGAGGTGAATTCTGATATGGTATTACAGCAGTTTATGCAGTCACAATGAAAATTTGTAAAGCAAGCTGCATGTGCAATTGGAATCAGGTAGTTACACTGCATTCTCAAAAGAGCTGTGGATGCAAGATTTTTAGACAAGATTGATCAGATGAAGCAATATTGAAGTTCAGAGTTACAGTAAACCAAAAGAACTGTGTGTGTGTGTATTGTTCCCATGGTAATCAAAATGGTCATGTGTAGAAGGCAGGGAATCTATCCAAAGTTACATTTTTGTGTGATCCATTTTGGTGTCTTATCCAGGCAAAGTGGACTGTATTTTGTTTTGAAGGGACAGTTGATGAAGAAATGCACCTCCATATGATTATTGTATCAATTATGCCTGCCATTTATAAGCTGTATGGAGATAAAGTGGTTTACTTCCAACAGCAGGGGGCATTCCCACATTATTATTGTGAAATCACAGCCTATCTTGATCATCATTTCATAGACTGGTGAGTAGGCTGACGAAGCTTCATGTCACTCATGTTTATCTGATTTAATCCCACTCAACTTCTATTTGTGGGCTACCTGAAGGATGTACAAAGTGTGCATGCATCATTTTGAGACACTTTATAAATATGTTCAATTATTGATGTGTTAATTTCCTTGAGTATATAATATTAATTTTCCATATAGAGCCAGTGCCTTATATTTATTGTAAACTAATACATCAGTATGTGCTTCAGGTCTCATATTGGATTGCTGTATTAAAGTTTTCCAAGATTGAGAGAAATGGAGTAAGTTCAAAACAGCAGTGAAATTAAATGCAACAAAATGTAGTTTTGGAGTGATGAAATTGAAGCAGTGTTAAATGAGACTTCTGTGCTTTTTTAAGAAATCTTAGAGTTTAGATTTGAATGTCAACTAGTTGAGGTACATGTTTTGATTGTCCTGGGAGGTGGATGACAATTGCAGATGCCAGTTCAGATGAGGAAATATCTATAGAAAAGGTATGCGGCAGAAACTGGATGTCTGTATTAGAGTGGAAGAAGTTTCTAAAAGACATGTCATTAATTAATCTGATTGTCTTCAAAGAATCCTGCTGTTTAAGAGAGGTGTTGAGGCACCACCCCAGATGTAGAAACATTAATATTGGTAGTGGCAAATGATCCAAGGAAGAAAACTTATACATTATCAAAAAATAAATAAATAATATTTAATCCATTCATACACTCTTATAATTTGTCTAATTCTTTAAATTTATTCACAACACCAAGGTTGAAGTTTGTTCCAATAATCAACCTGTCTATCCTACAACCATCCTTTTTCAATTTAAGTTTACATCCCTTATATTTGTTTTGTGTATCTCAAAGTGTAAGGATACCAACAGCATTTAATTTATTCAATCTATTTATAGCCATTAAACACTTCAACCAGGTCTCCTTACAGGTGCCTAGTTTCCAAGTGCTGCTGTTATTCCATGGTAGTGCAAATTTGTGATTTGTATTGGGTTATAGAAGCTATCTAGAAGAAGGTAGTGCTCTCAAAGCAAAAAAAAAAAACCTAGTTTTTTAATGCAGAGAAAACAGTATTTGTGATATACTTATGCTGAGAGAGAGAGATTAGGCTAATCCCCAATAGAAGTGCATGATCATGTTTAGAAATCTGAGAGGCAGTGAATCACTTGGAAATTGGCATTTAATGAATTTAGGGTAGATAATCGAGAGGTTGAAGATGTTTGTGCAGTGCAGTTTCTGGGTGAAGGATACATACAGGAGGTAAAGAAGGAGAAAGAAAACCTTAGGAAACACTAGCATGAGTTAAGACATTGGAGACAGATAGTTGTCTACTGTCATTAACAGTGAATGGTTGGAGAGAAAAATATACAGGAGATAAAGAAGGAGAAAGAAAACCTTAGGAAACACTAGCATGATTTGAGACATTAGAGACAGAGAGTTGTCTACTGTCATTAACAGTGAATGGTTGGAGAGAAAAATTGGCTGCTCAGTTGGTAAAAAAAAAAAAAAAGAGATCGGGCCATATAAAAAGTGAATCAAATGACAGAATTCATTTTGTTGATCATTAATCTGATTACACTATTTTGAAATAAGGGCTGGCATAGACTGTTAGATTTCTCCATTGTTTTGAAAAGAATTGAGATAATTGAAAGAGAGGGATATAGCTTCCCTTTTTAAAATTTAGCCTGATATGGCAAAAAGAAATTATCATTAGAATTAGAGAGTTTAAAAGTGGGACACAAAACAGGATCAGCTTGTGGATTGCACATTTTGAGAACAAATAGAAAAATGCCATTGGGACCTGAAGACTTGGCATTAAGTTTCTTCTAATGGCCTTCTGTCAAAAGACCATGGTGGCATTGAATGGAGGTGTATGGTATGATAGGAGGTGATTTATCAAGATCTTTGATGCAGCAGTTAAATGAAAAGTATGATTCTAATAAGTCAGCTGTATCTTTAGTATGGAGATGCAGTAGAACCATCGGGATGTATCAGAGGAGGGAGTATTGATGTACAGATGTTGTGGCCAATAACTTTTGCCTGAGACCAGAAGGCTCACTTTCTCTAGCCTGCTCAAAATTGAGTTTGGATTTTATTTATTTTTTTTAAGATAAGAACTTAGGATGGAATGAGGATTTTAAAGATTTCATTCCTACAAAAATAACTTTACTGACACAATCTGAGTAAACCTTGGGATCAGAAGTTTTAAAATTGTAGTTCTGCCAACAAAAAGCAAAATAGAAATTGTGCAGATCATCCTATTTCTGTAATTCATTGGAAAAGAGACCATCACCACCTATAACAAGTTGCTGATGACAAAAAGAACAAGAGTATTAGGTAGATGTGTTGGGGGGGGGGCAGTATCCTAGTATGCAAATGAATATTTTGTGTAAAGTCATTAGTTATAGTATCAAAATTTTTACTGGAGCATGATCCATGCAACAAGAAAATAATTAGCTGGAGTTATGAATATGAAAACCGCGAAGGAAAAGTACTTCACTGTTACGAAAGTTACTTTGGAGTTAGTCAAGTTTCAAAAAAAAGAAAATGTAAAAATTCTCAATTATTTATAGTTATGGAAAAACAGTAGAGGAAACATGAATTTAACAGAATGGGATAAAGAGATTTTTTAGCAAGGGAAATTCAAGGAGAGAAATTAGATTAGGATGCCTTTGACAAGGAATATCAGAGTAGACATATATGCACTAGTATTACCTTTAAAGCAAAAGGAATCATTATAGAAAATGGTTATGACATTTAAAATGAGTGCTTAAGTCATCCAGTGATTGAGATTCTATCAGAAAAAAGTAAGTGGAGCTGGAGATTGGAGGTAGAAATGGGCATTGAAATTGAAACTATATATGTGTGTATGAAATTAATTTAAAAATTTTTGCGCTGTTACATCTTTTCAGAGATAATTTCATTCTGTTAGTTTGACTATTCAATGCTGCATTCATAAAGAAGTTGTGTTATAACATATATGGATTGTGCTGATTTTCCTTCTAATAGAAAAGAATAATTCTCTCTCTCATATGAAAAACTTTATTCTTTCAAATAAAGATTTGAAAATGCATTCAGTGACTTGTACATATACATAGAAGAAGATGCTTTATTTGATGAGTTTGAAGACAAATTGAAAGAAGCCATTGATGGTACCACTCAGAAAAGGTAGCATGCCGAAATGTACATACACAAGTTCACAATTATTTACTTCTTGCAAATTGTTCATAGAGCATTTGAAGCATTGAACTGAAAATTAGAGCATTTTTATTGACTGTTATTTGGCTTTTAAAGGCTGAAGAGATTTGTTGTTTGATAAAGAATAGCCTACTTCATGTCATGATTAGTTGTTGAATCCACCTGTGAAAGGAATACATATCCTAATTAATTTTTGCATGTTAAATTTTGAAGAAATTAATAAACCTTGCCCTTTTTGTGTTGCTATTCATTAATTGCTTAATTGATTGAACCTGGCAGAAAATCTTGGAAAATCAAAATGGGAAGTTTTATTTGTTTAAACACCTTACCAGAATGTTGATAGCTTAGTATTAGACAATATAAAATATTTTAATTGGTTTAATGGAAAATCTGATTGCCTCTGCATGAGACTGATAGATCAAACAAAAAAAAAATTTTTTTTTTTTTTTTTTTTTACAGTGCATTTTTTGTTGGAAATATTATGTTTCTATGTATAAAATCATATGAAATCTTGTTACCTTGATAAAGTAATTTGTAAAATGGATTTACTTTAAAATTTAGTTGCTGAACCAGAGCCAGAAGAAAGTGCTTTATTTGATGAGTTTGAAGACAAATTGAAAGAAGCCATTGATGGTACCACTCAGAAAAGGTAGCATGCCTAAAATTTTATACCTTTGCATGGTAATTTTGTAGATACTATCTATGTCTACTGCAGTTTAAATAGAAAATGAAAATCAACTTTGTAGTTTAAAAAAAAATAACCCGATGTTAATAAAAATATTAAACAGAGTACTTTATTTTAAAAAATAAATAAATAAAATTATGCACCATATTTCATTTGGAAATGAGATCACTATGATCTCACATTTCCAAATGAAATATGTTTAAGGAAAATCAGTTTACAGTATGGATTTTTAAACAGACAACAAAGAACAGTTGAGTGAAATAGTCAGTGGTTCAAACATACGCAACATGATAAAAACAAAATCGGTATTCTGTACTTTTGATACTGTATCTTTTGGTTCCTTTAAGATTCTTAAAGGAGTACTATTATCTGTTGTGCAGTAAACACATCTGTTTTTAGCTTTTAGAGGTTCTTTGGGCAGCATGGTATGTAGGTAAATTGTGTTATTTGAAGATAACAAAGCACTCAAACCTACGTTGGTTTAATTATCTTTATTTCTGATTTGGAAATATGTACATAATGGAATGAAACATTTCATGGTATTTTCTTACCACTTCTTTAGTGACTGCAAAAACAGTAACTAAGAGTTATTATTATGTAATTCTTAAAATTCTAATAGAAATAAAGGACTAGAAATGGGCATTTATATAAAAAAAAAAATTTTTTGTAATTAAAACTCAGATCTAATTCTAATAATTTTGTTTTAAGATTAATGTTATATAAGTAAATAATAATAATAATAAATAAGCACTTATTATCTGTCTGCAATATCTCTGTCACAAAAGATCACTTAGGCCACAAGAAGTTATTGACTTGTTTGTGGGTGAAATATATATATATATATGCTGTAGTTTTTTTTAACCTCACATAGCAGGTGGTTTGGTGTACCAGAATTTAAAGGATTATCTTTATAGTCTTGATACCAGGGTTTACTTGTGCCTTGCAGATAACATTACTGTAGATATTAATTTAGTGGATAATGTGGGGAGGTTACTGCACATTTTTCAATATATGGGAGGGGGAACTAATTGTATTATCAGAAAACTTTTCCAGATCCTCTGTTTCTAGGGTGGTTGGTAGAGATTGATTTAGTACACTCCTTGGAGGGGTTCCAGTTAAGAAATTTAAACTTTTTAATTTGGGTTAGGACATCTCTTAAAGATGGCTGTTTTTAATCTGAATTCCTTTGTTGCATTTAATGTTATCTGTGGCTTCTTTGTTGATGTCTGTTGTAATTATTTCCAGAAATGTCTAGTGCTGATGTTTCTGGAAATACCCATTTGTGGTCCACTGTCCATGTATGGAAAGCTGGGTGTGAATTTGTTATTCTGCCTTTTTCAGTGTCCTTCCCGTGCTCTTTTACTCCGACTAAGAGTTTTCTCTTGCTCTGCCCTATTGTAAGCTTTAGGCCAACCTACATGTAGCCAGTATATAGGGGTTTTTGTGGTGAGGGTAGATATTCTCGACAGATCATCCCTTTAACACAAAACTAAGTGTCTTGAAGAGCTTAGTCTTGAGAACCTGCTACCTCTGCAAAGGGCCAAGCACTAAGGGATGACATCCTCCAGATAACACATCTTCAGAAACTGTGGATATCCATATAAACTCATATCCAAAACGATAAAATGCACAATAGGAAATTTCTCCAACAATATTCCTGACAAAGATAAATAAGTCATCACCGTCCCCAATGCACCATATATCAATGAAGAAATAGCAAAAAAAAAAGATTTTTATCAGGTATACAAAAACCACAACAATAAAAGACACATTAAAATCTCATCCCAACCTCCACCCCTCCAAGACCCTTGCCACAAAAACAAAAAAAAACACTACAATACTAGCTACAATGTAGAGATTGCCTTAAAGCTTACATAGGGCAAAGCAAAAGAAAACTCATAGAGTAAAAGAGCACAAAAAGGTCGCTGAGAAATAGTAGAATAACAAATTCATACCCGGCTTTCCATCCATTAACCGAGGACTTAAACTAATATGCGAGATTCCAGAAACACCAGTACTAGCTACAGATAGATACCACAAACATAGTCTACAAAGAAGCCTTTTTAATAGGAGCCATGGATAACATTAACTGCAACCAAGAAATTTGGATCAAAAACAGCCACATATACATGTTTAAGAATAAAGTCCTAACCCAAATTAAAATTAAGTTTAAACTTCTTAACCAATCCCCAAACCAAACAATCCTTCCCCCCACCAACTAAGGAGTGCACTGTGACCTAGGTCTATCATCCTAAAAACAAGATCTTGACTGGAAAAGTTTTCCAACAATATAATTAGTTTATTTATTTTTATCCTATGTTATTTTAATTTATATATTTATTTTTACCACATATCCAAAAATGTGTACTAACCCCCCCCCCCCCATTATCCATTAAACTAATATCTGCAGCAGTGTTACCCACAAGGCATAAGTAAATCCTAATATCGAGACTATAAAGATAATTCCTCAGATTCTGGTCTTTCAAACCACCTGGCACCTTAAGAAAATCTCTCTCTCTGTGTGTGTGTGTGTGTGTGTGTGTGTGTGTGTGTGTGTGTGTGTGTGTGTGTGTGTGTGTGTGTGTGTGTGTGTGTGTGTGTGTGTTGCTTAAGCAAGTCAATAAGTTCTTATGACCTAAGTGATCTTTTGTGACAATAATATTGCAAAGACAGCTTGTAAGTCTTGTTTATTATTGTTATTTACACATATAAGATTAACTTAACCTTAAAACAAAATTCTTTGAATTAAATCTGAGTTAAATTTATAAATTTTTTTAGAAATTTAATTCTACTAGAATTTTAAGAATTAGACAATATAACACTTAATTACACTTTTTTGCAGTCACTCAAGAAGTGACAAGAAAATACCATGAAACGTTTGACTCCGTTATATACGTATTTCCACGTTGGAAATAAAGATAATTAAACAACGTGAATTTCAGTGCTTTGTTACTTCAAATAACATCTATGTTTTTACTGCACAGTAAAAACTTGAGTTTTCTACTCTGGATAGCATTACAATTACATGCGAGATTATAGAGTTAGACACTGAACTGAGTTGTTTAATTAACATAAGGCCATGTGGAAAAAATACTTAAGTAACTATGAGGGAGATGTACCAGGATTTTCAAAAACAATAAAGTGTAAAGCTTAATTTGTCTTTATGTAGTGCCAAGAGTATTGTAAACAAATTAAATGAATTTCAGTTTTTGATCAAATCATCTAATGGTGATCTCTCCAATCAGAGATATGAGATGAAGAATTTTGTTTAAGGAATGATAAAGGGATGGAGAGTAATGATTCTGATCAAAAACTGCTCAGAAGTGACAAGAATGTTCCCTGAGTCAGATCAAAGTAACACACTTGTTGAGTCAATGTGATGTGAAATGACTTAAGGGAAGATGATAGTGGAGTTATGTTACAGGTCATGTGACTCAGAGTAGTATGACAAAAATCTCTTTAGGTGGACTGAATGGGATAGCAAGCATGATTGCTTCATTGTGGGCTGTTTCAACCTAACTCTTACAGACTGGAATACATGGATCAGAAATATGGTTACCCACAAGGCATAAGTAAATCCTAATATCGAGACTATAAAGATAATTCCTCCGTAGCCAGGTGGGCAGGAGCGGCAGTGCGTAGCACACGCTTCTTGATTAGACCGGGGTTCGAGCCCGTGACCACCAAATATGGAGAATGCGGAAAGGTCAGGGAATGACCACCGCATATCCCTGGAGCAATATGGCCTTAGTTGCTAATGCTCCTAAAAACCAAATAACAACAACAGTTAATTCTTGGGCTTGATTAACTGGAGAGACTACTATAAGCTGCATAGATACCAATATGCTATGGAAAATATTCAAAAAATTTATCCTCCAAGTCACAGAAGTGTTTGTACTAGTGATCAAGTTCTTAAAATCTTAAGATGGCAAAATGTATGACAGATCAGGGTTTTTTTTTTTGTTTTTTTTTTGTTGTTGTTTAATTGAGCAAAAGAAACAAGTGTGGGACAGTTTTGCAGGCAATCATGTGATTCTGATTTGTACAAGCATTGCAGTAAAGTACTGATTACAATAAAGCACTACCAAGATTACTGAGAACAGTTATGGTAGGGGTTCTCGTGTATACAAAAAAAGTAAAGAGGAAATCAGTTAGGTCCTTTAATTGGTTGCACTGTTTTTCTTTAAATTGAACGAGCCCTGGAAGTTAATTATTAGACCCTATGTAATTTAAGATGTAGTGTTTTACACAATTTACAAATATGCTTGGAGTTGCATGCTAGTTTGGTAGTGTTTTTTTTTTTTTTTAATTATCTAATCTTTTAGAAGTTCTGGACTGGTATACCAAATGTTAAGAAAATGAATGCCTGTTTCTTAAGTATGATTGTGTAAGAGAGACAATGCAACACAGTTTGACAGACCCAAACCTTTAGTGTTAAATTTCTGTGAAAAATCTAATATAACTACTCAGACCTGTGGAAAAAGATATTGTCTAAACTTCAGCCTTCCTTTCAGTTTCATAATGCTTTCATCAATACATTGGTTTCAAAATAGTTTCAGTAGCTTTTGTAAATTAATTTTTAAATTCATTATGACCTTATGGATTTTAAAGTCTTTACCTTCTGATTCATCATTGTTACTAAAGTGCAGCAAGCAAAATGATAACAGAAATTGATCTTGTGAAAGTATTATTTCCGATAAAGTCATAATTATCATTAGATCCTTTCATCAGTAATCCTTCAATCAGTTTTTCATAGCATTCCCCGTCAGCATCATTATTACAAAAAAATAAGCATACATTTCTGCAACCACAGGGTGATTCACTACCAGTGCGACAAACTTGCAGGAGGTGTAGGGGGCACAAAGACGAATCGGAATCACATAGCATTGCAGGGTCCAAAATGCCTTTGTCATGCGGTAGAGGACGTTGAACGGGAGGTCGCATGAACAGCGATCCCGCTGGAAGTCACAACGTCATTGGTCCTTGTCACAGACATTCTCTCAGATATGCTAGACAAGCTGTACTTGCTACCTGGGAGTCTAAAACGCTGATGGAACTGATATTCGGGGGACACTCAAGTCAAGTGTACCCAATTTCGGCGAAGTCCGGACGGTCTGTGACAGCCAAATCCTCTGCTTACACCTTCACGATGGTGGGACTGTTAGTAATCCTGGGTATAACCTCCATGTACAAGTAGATGGTGGGTGACCACCCAGGTGTGAACCAACGTAAGCAGGGGTTGAGGTGTGGCGACCACACCACATGGAGGAATGCTGCCCCTCTATGTTACCAGGCAGTACTAGGTGGTAGATGACTTTCATCAACCGATGAAATACCACCACTTTGCTTATTAGAGGCTTGAAGTGGTGGAACCCATGTTTAGTCTCTAGAGCTAATAAGTTCCGGTCAACCCTTCCCTATCTCTTCCATCATGCAGTATGATTGATGACTTTTGAGGTTATGATGAACGCCGTGGCGAGATCCAATATTCCTTACATTTCGAGGGTACAGCTCTAAAACGGTATTCGCAGGCCGGCCACTAGTTAGTACACCGGACTGAACCTGTTGGTAACTCTCTAGGAGGCTTCCAGATCAGCTAGTGTATAATCTTGCTACCTCTACTCTGCCAGATAGTGACTGGAGGGAGTCCGAGTAGTGTGTATGCGGGGAGCATTGTCGAGGCCACGTCATGTCAAGGATCTGGGTATATTCTTACCACATGTACGCCATATCCAAAAATTTCATTACTTCATACAGCATGTCCCACCCACTTTTTCTTACTATTGAATACACCATGAATTGTCAAACTAATAGAGCAAGCTTATCTGCGAAAAGATCTAAACCTCCCAAGGACTTCCTAATTCATTTCACAAATATATGGGGTCTCAATTCTAATCTCAACGATGTCCATTTCCACTTGCAGTCTGCCAAACCCCATGTACTTTTTCTGACTGAATCTCAGTTATCAGGTGATTCAACTACTGCTCATCTCAGATGCCCAAATTATTTGCTGTATGATTCCTTTTGCCTCAAAAGTGGTACTTGTGCATATGTCCGTTCTGATATTCCCAGTCAGAGACTTGGCAATTTAGAATCTCCTCTCTTTGATCTTCTCTGGCTTGAAATCTCTCTACGTCATTGTGTCAAATTCATCTGTTGTCTCTACCGTTCTCCCAAATCCACTAATCACTTGGAGCTCTTTGACTTCCTCTCTTTGCAACTTAACTTTCTCCAGTCCAACTTTCCTAACAGTGAGGTAATTTTCCTTGGTGATTTTAATGTTCAGAACAGTAGCTGGCTTCTGTTTTCTAGTCACACCGACCCAGCAGGTCGAAATGCTGAGGCTTTTGCAATTACTAATAACCTAGCACAGATTGTTCACTTACCTACAAGAATACCGGACAGTCCTAATCATATAGCCAATACGCTTGATCTTTTTTCTCACAAACAATCGTTCTAAGTACACGGTCGAAGTGAGAGGTCCTTTAGGCACTTCAGATCACAACGTGGTGATTGTCTCTTCTCCATTGGAACCTTTATCTCATGGCTATTCCCAACCTCATGTTGTTTGGCATTACAAGAATGCAAAATGGGATGACCTACGAGACTTCTTTTATTCTTTTCCTTGGTCGGATTTCTGTTTCCAAACTTCTGATGTCAACGTTTGCTCAGATTGTGTCAGTGAAATTATTCTTGCAGGAATGGAATCCTTTATCCCACACTCCACTTTAAAATCTCATCCTTTATCTAAACCTTGGTTTTCCAATAAATGTGCTAAGGCTGTTCAAGAGAAGAATGTTGCATATCGTAATTGGCTTGTTTCTAATTCTTCAGTTTCATTTTCTACCTACACCAAAGCTCGCAACAATTGTAAAGCAGTCATTAATCAGTCCAAACTAGAGTTTGAACAGGCTAAGAGTAGAAAACTTGCTTCTTGCCCTAATGGTAGCCGAGCATTCTGGTCTCTTGCCAAAGCTATTGGCCGCAACTTTTGCCCATCTCTGCTCCCACCTCTGTCCAAACCAGATCGTTCTGTTGTCACTTCAGCCAAGGATAAAGCTGACCTTCTAGCATCCCATTTTTCTTCCAGCTCATGTATTAATGATCTTGGTAAAACACCTCTCAACATTCCCAAAACAGTCCATTCAATGCCTCCTGTGGTCTTCCGTCAAAAGCATATCAGAAGGATTTTGATGAATCTTGATGCTAAGAAAGCTCCAGGTCCTGATGGTATTTTTCCACTTGTTCTCAAAACCTGTGCTCCTGAACTTACTCCTATTCTTTGCCGCCTTTTTTCACTTTCTTATTCCAAAGGTGTTTTTCCTTCTGCTTGGAAATTTGCTCATATCCAGCCAGTTCCTAAAAAGGGTGACAAATCCCTCCCATCCAATTATCATCCCATTGCAATTACTTCTACTCTTTCTAAAGTAATGGAGAAATCAATTAACCGCCAACTCTTAAACTACCTAGAAACCTTCCGTCTGATCAACCATCTCCAGTATGGATTCCGTCAGTGTCGATCCACTGGTGATGTTCTGGCTTATGTTACCCATTTATGGATTAATTCAATGGAAAGGTTCGGTGAAACATAAGTAGTTGCTCTTGACATCTCAAAGGCTTTTGATCGTGTTTGGCATAAAGGTCTTCTAAACAAGCTTCCATCTTATGGTTTGCCAACTGTTTTTAGTAATTGGTTATCCAGTTTTCTCTCTGATCGCTCACTGAGGGTGATGGTAGATGGCTCTCTGTCTCCTAATTTCTCCATTAATGCCGGTGTCCCCCAAGGTTCAGTTCTTTCCCCCACTCTTTTCCTTTTGTATATTAATGTCCTTCTTCCATTGACTGGAAATCCTATCCATAGTTTTGCCAATGATAGCACATTGCATTCCACTTTCCATTTTGAGAAACCTTGTCCTGCTCAATCAGCTTCAACTTCTCGAAAATCTGCTACCAATTCCTTAAATGCCGACCTTCAGGTAATTCTCCAGTGGGGCAAAGACAACTTAGTTGATTTCAACCCTTCTAAAACTCAGTCTTGTCTTATATCTTGCAAAAAGGATTCTTCTGCTCCTATGCTTATCTTTAGTGACACTCCGATTTCTATGCAAAATGATATCTCTTTTGGGGATTACCCTGACTTCTAATCTCTCTTGGCACAAGCACATTACAAATATTGCTCCTTCTGCATCTAAAAAACTTGGTTTTCTCTTTCGCTCTCGGCGTTACTTTTCTTCCAAACAGCTGCTCACTCTGTATAAATCGCAAATCCGCCCTGCCATGGAATATTGTTCCCACATCTGGGGTGGTGCCCCCAAAACCTCTCTCAGGCTTCTTAATTCCATTCAGAAGAGGGCAGTTAGGTTAATTAATGATTCATCTCTAACAGTCTCTCCACTCGCTTTCTCATAGACATACTGTTTCTGCTGCGTGCCTCTTCTACAGATACTTCCACGGGCACTGTTCTTCTGAATTGGCTTCTATAATTCCCACTCTCTCTTTCAAAACAGTCCGAACACGTGCCGCCACCAGCCAACATCCATTTACTGTCCAACTTCAAACCCACAGAACCAACTTTTCATCTTCCTCATTTATTCATTCAGCTGCCGTTTTCTGGAACAACCTTCCTTTATTCGTATTTCCTGAAAATTACAGTCTACAGAAGTTCAAGTCCAATGTCAACAAATAACTTCTTTCGTCTTCTCAACCTCCAACCCAAGCACGGTACTAAGTACTATAGGTTCTAATACCTCTCGTGTTTGGGGTTCACGTAAAAAAAAAAAAAAATTTGTGAACCGGGTCCTGAGGCAGTGGGATGGACGAGTATTCAGACGTTGAACTGGCCGACATGCACCTCGCGTATGGAGCTGCAGACTGTAACGGGCACGCCGCTCTGCACTTGTACCAGGAACATTTCCTGCACAGGCATGCTCCTCATCATACGATTTTCGCACGTGTGCACAGAAGGTTACGTGAGACTGGTTGTTTCATGAGAGGTACCATGAATCGAGAGCGAACGACGAGGACGCCAGACAATGAGGAGAATGTCCTATGTCTTGCAGAAGGCAATCTGAGTACGAGTACTCGAGCGATAGGCCAGTGATTGGGTATTTCCCAATCCACTGTATGGAGGATACTGTAAACAAACCAAATGAGTTCATACCATCTGCAACGCGTCCAATCATTGGAGCCTGCAGATTTCTACTCCTTTTGCTACTTGGTTTCTTCAACAGAGTGCAGCAGACAGCGCATTTGCTGCGTCCGTATTGTTCACGGCTGAGGCAAGTTTCACAAGAGAGGGAACCTCAATCAACATACCGCCCATTTGTAGGCTTTGGAGAACCCCCATGGTACGTGAACATGTGCAACTCAACGCCGTTTCTCTGTCAATGTTTCGGCCTGCATTGTTGGACCGTACCTTCTCGTTGGAGACCACCTCGTTGGACCGTACTTTCTGCCCCGTCGTCTGGATGGTAGAGCACACTTGATCTTTCACATGTTCCTCAGTCGTTGTGCTGCTCAATGTGGTTTCAGCATGATGGCGCACCCCCACATTACACCAATGACGTCTGCCAATACCTAAACGTTACATTTGGACAGCATTGGATAGGTCATGGTGGTCCGGTTCATTGGCCTGCTAGATCGCCGGACCTATCATGCCTGGTCTTCTTCTGCTGGGGTCAAATGAAGACATTGGTGTACGAGACCCCCGTTGATTCAGTTGAAGACCTCATCGCTCGCATCTCTGTAGCTGCCGGGGAGATTCGAGACACACCAGGAATCTTCCAGAACGTTAGGGATTCCATGCGGCGGCACTGTGAAGCCTGTGTAACTGCTTCTGTTCGAACTTTTGAACACCTTCTGTAGCATGGCTTTTTGCCATTGTAAAACTTGTCATTAAAATGATTTCTGTTACACTAATGAGTTGCTGTTTCTGTTCTTTTTCTTTGCTTCTTTGTTTACACGGCCTCCCGCATGATGAAGGCATTTCGGACCCTGCAATGCTGTGTGATTCCGATTCGTCTTTGTGCCCCCTACACCTCCTGCAAGTTTGTCGCACTGGTAGTGAATCACCCTGTATAGTCTGATGCCATTTCTTCATATTTGATTGGTCCTGCACATTGTCGTCACTTCAAAGATGTTGGTAAAAGCCATTCATTTCTATTACAATACTACTAACAATTTAATCACCCACTATGCTTTAAAATTTCAATTTCTGTGAACTTAGTTGATAAATCCACATGGTACACTGCTAAGAAAAAATTCCAATTCTTTTATTTAGTTTGAAAATACCTTCATTCCATTCAAAATCAAGTACCACTTGAAGCTGTTATTAATTTTTATATATAATATAGAATAGCTTGTATGTAATCTGCTACCTTATTATTATTTTCTGCAAGTACAACGATATTCTCTTCTATTTCACTTTCACTTAATTCTTTGTCTTTGATGTCCACAGAATTCTTCTCTTTCAGCTTTGTAGCACCTGTGGTCAATGAGAAATCAAGTGTAAGTGCAAATATACTTGTTTTCATCTTGAAAACAGTGGATTAAACAGAGGCAAAAACTGGTTGCATGTGCAGGAATAGTTATGTGGCCATCCCAACAGATAGAGTGACACAAACTGAATGCACACTTAAAAACTTCTGTATACCTACTATGCACACTTGGAGGGAAAACCATTTGTGAAAACACACACATATACAGGGTGTTTCAGTTAAACGTTTCAGAACTTCTAAGAGGGGTAGGGTACATCCTGACAACTCGAAATCATATAGCAATGTGGGGTCGGAGATGCTTTCCTGAAGCGGTGTTGTACACAGAAGTCGTCGTGCAGCACAGATTCGATTTTCGGTCAATGTATGGGCCGGTATTATGGGAGATCACCTTGTCGGACCTTACCTGTTACCGTGTCGTCTAACCGGACCTATCTACTTGATCTTTCTGCAGCAAGTATTGCCACAACTTTTGAGAGATGAACAGATTTCTGCATCGACGCAACAGACAATGTGGTTCCAACACGATGGAGCCCCTGCCCATTATAGCGGAGATGTTCGTAACTACCTGGATGTCACATTTGGTCAACAGTGGATCGGACGTGGTGGTCCCGTGCGTTGGCCTGCTCGGTCACCCGACCTATCATGTCTTGATTTTTATTTCTGGGGTCATATGAAATCGCTAGTTTATGACACCCCTGTTGACAATGCTGAGGAGCTGGTTGCAAGAATCGCAGTAGCTGCCGAAGAAATTCGCCTGGAGTATTCCAGAATGTTCGGATGTCCATGCGTCGGAGATGTGAGGCGTGCATTGTAGCCCGTGGAAGAAACTTCGAACACTTCCTTTAATCTATGTACCTTTTGCTTCTTTTCATGTATTATTAAAACGATTTCTCACTTACGGTCTCTTTTCTTTATGGTGCTTCTGTGTACAACACCGCTTCAGGAAAGCATTTCCGACCCCACATTGCTATATGATTTCGAGTTGTCAGGATGTACCCTACCCCTCTTAGAAGTTCTGAAACGTTTAACTGACAGTAGACTCTCGATTTTCTGGAATAGATGGTAAAAAACAAATCCCAGATAATCAAGTTTCCGGTTAATCCAAAAATACAGAAGTCCCCGACTTCTGAACGTAAGAGATACGTTCCAGGATGTCTTATTTGTTGAGTTTTACGTAACTCAGGAATGACTAGTAACATATTGCTACTATATTATTATTGGCAAATCTGAATTCAGCTCGATACTTGTTAATGTTTGACCATTTTCATACATTCTTGTTATTTTAATATTCTGATCCAACTCGATGCACCAGGAACGTGAAAAACTCTTTCCTTTTCTTCATAGATTTACTAGTACCGCTGTCACTTATTCTCTTAGTTGGCACCATGATAATGGTCAAAATGAAATTTTCTGTAAAGAACTTCATAGGGTTAAGACAAAAAACTCACTGTTATCAACCCACGCAAACTCACATTTTACTAAAGCACATTTCTGGAGGTCAATAAAAGCAATTTGCACTTTCTGTTTTATTGGGCATTTCTGTTAGTGCAATTCATTATAATGGGTAGTAAACTCGATCTTATTGCATTTGCGATAATACCGATAGCTGCAATTCTGTGGATTTTTATTTTTTATGTTATTATGGTGAATTGTTTGTCCCCTTCACTGAAATCTTCAGTTATACATTTAAAAAACCATAAATAATTGTAAGAATCTTCTCTTTTTTTTTTTGTCCCTATTTTTTTGCTTTTTACTCCGATCTCACTTGTGCAATTTGTGCGTGCCGTGACCGTCATTATTGATTGCTTATTATTATTTTTTTGTTGTTTTAAATTTTACAATCCTAAAAAAAAAATAAAAATTGAGTGAAAACAAATTTACATAAATCCATAGTTGTGTAAGACAGGGACTTACTGTATCGAAACATGTTCAGCAATCTATGTAAAAAATATGGCGATAGATAAAAAACTTACCATACTCGTGTGTCCAATACGATGCTTCCCTTTATTAGATTATTTTACAATGTCACTTGTGGTTTGGTCACCAACGTTATAATGGTTCATTAGAGATTTAACGGATGCACCATTTTCAAACTTTTGAATAATTTCAAGTCTTTGTTTAACTGAAAGTGCAACTCTTTTGCGTTTACCCATAATTTTTGCAATTTCTAAACAAAAAATATATATATATTTACTATAAAAAAAATTTACATCCCTGACATAAATGACGAAACAAAATAATAGGCACATTAATCTCCAAATGACGACTTATAATGCCACTTCTTGCTGCTTATTTACGATTTGCAAAACATCTGTTTATACCTATTGTAGTTATTACTTGAATTTTATGATTTCTGGTTGATTTTTTATTTTTAAATTGGAGTCTTGAAGTGTCCCGGTTAATCTGATCCTGGTAAATCGAGAGTCTGTTGTACATATTCATGAAAGTATTAATAATACCCTAGTCTGCACCTTTAAGAAGAGTTCTCTGATGTTTTACTACTCTTAAGAAATCTGAACTATATTTTTAATGGAAATTTCAAGGTTACTTGAAATTTGCTTTATCCTCCTGTCAAAAATAGGTTGCCACAAATTTGATTTCTTATACACTAGACAGGGTTAAATTTGTGGCTTTTTGACTTTCTCAAGCAACCAATTTCAGTTGCTGATCCTCTTTTTAGCATCCAGTGGTAGTTAGCCATCATATTGACATTGCATCCCTTTTTTTTTTTTAATGTTCTGATGGAATCTTTTTCTCTGCTCTTCCTGTAAACTACCTAAATTTTCTGGGAAATAGTTGATATGAGCATGCAAGAAATGTACCTTAATATTTATATTGCAGTCTATTTTTCAGAACTTCTCCAGCATGTCACTATGATTATTTCATAATCTGGGTGTTTATTGTTTTCCAGAAAATTGTATGCTACATTTTAAAAGCAAGCCCAATCATCTTTTTCATTTTGGTTCATGAATTCTTCAAGTAAAGAATCCAGCAGCAACTTGTAGATTTGAGGACCAACAAAACGTCCTACTTGGATTTTTTAATACACAAGTGATGGAATTTAGTGCAGACATACATGAAACAATTTTCTTCTTTATTCAGGACTTGGACAAATTGCTTTTCTCAACTATCCCACTCCCACAGAAAGCAAGCCATTTTTTGTAACCCATAAAAAATCAAAAACTTTAAAATCTCCACATGCTAGTGAACCATGATCCATGTTCTGAATTTTTCAGAAAAAATCTTAATATTTTCATAGTTTTCTTTAAAGTGTGCTGAATGGGCTACAGGAATGGATGCATACTTGTTTCCATTATGAATGGAGAGTTCCTTTGAAGCTTTGCTTCGATGAGTCATTAAATAGCCACCACTTTATTGGTTGGTAGAAAATTTCAAAAGAAGTTCATAACTGCAAGAATATAGTTGCAACATATCATTTAACTTTCTTTGGGAAAAATGGCGACCCAATTCTTTTTCATGAAAAGACTGTTCCCTGGTACCACTAAATTCTTGAATTTCATTCTTGATCCTAAAAGCTCTGTGGATCCTTTAAGTAGATTTAAATTTCTCATAAGATTGTTGAGTTCACTTTATATAAACAGCTGTGGTCTAGAGTTGTGTGAATTCCTTCTTCACAATAGTTTATACCGTCCTTAGATCACATATGGCAGATTCGGGATTTTGGTGTCATATGTTCAGGAACAACTTGTGGTGGTGATACTTGCAGTTTAGGTCCATGGGGTACTGGCTATACAACTGAAGTAATGTTGTTGAAGTACACAATGCTCTGCTTATTCTTCGTGTTATAACACAAAGGACATACACACAGTAGGTTATAATCTACTGCATTTATGGAACAAAAGTAGCAATTGTTAATGTGATCCTGAAGTTTCCTCCACACACCATGGGAACAGGAAATGTCATTTCTTTCTTTTTACCACAATCACAAACCCTCCACATACACTGAGTGATCACTGAATTATGACCACCCCCTATGAAAACTGAATGCAACCCTTTGACCACGTTAGGTAGAGAGTTCGAAGTTAGTTGACCTACGTAGTATAGATGGGGTGTCAATGGTTCAGTAGGTAGTAAAATTCCGAGTGTGATGGGTAAAAGGAACGATTTATTGGACTTTGATAAGGACAGATTGTGGGTGCTCGACAAGATGGTCCCTCGATTTCCCAAACGACTGAACCACTTCGCGAAAGGTTGATGTTAGTGGTGAGCGCAGGGTCCAATGACTCGTACAGGCGAACAGGAGCAGCACCGTTGAAGAATTGGCTACCCAATACAACATGGGCCAACCTGAAACAATATCTGGCATGACCATGCATCGCTTGCTCGCACATACACTCTACAGCATCCTCTCCTAACCAAGGTTCATCAGCATAAAAGACTCGCCTGCTGCAAAGAGCACACGAGTTGGACATTAGAAGACTGGAAGAAGGCGTGCTGGTTGGATGAGTCACGGTATTTACTCCAGGGTGTGGAGTAAATACCGTGACTGGCTGACTGTGTACACCCCGCTATGTTACACTTTTTTCCCGAATGGTGATGGTGTCTTTCAATATGACAATGCACCGAGCCATCAGGCACTTGTTGTGCAGGAATGGTTTGAGGAACACAGTTCTGACTTGCAGCATATCGATCCCATAGAAAACTTGTGGGACAAATGATGTTACATCCTGCCTTTGTTTTGCAACAAATGTAACAAAATATATTCTGATTGTTCACACACACACACACACACACACACACACACTCATTTCCATTGTCAATGTCACAGAATATCAAAATCACTTTAGAAGCAGATGGCAGTTAGTGCAGCTGATCTAGTAATCAACTGAAAGCATAAGGAAATCTTTGAAGTTTATATAGCTACCTCAATTGCAAGTGTCAACATGTTTAAACTTGTCTGGGCAGCACATCTACACCTATCAGTCACAAAGAAAATAATACTCATATTGCTTATACATGGATTATGTATCTAAGAAAACATTTCTTACTTTTTAAAAAAAAAAAACTGTACCTAATAGGCAAAAGCAGTTTATGTATATTTAAAATTAGCACTAAAAGTGTACCCAGAAACATAATGAATTTTTGGAAAACATCAAAATATATGAAGACTAGTGTAATTATTCAGATTTTATCAAGATAATAGCATTCTGCCTTCCATATTTTACAACATACAATCATTAAATTAATATTTAGGCCGTAAAGCCTTGAAATTGGAAACTTTGAGGTTTAAGAAGTTAATGGTTTTTGGCATTTTTCCAATTTGTTGGACAGTAGTCATAAACATATTCGCATTAGATTTAGTAGAACGTTAATTCCACCTTTTAATCATATTCAGAACTGTACTCCCCCGCCCGCCCACAGCATTTCTCATTGCTAGTTTTCATTCTGTACTTATTACAACTCGTTATAATAAGTGTAGTGTGATACTATATTAAATACAAAGATATAATATTCAAACAAAATTTTGTAACGACACATCACAATTTTCTGTGTGAGACAGAAAATTGCAGCAGGTTATTAAACAAAGAACAAGCTATCACATGGGTCTGAAATTTGATATACTGTGCTTTGGGACAAATAGTCCAGTATTAAATGTAAATGAATTGATTTTGGCCATTTTATGTATACACTGATTTCTTTTATTTCTACTTAAATATAATATATTTATTTTTATCAGTAATGTTTTGATACATAAATGTTATATATATATAAATATTTATATTATTTTTGTATGTATTTTGTGCTAGTTTATTAAAATTGGCATTTAAACAAATTAAAATATTAGCAAATTTTTCAAATTCAAATAAAATAGAGAAAACTTTAATCTTTCTTTCATTTGAATTAATAAATATACAGCTGATCATGCTATAACATGGGACTTGTTCTGGAAAAAACTGCACGTGGTAGAAATGTATCTGTAACCTGCTCATTTTCTTATAACACTCAGGGATAGGTTTCATAAAAGCTATAAATTGTCATTACTTACCCTATTTTCAAACTTAATTTTTATCAATACATATTACACAATGATTAGTAAATAACATATTAAAATTCAAATGTTATTAAATAAAAATTTAATGAAATAAAACATTATTTTGTTAAATAGTGTTTCATTTTTCATGTCAAATTTTTTATTCAGAGGAAGAGAGGGAAAATCTTTCTGCATTGGGCCATATTTTTATTTATTTTTTTTTTTTAAGGATGGATGCGAGGTCCATTTTTATTTCAATATTTAATTTTTTTTGTTGAGATATTTCATTCATTGTTTACAGTATGGATATAGTAAGAATATAAATGTAAATTTTTACACACAAAATATGTAACATGGTGGCATGTATGGGCTTCTGTATTCTGAAAAATTTCGTAAAGCAGCATCTAGCCCTGAAGTGCTTGGATCTGTGATGGTCTGTTGTATAAAAATTATCACCCCCTTGCCTTTCCTCTTACTCCTGAACAGTATTCACCAAATTAAATAAAAATCCAGAAACTTATTTTCTGGATTAATATTTATAATAATCATTGGCAAAAGATTAATAATCTTTTGCCAATGATTATCAGTGCAGCAATCCAGTGGTAAAAATTAAAGGATTATCACCCATAAATATGGATACACACACGTACACATTGGTCACTGAATTATAACTATCTACTTAATATCTTGTTGGTCCATTGTTCACATGATAACACCTTCTATTCACCACAAGATGTCTAAAGATGTCCATAGGGATCTGCAGCCATGCTGACTGCAAGGCTTTCCACAGTGTCGGAATAGATGACAGTTGCATGTCCATATGTCTCAATCCATATTGGATTGGCGTAAGTTGAATTTGGACACCAATCAAAATGGGTGATATCTTCACTGTGTTCCTCTTTCTGTTGAGCCCGTACGTACTGCACCCTTTGCTCACTACGAACATCCACCCTGCATACTCCTTTACAGTTCTGTCTTCAGAGGTGGTTTGGTTCATTCAACACTTTTTTGTACACCTTAACCACAGTGGGTCGTGAACAACTGACAAGACATGTAGTTTCCAATATGGAAATGCTCGAGACACAAGCTCCCACAGTCATACACTTTTGAAACTCTATATCTTTAATACATCCCATAACTGTTTATCATTTTAACTTGCATGAACAGCTACAAATTACCACTGCTCTAACATATGAAGCTTTTCACCATTTTTGTAATGCAATCTATACAACATAGTCCATTGCAGATGAGTGGTCATAATTCAGTGGTCAGTGAGTGTATATGCACATATTTTGTGTGTGTATGTGCACACTTGATATTTATTATAGATGTACGTATGTACTATAACAGATCTAGGTTTAGTTATCATTGCAGCATAAATTGTGAGAATTACTAGAAACATAGGATAGAATGTTTAAAAAAAAAAGAATGAACAGTACTATTATAAGAAATTATAACTGAGTGAACAATAAAATTAATAAAAAATTAATGTAATAAATATGTAACTTATTGGTACCATTGCAGGTGGGTGGGGGTTAAGGATAACAGTATACAAGAAAATGTGAAGAAAGTTCTTGACCCATGAATGTAAAGACAAAAGGAATGAAAAATTATCACAAAAGTGATTGAAAAGTGTGGGGGGGGTAGAGCAAAAGTATAGGTAGAAAATAATTTGTAAAGATATTTTGCCATATCGTCAGTGGAATATTATATATATAATGTATATACATTAGATGTCTATTTATGTGTGTATATGTATTTATGAATGTGTAATTTACTTCAAATTTCATTTTAGTGCCAAAGGTCGTCAAATATGTCTTGAATTAGTAAGAAAATCATTAACAACAAAGTATTTATATGACTTCATTTCTGAAAGGTAAGCTTGTTTATGTTTTCTCTAGAGGGAAAAATTTTGTTAGTGTTTTCAGTTAATATCTTTTTCTTTCCTTAGTTAACATCCTAGAGTACCATTACAAAGCATGTAAAAACATAATGCAGTATTGGCATGTTTTTGATGTGTTGTTTATATATATATATATAAACATCTCACCATCAGCTGATTCCGAAAGGACTTTTGGAATTAGCTGATAGGAAGATAAAAGAGTTTTGAGAGAATGGAAAAAGAAAATAATTCTTATTTAACAGTGTAGTGTCATAATAATCACATCAGGTTTGGGTTTATGATTATAGCACATAGGTTTGCAATAGCATGAGCTTCCACATCTTTGACTTCCCTTTGTTTTATGTTAATTCTCCTCTCCATATATGGAAATTTACAAATGCTATTTGAGTTGTGACATTTTTTGTGCATGACATGCAAGATATTTTTCAGACTTCTAATGAAACGTTGACAGTGACTATGTGGTAGGAACATAAAAGCCAAACTATTTATTTCCGTAATTGTTATACAGTCAGAGCTCTTTATAACAACCCTCTTTTTAATGTCTTGGCATGTTATAATGACCTGTGTGGTGGCCCCTGGCTGATTTTCCATTAACTTAACTATTTTACATTTCTTATAACGATCCAAAAATTTCAACTAGTGTTGTTTTTTACATTTTTTTTTATTGCCGTATTTGCATTAAAAAAAAAGCTCATGATGAGCTTTCAGGCTGCAAGAAATCACTTGTTGGCAATTTGCTGTGCTAAGTGGCAATTCTCACACTTGGCATAATGAAATTAACTTTGACTATAAGCTCATTTCATTATACAGTATGTGTAGACTATGATTATTGATGTGTATGTTTATCAATATATCAATTGCAGACAGTTAAGCTTTTACAAGCTGTGACAGTTCAAAATTCTAAAAATACACTGCACATCATTCTAAATAATTGAAAAAAGATTAAGTTTAGAGAAATCTGCTGCACTAGGTAAGATCAGATCACAAAAAGGGAAAGTATCTGGATCTTTAAAAGGTATTCTTGGATTGGTTATGATGATGCATGCAAAAAGTGTTCCTGTAGATGGAAGTCATTTAAAAATTAAGGATGACTCATTTGCTCTTCAGATGAATATTGATGAATTCTCTTTCAGATGAATCTCTTGCTGGTTCCAGAAATTTTAGACTTGTTATGGGGTGTCTTTAAAAAATTATGTAGTGAAAGTGCAGCTGTTGTTAACACTAAAGCTACAAGGGAATAGAGGAATAATTTAAAAATTGTTTTGTTCAAATGATCAGAATGGCATCTTTGCTAATGAAACAACCTTTTCTTCTTCTTTTTTTTTTTTTTTTAGTTGCTATCGGATAAAATGCTTATGTTTTAAGGTGAGAAATGTTAATGGTGGGGGGGGGGGGAAGGTACAACAATGGATTACCGTTCTCATGCGACAAACATGTATGGTACAAAGAAGCTTCCCCTCTAATCATTGAGAAACCAGAGAAAACCCAATGCCCTAAATGTTTGAAGACATTGCTGACTATGTATCGGACAAACAAAAGGGTCTTGTATGTCATGAACAATCTACAAAGAGTGAATCACACAGACTTAGATTGCAAAATGAGTGGGAGAATTGAAAAATTTTCTGTATGTAGATAACTACATCTCTCATTACCTGCTGAATCTCCTTTTCTGTGTGCAATCATTGTTGAGGACCTCCCATCTAATATGACACCAGTTCTTCAGCCACTTGATCAAGGTGTAATCCAGTGCTTGAAAGAGAAACTGCAGAAGAATGCTGTTTAAACGAAATCGTGCCTTGTCTCAAAAGCAAAACACAGTTTACTGAAAATTCAGTGTCACTCCTGGATAAGCATCTTATGGTGTATTATATAATTAGCACAAGGATAATTATTCTTTTGGCATTCATTTACGTAGTCACTTTGTAAATCTGCAGTTGATTTTCCTCCTTCAGTATACATCTGAATCCATGCTTATCTCATGATTAAGTTTTTTGGAATATTTATGTTTTCCACAAAGATCTTCCAAAACAAATTCTCCATGACAGTTCTTATAGATTTATTATTAAGGTCAAGAGTTACCTTATTAAAAATTTTTTCACACTCAAATACACTGCCTTTCTACCTTAAAGTAAACATATTATTTAGGTTTCTTTTATTGTTATTCTTCTGATACTGATACACAGTGCTTTTTTTGTAAAAAAAAATAGGTGCCAGTACTGGTTCTTTGCTATCAGGAAAAATTGAAAATTAAAAGGATATGAAAAGTACTCTAAATTTTTTTTTTTTTTCCTGATATTGTTACTTCAGTAGTAATGTTTTTAGAATAAGAACAACAAATTAAGTATATTAACAGTTTATTAAACAAATTTATTATTCATGTATATAAAAAAATAAGTAAAAAATAATGACATAAGTAAAAATAATTTCATAATAAAGTTTTTGTAGAATATTCCAAATTTTCATTAAGTTCTCACCGGATACCCTATGCTGACTTCTTTTCTTCCTCTTTTTGTGTCAGTTGCTGAATGACGTTTCCGAAGCAGCCATGTATCGACATAGTTTGCTGGATTGAAGCGGGTTAGCGGTGGGCCTACAGTTTTAAGAAACAATATTGAAGAAACTGTTTTTTTCATCAACAAAGCGCTGGTTGGACTGGCGATCATATTCATTTGTGAAAATCCTCATTCACATTCACTCGATGAAATTGGTATTGTAATCAGAGCGTTCATCAAATGCTTCAATTCTTCCGAAACCTTATCAATTAGGTATCTCCGAATTGCATTTAATTGTAATTGAAAGTTAAATGCAATTCAGAGATAATTGACAATTTTCTAACTTCATTTTAACCAAATGCCAACAATTCATGTTTAGAAGAATTAATACTTTTGTTGTCCTCATTTTCCTTCTCTCGTTGTTGGTATTGTCACTAGTTCTTAAATTTGAATTTTTTTTTTTTTTTTTTTTGAAACTGTCGGAAATGACGGTGTCATTCGGATATTCAGGTACTGTGACCATGTAAATAGAGAAAAGGGGGAAATTTATTGAAAAATGTGGATAACGCACTTCCTTGAAACAACAGGTGATTATTTGTCGGGTTAAAAGAAAATCACTTTTCTAATTCTTGAACGGGGCACTTACAGTTGATTCACAGAGGTGTCCAACCTACAGCCTGCCCGGAAAGTGAACTAAAACAGCATTTTAAATTTTGTTAATTATCAAAAAATTTTTCTCATTAAACGTTTTGTTCAGTAAATGTAATTGTGTATTGTACTTAATAAAAGTTTTGAATATTTTTAATTTTACTTTTACATGCAACTAGATGTGGAAAATGTAACACACTAAAGAAATCTAACTTTGAATTTTTTTCAATATGGCCACTGTACGGGAAAAGGTTGGACACCACTGCAGTATAAGGTGTGTCAGAGCCTATTGGGAATACACCTTGAACTGCTCACTGTTGACCTGCGCAACTTCTCCGTACGCTGGACAGGTGGTCGGATAGGTTTTACCAGGTACCACTAAGTTGTAGAATGGTAATCCCTTTAGCTCTCTTAATTCGTGCAGCAGCACTAATTGTCTAAATGGCCTGAAGGCCAGAAATGTGAACAGTGTGTACTGGGTTAATTCTCTCCTAATCCGTGCACTATATGAACATTTTCTTTGCTCAATGGAAACTATTTTAAATGTAGCTTCCAAGGGGAATTAAATAATTCGTTATAAAAGGACTTCATTAAACAGAGGTCCAACTGAGTAATTTAGAATTATAAAAATGGTTATACAGTCTTACGTAGTAAATATCTTAACAATAGACAGTTAAAAGTGCAAATTTAGTTAAATAATTTTAAGCTTATTTGAATAGTAGGTAAAAAAAAATTTACGGAATATTACAAATTTCAAAGTGCATTGCATCGAAATGTCACACGTCACTGTTAATAAAGGTGCCGGTACACCGTACTGTACCAAAAAAAGCGCTGCTGATACATCAGATCTACAGATTATACATTTTACCCATAAGTATCCCATGGGGGTCAATTAGACCCAAAAAAAAATTTCAGAACTGTATTGCTAACCAATACCTTTCAACATTTTTTTTTCTCCCTTCATTAAAATTTCACAAATCTGTTAATTATTGTAAAAATAGGAGAAATGTTAAATTAAGTGTGAATGCTACTGAGCATTTTTAGTTTATTCCTGAGATAAAACATGGTTGTTACCTTTGTTAAGACTTGCTTTGGAAAGAACTACCTCATTTGCTGGATTTTTGAAACTCCTGTGGTTCTCACACTAGCCATAGCAAATCAACTACTGTTAGCACAGAGTTTGTAGTCAGAATACAAATAAAAGATAAAATAATAAATTTCTCTTTATTTTTAACAGCTGAGGCCAGAAGAGATGATCGCTTTCTTCTTTTGAATAATCACCAAATTACAGAAATTTTCTTTTTAAGAAGGAAAATTGCTCTAACATTCGGTAATTATTCAAATAGAGGTACAACAAGTGTAAAACATATTCAGAGAGAGAGAGAGAGTGAGTTACAAATAATAATCTTTACAATAGGAACACTGTCTCTTTTTTAAAATTTTATTGTTACAAAATCTTTCTTTTTATATGTATTTAACTTAACAAAATTTCAAGGGAAATTTTGGAAATCACATTATAAATTCCCAAATGCTAGCATCAAATTCAAATTAAAAAAAGAAAAGAACAAAATGAATAGATGCAATTTTAGGATGCGAAAAAGTTATAAAATTTTCATAAATGCTGGCATGCTATTGAGTTTGCCTTTGGTTCTCCTTTTCGAACCACAAAAACCTAAAAATGGGTTAATGCAAGAAAATCACATTGTATCATTGTTTCCTAATTCCCACTACTTTGTAAGAATTTTTTTGCCTCACTTCAAAACCTATTTTAGAAGAATAGTGCAGTTTGCATTTGTTATCACAAGAGGATTTTAATTTTCTTGCCACAAAGTTTTTTACTTTTGGAGCTGGCAGTGTATGCTTAACCAGTGTTTCAATTGTAACTCCATTAGGGTTTGTATCTCACCTTTCTTTACTACAAGTACTTTCTTTTGTAAAACATTGGATATCATTATCACTTATTATTAAGGGTAAGTTGCTACAATGGATAAAAGGATGGTTAAGTGGGAGAAGACAGAGGATGGTAATCAGTGGGTGCTGCTCTTCGTGGACTAATGTTATTAGTGGAGTCCCACAGGGTTCGGCGTTGGGTCCACTGTTGTTTAGTATATTTATCAATGATATTGATGAAGGTATATCAAGCCTAGTGTTGAAGTTTGCAGATGATACAAAGGTTGGCAGGGTTATTAATGACAGTAATGGCAGTGTGCTACTGCAACGGGATCTAGATAATTTCGGCAGATGGGCTAAGAAGTGGCAACTGAAGTTTAACCTTGACAAATGCAAAGTACTGCACATGGGTAGAAGTAACCTGAGAGAAAAGTACCAACTGTGTGGGCGCCTCCGTAGCCAGGTGAGAAGGAGCAGCAGTGCGTAGCACACGCTTCTTGATTAGACCGGGGTTCGAGCCCGTCACCACCAAATACGGAGGATGCGGAAAGGTCATTCAGGGAATGACCACCGCATATCCCGGAGCAATATGGCCTTAGTTGCTAATGCTCCTAAAAACCAAATAACAAACAACAACAACCAACTGTGTGGTACTACACTTAAGGTGGTAGAAAATGAAAAAGACCTGGGAGTAATCGTGCAGTCAGATATGAAGTTTTCTGAGCAATGCAGACAGGCTGCCAGGGCAGGTCATGGGGTTTTGTCAATGATAAATAGGAATTTTGCTAGCAGGGAAAAGGAGGTGATTGTCCTTCTGTATAAGGCTCGATGTTGGTGCATAAATCATTATAACCTTTAGCTTGTACCTCTTAGAAATCTTGAGTATTAGTCTTGACACCCTTGGTAATGTACTTTTGAATTCCAGAATGTTGTTTTTTATATCTTTATGGACCAGAAACCCAACTCCATCTTCACTCCTTTCACTGTTTCCATTGGTGTACAACAGATTTCCACTTGATAAACTAATAACTGATTCATTTCTTCTTCTTGTTTCAGCCAAACCGATGATATTCCAATTCACATTTTCTAATTCCTTTTCCAGCTTTAATATCCTGTCTTCACCGATGAGTGATCTTACATTATAACAGGCCAAGTTCAGTTTCTGTGTATGGCAGCCTGGTCGTACTCAGATATTCTTAGAACCCTCTGCTTCCACTCTCATTCTCTCGCTGCCGTAAGAGGTGGAGTGAAAGCTGCTGGGGACTGAGGGCCATTTGTTTCGTTGTGCTGTCATATGCTGGAGTGTTTGGTCTTTTCCTCTTCACGCTGACTAGGCGTCTTGAAGAGAACCACTCTACACGTTCGTTGCCATCTAAGTGATGTAACAGGGCTTACCATCGAGAAGGTGTGCCTGAGTGGATTTTAGGGAGGCAGGCCAACCGGACTTCTCCAAAATCTTCTGTAATAGAGAGATATTAGATCCCTCAGTGTTTTAGGCTGAGTGTCTGATAACACACAGGATACCTGTTCCCCTCTAAGCTCCTAGATTTCCGTACAAATATGTGCAGTTAAACATTACTATGCACACACACTAAACCCATATTGAGAATATAACTCGTGTAAGTTTTTTATATATATACAGGAACTCCCCAGCTTACGCAAAGTTTGTGTTCTGTGGAGTGCTACGTAAGTCGGAATTTCCCTAAATAAGTATTTAGAGAAATTCGGCACTTGCAGCTATTCGTGCTCAATTTGATAGAAGCAAAAAAGGAATGTTCAACAAACATATAAATAGAATTATTCAATTTTTTTTTATCTCATGTGCAGGAAAAATTACAAAAGTGTACAAAATTACAAAAATTTCAATATTATAAAATCACATAAAAGAGAGAGTAGACAGGCATAATGTCAGCAAGTTTTACCTTTCGAGCATCGTTGCCAGAATTAACTCTCCTGCTGATAAGCACGCCACTGCGGAAGTTGAGGGCTGTGGAGATTTAGAAGGGGTTTTTTCGAACACATCACAAAAGTTCTTAGCAGCTGCAGAATCGGCACTGACGACTTCACCACATACTTTAATCGTTTCGAGACCAGCGCGATGCTTGAACCTATTAAACCACCCGTTGCTTGCCGCGAACTTGGCTTAGTGTTTGCTGTACTTATCATTACCTTCATAAATACTTCTTGCTTGAATGGCTGTTAGATTCAGGGACATTTGCTTCTCAATCTGATTTTCCGTCCATATTATTAATAGCTTTTCCATCTTCAATTTTCTAAATTTTGTAAGGTCGTTTGTCAGTTTTGTAGCACAAAATTCTCAAAAAAATTCATTCTAAGAAAGAGTCAAATAAAAAAATAGCGAATATTTATTCACCATCTACTTAGCACCTGAACGCTGCTTTGTGATCACTGTTGGGGTGGACTGGCCCTGGTGTGAAATACGTTGATCCTTGAACATGTTCTTTTATACGCACACTGTCCCTTAAAATAGTATCTTCATTTCTAAATCAATTTTGTTTCATTTCGTTTCCTAGCACTGCCAGCACTTGCACTTTCTGTTGGTTTCTTTCCCTTTATCATTGTAATAAGTAAATAGGAATGAAGAGAAGATTCTGAAAATTTATTTATGTTTATTATATGATTGAAGATTTCAGTGAAGGGGGAACACATTTCACCATAATACCGTAATGTAAAAACCCACAGAATTCCAGTTGTCGGTATTATCACAAATGCGATTAAGATCGAGTTTACTACTCATTTATAATAGATTGCACTAACAGAAAAGCCTAATGAAGCAGAATGTGCAAATTGTTTTTTGGTAGTCACTTCCATAAATGTGTTTTAGAAAAATATCACAAAGACGTTCAGAATTGATTCTTATAGTGTAACATATAATGTATGGAAGTGTAACCCAATTTTCATTATAAAAATGACCTTTTAGAGAGATAAATAGCTTAGTTATATAGCGAAAATTTCAACTTCCAAGGTCTTGGAATGAATTCCCCTTTTTGGATAATTCATTTTTGGGCAATTACCCTTTTTGGGTAATTCATTCCAAGACCTTGGAAGTTGAAAAAATGTGTTATTGGGTTCACATTACGATATTTTCACGATACCTCCATTTATTCCTACGGGATGCCAAATATGTTTCCACGATTTTTTTAAGTTTGCTCCTTCTTCCAGTCACATAGTTCCATGAGGAGCTGTTGTGGCCTGCAACTGCATTGATCATGCACTATACTAGCGGTAGCGCAAAATGTTACGCCCAAAAATTCAGATCCCACCCTTCCACCTAGTTGCAGGTCTTCCTTTAACAGCAGGTTTGGAGTTGGTTTTGTTATGGTCTCTGTGGCATCAGATAATGTGGTGGTATGCCATTGCCTACCACATGGCCGATTTTGAAAGGGGCTGGCTTTAATCATATGAAGAGTCATTATGCATCCTATGAGATGCTTTTGAAGAGGAAAGGTGACTACAACAGAGCCCTACTTGGTGCAGAAGGCTGATTACAATCCTGGTTTCCAGAGGTCGTCTATGTATATATAAACATATATATTATTCATTAGATTCGCAAAAGTAGTTATATCTTCAGTCAATGAATTTATTGATAAGGTGGCATTATTATCCCTCTTCCTTCTTCAATGTCTAATTAATGTCCAGTATTTCTAATTAATTAAGTAGAATATTAATTATATATTTTAAAATAATTTTCTCCCAAACCATAAAGCATGCAATGTTTCCTTACCATAAACATGTTTTCATGCTGATTCGAACAGTCCCCTATGAATACATTTCTTAGGTTTTAAAATATTCATTCCTGTATTTCAAATTTACACTCCTTTCATATAGCATTAACCATTGCGTAATCTTCTTTATTCATTGAAAGCGCTAACCGTTAAACTGTTATTTTAATCTTAGAGCCTAAATATTTACCACACAGATATAACATGTGTCTAGTGAATCCTCTCTACCACTTCTTCTGTATGGTAAGATGTATTTTCAGTTTTTTATGCTTCAACCACCAAATTTAATATAACCAAGTGCACATTTTAACACAGCCACTACATGCAAACACCACCGGCCAGCAAAAACTTACGCAAAGTCGAATTTTCATAAGTCGGGAAGTTCCTGTATATACAGTAAAATTTAAAATAAAGTTATTGCATGGAAAAAGATTCCAAATTATTAAGGATAGTCAATGTTCCACTCTATATAAATAAATAATAAACAGTAAAAGATATTTCAATTGTGATTTTTCTTTTCTGGATATATCTTTTCAATTCCATTTTATTTTACTTGTAGATAAACACCAATATTCTACTGCTAACATTAATTTAGTGGTGTCATATCCACTAAATTAATGTTAGCAGTAGAATCTTCCATTTTACACCTCATAACTGCATTGCATTTTCAGCTGAATGTCTCAACTGACACCCAGCTCACGAATGATTGGTTGCCTGCCAGTAGAATCATGGTTGCATCAAGATTGGACTGGTAGGAGGAATCCACAAAGTGAACAACGGAGTAAACTGACAAAAAGAGCAGCACGTACAAGACTAATGACATCATTAATAAGGTAAAAAAAAAAGTAGCAGCTATTAACTCCCAAGTGACAATCCAGCGGAAAGGAATGCCTAAGTTTATAATTGGCCAGCAATAAGATAATAGGATTTCTATAGTTACAGAGAGTCTACTTCTGAACAAGCTCATATTTTATCATTGGTACAAATGCTGTCAGCTGTTTTCCTTGAAGTGACAGACTCACTTCGTTCATTTTCGAAAAAATGCCTGCCAAATACTCAAGTCTGAATAACAGTAGTTTGTCTGTCAGTTGTTCTTTCAAGTAAAAATGGTGTTCCATGAAAAAGCAGCTAGTTCAGCTCTCAACTCAAACAATCGCACAAGTGCTTTATGCGTACTTCCCATTTTGTCACACAGAATATTAAAAAGGACATGTACTCAAGGGTCAATATTTAATAACATTTATAATTTTTACTGCTTCATCAAGTACATTCGTAAGTGAAACTGGCATTTTTTTTTTTTTTTTACTGCAAGTGCGTGATGAAGAATACAATGACTACTAGTACAGTTTGGTGCCACTGCCTTGATTTGTGCTAAGGCAGTTTTACCCACTATTGCTTTTGCACCATCAGTGCAAATGTCAACACAGTTGTTCCAGGATAAACCATGAGATTCACAAAAGTTATTTAACGCTTTAAATATTTCAGCACCACTTGTGTTTGTTGCCAAACATTCACATAAAAGGTCTTCAATGATTAGTTGGTGCTGATACCAGACTAATACAAGCAAAACAGCAAGTCCAGCCACGTCTGTAGATTCGTCCATTTGTAAGGCACAAGTACAATTCTACAGATGGGATATTAACTCAGTCTTCATGTTTGCAGTTAAATCTTTAATTCGATCAGTTACTGTATCACTGGAAAGTGGCACTACCATGATTTCTTTTACTGACTTTTCATCCATCAGGCATTCAGCAAGGCGCCTCCGTAGCCAGGTGGGAAGGAGCAGCAGTGTGTAGCACACGCTTCTTGATTAGACCGGGGTTCGAGCCCGTCACCACCAAATACGGAGGATGCGGAAAGGTTAGGGAATGACCACCAAATACGGAGGATGCGGAAAGGTTAGGGAATGACCACCGCATATCCCCAGAGCAATATGGCCTTAGTTGCTAATGCTCCTAAAAACCAAATAACAAAAACAAAAAAAAAGCATTCAGCAATGTGACCTGTACAAGGCTTTATTAGTCTCTCAGCTATTGTGTGCACTTCTCTGGCCAATGCAGTATGATAACTTACCCTGTAATATGCTTCAGCAGCTTTTTCATTTCTAGTTTGAGAGGCTGTAACAAACAATTTTTGGCCTTTAAAGAGCTCATCACATCTACATTTAAAATATTAAATTTCTTTTTCTTTAAACTCTGAATTTTCTCAAAGCGACGGCGCAACTTAACTGACTCCATAATACTATTCAGAAATGTTCTGTTGCATAAGACACGATAAGGTAAATTATTAACATCTATAAAGCTGAGGGAAAGATAGCTTTCATCATATTTTCATTTCTTGTTTGCAGTTTTGCTCAGTTTCTTTGGAGAAAATTCCTCCCCTTCCACGAGTCAGAGAATTCGCTGATGTCAGTTTCATCTTTAGACATATATATATATATATATATATATATACTATCATTGAATTATATTAAATAAAGTTAAATAATAATAAAATGAATAAATAATTAAGCATTCATTAGAGGCAGCGACATGCAATTCCTCCATATGAAGCTGAAATACATCCATTATTTTAAATTAAATAAAACATAAGCCAGTAGTATGGCAAAAAACTGTAGAGCGAAAATTAACATAAAAATAACCCAAATAAACAATCGAACGAAAAGAAAGAATAGATATAAACAGTAGCCCAGAAACCCTAATATAATTTCGATCTTTAAATCCAATTAACAAAAACTATACAATTTTTAGGATAATGCCAATTAGTTATTAATTTAGCGGTACCCCCCCGAGAGGTACCAGTTCCGAAAGACGTGAAATATCACCCAAAGAGGGTTAAAGGAACTACCAAACGAATAACAAAATCAAAATAAACTAAAATAAAATAGACTGACCATCATGCCCCATATCGACAGAGGACCACGAGGCCAATAATGGTCATGGAATCGCTGCATTTCAATCGTCCATACAAAACATCGCAAAGGCGGAAATATCGAAGAACCAAACCACCCTTCCATTCTCCGATAGATCAACCAATGCAGAGGATTTGCATGGCGGTGGTCCTTATGCAGCGAAAATAAACTATAGAACAGACAGCACTCTAAAGCAGAGCCACACCACTGACATACTGTAAGCTGAATCAGCTTATATTGAAGAAAAAAGGAAATAGATGGCGGCACAGGCGTTGCTAAATTAGCATATCGACCCATTACTATTGAATTATATTAAATGTTGACGAAAATTAAATTATAATAAAAAATTAAAATAATTAAGCATTCATTAGAGGCAGCAACTTGCAATTCCTCCATATGAAGCCGAAATATACTATCATTGAATTATATTAAATAAAGTTAAATAATAATAAAATGAATAAATAATTAAGCATTCATTAGAGGCAGCGACATGCAATTCCTCCATATGAAGCTGAAATACATCCATTATTTTAAATTAAATAAAACATAAGCCAGTAGTATGGCAAAAACTGTAGAGCGAAAATTAACATAAAAATAACCCAAATAAACAATCGAACGAAAAGAAAGAATAGATATAAACAGTAGCCCAGAAACCCTAATATAATTTCGATCTTTAAATCCAATTAACAAAAACTATACAATTTTTAGGATAATGCCAATTAGTTATTAATTTAGCGGTACCCCCCCCGAGAGGTACCAGTTCCGAAAGACGTGAAATATCACCCAAAGAGGGTTAAAGGAACTACCAAACGAATAACAAAATCAAAATAAACTAAAATAAAATAGACTGACCATCATGCCCCATATCGACAGAGGACCACGAGGCCAATAATGGTCATGGAATCGCTGCATTTCAATCGTCCATACAAAACATCGCAAAGGCGGAAATATCGAAGAACCAAACCACCCTTCCATTCTCCGATAGATCAACCAATGCAGAGGATTTGCATGGCGGTGGTCCTTATGCAGCGAAAATAAACTATAGAACAGACAGCACTCTAAAGCAGAGCCACACCACTGACATACTGTAAGCTGAATCAGCTTATATTGAAGAAAAAAGGAAATAGATGGCGGCACAGGCGTTGCTAAATTAGCATATCGACCCATTACTATTGAATTATATTAAATGTTGACGAAAATTAAATTATAATAAAAAATTAAAATAATTAAGCATTCATTAGAGGCAGCAACTTGCAATTCCTCCATATGAAGCCGAAATATACTATCATTGAATTATATTAAATAAAGTTAAATAATAATAAAATGAATAAATAATTAAGCATTCATTAGAGGCAGCGACATGCAATTCCTCCATATGAAGCTGAAATACATCCATTATTTTAAATTAAATAAAACATAAGCCAGTAGTATGGCAAAAACTGTAGAGCGAAAATTAACATAAAAATAACCCAAATAAACAATCGAACGAAAAGAAAGAATAGATATAAACAGTAGCCCAGAAACCCTAATATAATTTCGATCTTTAAATCCAATTAACAAAAACTATACAGCTAAAGACTAAATTAATAGCAATAAATAGCAAAAAGCTAAATTAATAAATAGCTAAATTAATAAATAGCTAAATAAATAAATAGCAAAAGCTAAATTAATAACTAATTGGCATTATCCTAAAAATTGTATAGTTTTTGTTAATTGGATTTAAAGATCGAAATTATATTAGGGTTTCTGGGCTACTGTTTATATCTATTCTTTCTTTTCGTTCGATTGTTTATTTGGGTTATTTTTATGTTAATTTTCGCTCTACAGTTTTTGCCATACTACTGGCTTATGTTTTATTTAATTTAAAATAATGGATGTATTTCAGCTTCATATGGAGGAATTGCATGTCGCTGCCTCTAATGAATGCTTAATTATTTATTCATTTTATTATTATTTAACTTTATTTAATATAATTCAATGATAGTATATTTCGGCTTCATATGGAGGAATTGCAAGTTGCTGCCTCTAATGAATGCTTAATTATTTTAATTTTTTATTATAATTTAATTTTCGTCAACATTTAATATAATTCAATAGTAATGGGTCGATATGCTAATTTAGCAACGCCTGTGCCGCCATCTATTTCCTTTTTTCTTCAATATAAGCTGATTCAGCTTACAGTATGTCAGTGGTGTGGCTCTGCTTTAGAGTGCTGTCTGTTCTATAGTTTATTTTCGCTGCATAAGGACCACCGCCATGCAAATCCTCTGCATTGGTTGATCTATCGGAGAATGGAAGGGTGGTTTGGTTCTTCGATATTTCCGCCTTTGCGATGTTTTGTATGGACGATTGAAATGCAGCGATTCCATGACCATTATTGGCCTCGTGGTCCTCTGTCGATATGGGGCATGATGGTCAGTCTATTTTATTTTAGTTTATTTTGATTTTGTTATTCGTTTGGTAGTTCCTTTAACCCTCTTTGGGTGATATTTCACGTCTTTCGGAACTGGTACCTCTCGGGGGGGTACCGCTAAATTAATAACTAATTGGCATTATCCTAAAAATTGTATAGTTTTTGTTAATTGGATTTAAAGATCGAAATTATATTAGGGTTTCTGGGCTACTGTTTATATCTATTCTTTCTTTTCGTTCGATTGTTTATTTGGGTTATTTTTATGTTAATTTTCGCTCTACAGTTTTTGCCATACTACTGGCTTATGTTTTATTTAATTTAAAATAATGGATGTATTTCAGCTTCATATGGAGGAATTGCATGTCGCTGCCTCTAATGAATGCTTAATTATTTATTCATTTTATTATTATTTAACTTTATTTAATATAATTCAATGATAGTATATTTCGGCTTCATATGGAGGAATTGCAAGTTGCTGCCTCTAATGAATGCTTAATTATTTTAATTTTTTATTATAATTTAATTTTCGTCAACATTTAATATAATTCAATAGTAATGGGTCGATATGCTAATTTAGCAACGCCTGTGCCGCCATCTATTTCCTTTTTTCTTCAATATAAGCTGATTCAGCTTACAGTATGTCAGTGGTGTGGCTCTGCTTTAGAGTGCTGTCTGTTCTATAGTTTATTTTCGCTGCATAAGGACCACCGCCATGCAAATCCTCTGCATTGGTTGATCTATCGGAGAATGGAAGGGTGGTTTGGTTCTTCGATATTTCCGCCTTTGCGATGTTTTGTATGGACGATTGAAATGCAGCGATTCCATGACCATTATTGGCCTCGTGGTCCTCTGTCGATATGGGGCATGATGGTCAGTCTATTTTATTTTAGTTTATTTTGATTTTGTTATTCGTTTGGTAGTTCCTTTAACCCTCTTTGGGTGATATTTCACGTCTTTCGGAACTGGTACCTCTCGGGGGGGTACCGCTAAATTAATAACTAATTGGCATTATCCTAAAAATTGTATAGTTTTTGTTAATTGGATTTAAAGATCGAAATTATATTAGGGTTTCTGGGCTACTGTTTATATCTATTCTTTCTTTTCGTTCGATTGTTTATTTGGGTTATTTTTATGTTAATTTTCGCTCTACAGTTTTTGCCATACTACTGGCTTATGTTTTATTTAATTTAAAATAATGGATATATATATATATATATATATATATATATATATATATATATATATATTTAGTGCAGCTGTGAGTTGAGAAAACGAGTCTTCTAAACTCCCTTTTTTAAGCTAATGATCCATTCCTAAATATAAGAAAAGTATATTATAAATAAATTCTCTTTTATTTTAGAATAAAATATTATTAAATTCTAAAATTAACAGTTTTAGATAAAATTTTAAAAAGTTTTTGAAAAAAATTGCAAAATAAGACAGTTTTCGGGATTTCAAAATAACGATTTATTGGACGATAATGAGGTTACAGAGATTATAGGGTATAACCGAAGACAGCTAGTAAGAACACAGAAGTACTGAGAATCGAGCCCGAATACGGAGGATGTGGAAAGGTCAGAGAATGACCACCGCATATCCCCGGAGCAATATGGCCATAGTTGCTCCTAAAAACCAAATAACACAAGTACTGAGAACAAACTGAGTTAATCTCTGAAAATGCACATATTGATGCCCTAAAGTTTAGGGTATAAATATGTGCCTTAACCTACTACCTTAGAAAATTCTAGAAAACACAAGCACACATTCCATTAGCCATCAGAGCGATGATGTCATCATACGTCCACCGTACACTTGTGAGAAAATGAGAGTGAAAAAGGCAAATAATGTCTTAGTATTATTATGAAAATAGTTTTGACCTAGGCATCCGCTGACTGACCACACCCTGAGAACCTCTAGTCTAGGGGCTTAAAGGAAAGGGGGTTTTGGGGACACTATCCCAGTTGTAGAAACAATATTATATGGTAGGACAAAGTTGAAATTTGTACACAGTCAATAGCTGTTTAGAAGAAAAGTAATGCTGAGAGCAAAAAAAGAAAATCCAATTTTTTGATGCAGAGGAAGCAATATTTGCGATGTGCTTAAGCTAAGAGATTTTAAATCAAGGCACCTAGAAATCTGAGAGTCAGCTGAAGATGAGAATGGGGGAGTAGTTTTCCCACCTTTAGCGAGAAATAATAATGGACTGAGTTTTAGAAGGATCAAAGTTAACTAGGTTTTCTTTTCCCCGTTGGAGAATTACCTAGAGATCGACATCTAAGAAATTGGCAGCAAATATATAAGTTGAAACTGGTCATGCAGAGCAAGGTTTCTCAAACTGGAATGCAGGATGTAGCCTACTACCAGTGGCAAATTATGGGTAAGATATCCATTCAGTGTCGGGAGTCATTAATAATATACACTGAGTGGACAGAAATCGTGGGATCCCTACCTAGTAGTGGGTGGGCCCACCTTTTGCCCGGATAAGGGCAGTGGACAGAAATCGTGGGATCCCTACCTAGTAACGGGTGGGCCCACCTTTCTCCCGGATAAGGGCAGTCACATGGTGAGGCATTGAGTCCAATAGTTCATGAAAGCATTCCACAAGTATTTCCATCCATGCTTGCTGCACTGCTGTCCATAATTCCGATGCATTCCTGGGTGATGGGTCCAAAGCTCGACCAGACCTTTCCACAGCATCCCCCAAAGATGCTCCACATGGTTTGTGTCTGGTGAATGGGGAGGCCATTCCATGGTGGTAAAATCTGCAGAATGCTCTTCAAATCATGTTCTATTCACCAGAACTCTGTGGGTGAGTCACATTGTCCTGCTGGAAGAGTCCATTGCCCTGTGGGTGAGTCACATTGTCCTGCTGGAAGAGTCCATTGCCCTGTGGGTGCACAATGTCTGTGAGGATGCAGATGGTCTGCAAGGATGGACACGTAACCTAGACCATTTAGAGATGTGCTAGATATACCAGAGATTCCAACATGACGGGTGCATAGCTTCATGCGGTTTTCGCAGATCCTGACCACTCGAAATAACTAGAAATGGAACTAATCAGACCAGGAGACCTGTTTCCGATCATCCAAGGTCCAGTGCCGATGTTTTTTTGCCCAGTTTGAAGCGTAGAGTCCTGTGTCGTGGTGTTAGCAATGGGACTCAGGTGGGTTGGTGTCTCCAATAACCTATTACGGCTAATGGTTAGGAGAGCCTGGTGGTCTTGGTGTCAGTGTTTCTGGCACCTCCCTCATTGAAGTCAATAGTAATTTATGCCACTGTTGCTCGCTCTCCGGTTGGCTGAAACAATGTGAGACAGACGTCGACAGCCACGTTCATCCCCCACCTTTCTCCATCCACAGCGCTGTCCACAACGAGATGTTATTCCGGAAATGGCATATTCCCGAAACACTCTTGATACCGTTGAATGGGGATAGTGCAATTTCTGTTACTACCTCTGCAATAGAGTGATCCATGTGTCGGGCACACGCTATCATCCCTTTTTCAAAGTCGGCTAACTCATGACGTTTATCCATACTGACATCGAATTACTGTCTATGTGAATGCAGTGTACCTATATATCTGCCAAGCAGTGGGTTTGTCCACTAGGGAGAGGGGTGACAGTGTTGCATTGCCCAGGAACCAGGTATCCCATGAATTCTGTCCTTTCAGTGTACAAGAGGGAGAAAGAACTGATCCTTAAGAGGACACCAGTATTAGTTGAGAAGATAGAGACATCTGCTCTCATCTGTAGAGATCAAAACTAGCTGCAATTTAACTGAAGAGTTCAAGCCATTGAGGTACCGCCTGTCATATCAGCTAGAAATGCCAAATCTGACTGATCATGTGAAAGAAGTTTCTTCTCTTTCATTTTAATTTTGTTGCAGGGCGGGAAAAGCCCATGTATGCAATGCCATGACCACGGTGAAGAACATCTGAGTGGTATGGCCCACCAGAGATCTCTGCTTCACTGTCACCTGTTGGTGCTGGAACTGTGCAGATGAAGGAAGGTAGTTCACACTGCAGATCACGTCATTCATAGTTTTATCCATTTTCAGCGTTTTGCATGATGAATTATGCTAAGAACAACTTGGTGAATTATTTTGAGAAAGTGATGAGGGTTGCAGTTCTGTGTCTTTTTTCTTGCCAATGAGACCATCAATTCCAGTGTAACAGTTACACATTGTTGGCATGCCGTCTGTAGTAAAGCATATCAGGTTTTCACAGGAAAGCTGACAAAATTTCCAGGAATTTAGAAACTTCTCTAAACAAATCTCTCCTCAAGTTTATGATATGCAAGTTCCTCAGTTACAACCAAGTTTTCATACATGGTTTAGATAGAAACCCAGCAGTTACTCATGTCTCTGTGATATCTCCATTTTCACTTATACAAAGATTTAGGACTTTAAGCAGACAGTAATCACTAGATATATTCATATTTATGAACTTGCAGAAAGTGATGTGTGAAAATGTTTTTCTAAACTAAAATGCATAATAGATAAAATAAATAGGCAAATCAATAAAAGTAATAAAATTGATGGCAAAGCAATAACATTTGACAAGACACTTTTGAGTGTGAACTTATCACCTGATACCTAAAAGAAAAATTGTGTGTGCATTGTAGTGCCAATATTTATTTTGGGTCTCTGTTGATAAAGTATACAGTTTTCACCCAAATGCCCTCTGTCAAATTTTTCCACTTTTGTTGTTTTGCCCTTTGAAATCATAGATAAGTCTAGTTATTTTATTTTGGCAAGTTTTTTATTAAACCATTCTGTCTGCAAGCTCTTTAATATGGTCTGTTTCTTAACCCTTTTACAAGTATGTTTGTAGTTTTGCATGTGTTGCCTCTGTTAATGTACAAATTGTCTCAATTTTTAAAGTACCATCTACCATCTCTTAGCTGTTTCCAGCTAATTGTAGACATTAGATGGTAGCACAAGAAGAAAAAAAAAAAAAGCTTTGAAAATTCAGTACTTTTTTATTTATTTATTATTGTTATTTTTTTATTTTATTTTATTTTTTTTTTTTTTGTGCTGGAAGGGATTGCATGTTAACCTTAGTTATTTGATTTGAACTTAGAAAAGCCAAAATTGAAGAAATTTTCTGGTATTCAAATCCTGAAATTGATAAAATAGAATCAGATGATAATTTAAATTGATGTAGAGGATGATATTGCAATCACCCTAACTAAAGCTAGATGCATCTAGCATGGTGTAGCCCACCATTCTTGGACCCTAGACCAATGGAAAGTTGGAATGATGAGTCATGGTTCATGGCCTGCTAGTCTGATGATTGTGCCTGAGTGTTGGATGCCCAGAGAAAACTACCTGCCAGACTGAAGAGTAGTAGCAGAGGCAATATGATGGACTACTGGTTGTTTTGGACAATAGCGCATTACCTATGTTGTAGCAAATTGGGGAAGTCCCATATCTGTATCAACAGGACAGTTCTCCATGTCATACTGCTTGCATTGTGATGGACTAGTTTGAGAACACAACTGTCAAAAAGTTGGACTGGTCAGCCCAGAACCTGACCTTGATTTTATAGAGAACCTTTAAGATGAATTGGATCATATGGGGTGTGTGAGGAGAGACCGTCCTAAAAACAGCTGAGCTAGCCACCATTTGAAAGCTGAATGGAGGGAAATACTGGAGGATATTTACTGGTGGTGTATTCCACGTAGACTGGAGGCTGCCATAAAGGCTAAAGGTTTCAGCTCATGCTATATTAGTTTTCCTGTAAATAAAAGTTATTTGTAGATATACAGGTGTAGAGATATTAACATTAGATCAGTGGACATTTAGACAATAAACTTGAAATGCCCACTTCGTTATCAAGAATATTAGAAGCAGTAAGGTAAGAAACAAGCTCTGTAGGATGTTACTCTTTTAATATGGATCTGTAAACAGAAGTGGCTATTCTCCTAACGCTTACATATTCCCTTATCCAATGTAGTAACTTGTCCTTAATGTCACACTGCTCCACTCTTTGCAAAAATTGTTCACATGGTTCTAGATAAAAGCCTTACTAAAATCTAAGTAAATAATGATAAAGTTATTCCTTCCATCCAGTTTACTATATGGAAGAAATAACTGTTAGGAATTCAACACAAGATCATGTGGACAGGTAGACTTATAAGGGAATCACAGCACAGATTACTCAGACATGATCTCCTCCGTGGGTGTGATTCCCTTACCTTTCCAGATGATCTTGTGTTGCATCCTTGACTAAGGACATTATAATAGCACATAATCCAAATTGATAGGCCTGTAGTTGCTCATTTTACTCTTTCAGCACCTCTGTGAATAGGAGATTCATTGCACATCTTCATTCCATAGGGATTTTGTCTGAATTCAAGGATGCTGTTATTATAACTGTTAAAGATTTGTTTACATCTTTTGCTTCTTCCTTCAGTATAATTGGATGGATTCCATCAGCTCCTGGAACATTGCTTTTAATTTTAATAACTTCACTTCTAGTTCCTTTTCAGTTATCATAAAATCATGCAATTCCCAATTAGTATTAGCTAGAGCACCCACTGGTATCCTCAATTTTATAAATGTTCTCACATGTGAATGTGGACAAAATTTATTCAATTTTTCAGCAATGAGTTTGGGACCATTGATATTGCTACCACAGATATCTCGTGAACCAGTATGGTTTATTCCTTTCGTTTTATTGCCATAAGCAAATAATTACCGATGCTGTCCTTTGCACATTTAGCTAAGGACATCTTATAATCTTACTTAGCATGCCTTAACCTCCATTTTTCACTTGTCTATAACTTTAATAACACTTGTTGGATGATACTTTTAAAAATGTAATCTTTTATGAAAAGTTTATACTTGTTAATGCTTACAGAAAGATTACCATCTGTGATATGTTGGAACGTTGCCTGAAGAGAGGAAAAGGAGAAGAACAAGCTTCTGCAGCATTATTAGCAGCATTAGTATGTACTCAGTTGGGAGCAGATGAAGAAAGTGAAACTATCTTTAATGATCTACATCCTTATTTGGTCGCAATTATGACTGATCCTACCGCAGCACCTAAAACTCGAGCAAAGGTGAGTTATGTGACACTTTTGAGTGTTAACAAATTAATTAGAAGACCAATTATATATTGGTCTTCACCCATTCAAGGTTAAAGACTGAATTAATGTTAATTCTCCACTTTATCTTTCTTGTTTTATTTTATTATTTTTATTTATTTATTTTTATTTTATTTTTTTTCTCATTATTGAGAAGTAATTTTGTGGAACATTGCCATAAGAAAATATGGTGAAGGAAAAGAAAGCCAACACGGGAAACTTCGGTAAACTTATACTGGGCAAACTCGTTTCCTGCTACCACAGTTTCTCCCTGCCACTACCAGTAATACGTACAGATAGTGTGTGTTATTGGTAGTGGCAGTAGAAGTCGATAATGATGTATTTATATCATTATAAAAGCAGATTATTGGGGTTTGTGAGTTTAATACCTCCATGGCTAAATTTACTTACGGGTACACCCCCCCCCCCCCCAGACTGCCTCAGTCTTAGGGTATTTATCTCTCCTTCCCACTGTTTCAAAATAGGAAAATGACTTCTACAGACGGTGCACGTAGAAGTAGTGGCAATAGAAGTCATTTTCCTATTGGGTTAAAACAGCAGGAAGGGGGAATAAATACCCTAAAACTGAGGCAGTCTGGTGGAGGGGGTACCCGTAAATAAATTTTAGCCCACCCATAATATCCAATAATCTGCTTTTAATAATGAGAAAAAACTAATCAATCCATTGTATCAGCTTCTACTGCCACTATTGATAACACGCACCATCTGTTTACCGAGAATGCAGGGAGAAACTGCGGTAATGTTAATTCTCCACAGGAAACGAGTTTGCCCAGTATGAATTTACTGAAGTTTCCCGTGGTTCTCGTAAAGAAAGTTCTCGACTTTCTTTACCTTAGCTGAAAATGTCACTTGACTTTTATATGACTGATAAATATGCTGTTTTAAAATTAAATACTTGGATTTGGAATTACATAATACATTGCTGTTTAAAAGTTACAACTATATTTTTGTAACATAAATGTTTACAAGAAATGTAAAAAGAATTGGATAATGGTGTGTTAACAAGACAGTCTGGTTATGTCATCACACTGTGATTTTAAGCTCCAGAGCATCAGGTGAAATGAATTAATCAGAATGCAAATTAATACTATAAAACTGTACACTACAACATTGTGTCATCAGCATCACTGTAATCCAATACCGAACTAGAATTTGGTTTTCTCTTTCTGTAAAATGTCAAAAACTTGTGGAACTGAGAGTGGTGCATAATTATTGATTCAACAATTACAAACCGAGACCAGAGCCTTTTAAATATGCTGAGAATAGTAATTTTAGGGTTATGACAATAACATGACAGTGACAGCTTTTGGGCTTCAGCTCATTAGAGATTAGAAATATAGTCATTTCTAACTAATTTGCCTTTAGGATCACTTTAGTGAACCTAAAGGCAAATTAGGCCCATTAGGCAAATCCATTGCCCATTAAAAACTTGGGTCGCTACTGTGACCAGTTTCAGAACTCTTTGGTTCCACCATTATTATAACCCTATTGGCAATTTGGCTCATTAGAAATGAGCCAAAGCCTGAATTCTGTCACTGGAGGGAAAACAGCATCTGAGGATGCTGTTGTCCCTCCAGTTGTTGTTGGTTGACTGAAAAACCTAACACAGAGCATTGTTTTAGGAAACCATTTCAATTTTTGCATTAACCTATGTTGTAATAGTACCCAGTTTCTTATATTGTAAGTGAATAAACCTGCCAATTTCCACATCCATTGTGTAGAATCTCATAACACATTTGCAAACAGAGAATTTGTCTAATTTCTCCAACTTCTAAAAAAAAATACAAAAATTATTCACAAAAAATATGATATTCTAAAACAGTGCTACTGAAAGTGTAGTGCCCGTCCGCAACGAATTGGAAATTGGTCGTGGACATTACCAGTCCCTGACGAATTGGAAATTGGTCGCAGATGTTACCAGTCCCGGAGATTCATCCATTACCAGTCTGTGAGATTTGTATTTTGCAAAAGTACTGGCCTGCGACAGATTGGAAATAAAAGAAACTGCTCCTTCACCACAGATAGTTTGAAAAGCACTGTTCTAAAACACAGTAGTAGTGTATTTATTTTTGGAAGAAAAAATGTTTTACAGTAATTGGTCATTGATCTCCGTCTTCAAAAGTTTGTGGCTGTGAATAGATATTTGTCATTGAAATTCGTTTATCATATCAATAACACTGTATCCATTTCAAATGTAAAATATTGTGTTTATACTGCAATGAGTTTTTTTTTTTTTTCTTCTCCTCTTCTCCTTCTTTAAGTGGTTGTTATTTGGTTTTTTTAGGAGCATTAGCAACTAAGGCCATATTGCTCCGGGATATGCGGTGGTCATTCCCTGACCTTTCCACATCCTCTGCATTTGGTGGTGACGGGCTCGAACCCCGGTCTAATCAAGAAGCGTGTGCTACGCACTGCTGCTCCTTCCCACCTGGCTACGGAGGCACCCCTTTAAGTGGTTACATCTGCCAATTTCCACATTGTAGAATCTCATAATAGTAGAGAATTTGTCTAAATTTCTCAAACTCCTGAAAAATATTATTCAAAAACATAGTAGTCATATGTGGAAATAATGTTTCATAGCAATTGGTCATATTTTATTTTTATTAATAACAAGATACACAACAGGTAACCATTAACAGTGTATCTGTGTTCATTGTTCTGATCTCAGATACACTGTTAATGTATCTGAGATCAGATACATTAACAGTGTATCTGAGATCAGAACAATGAACACAATAACAATAATAAGAGATCCAACGGGAAGATAAACATTGATATAGATTCAAACATTAAAATCATATGTACAAAGAGGATTGCATTAAGTTAAGTTACTGGTAAAACAAGTAATAATTAATCAGTTAGAGAATAGGAAAATAATAAAACAAATAATAATAAACTACAATAATTAGATCAGAGCAAGTCACTAGTCACTTTGCAATTTAAGAGAAGAGGCAGACTTGTGGATGGAGTTCATCAGTGGTTGGGAGTTGTCAAAGAAGTCAGTGAAAGTCATTTGCTGATTCTGTTCAATGGACTGAACTTCATAAAGTCCGTGGTGGCAGAGTCAAGGCGAAACGGTGTAAGGTTCCTGACTTGTCTACAAGGAGCATTGAAGTTGATTTTGCTAAGGATATCAGATGCTTCATAAGTTCCAGTGATTACTTTGGATAGAAGGGTGATGTTCGCAGTAACTCTTGTCGTTGTTGTTATTTGGTGTTTAGGAGCATTAGCAACTAAGGCCATATTGCTCCGGGGATATGCGGTGGTCATTCCCTGACCTTTCCGCATCCTCCATATTTGGTGGTCACGGGCTTTAACCCCGGTCTAATCAAGAAGCGTGTGCTACGCACTGCAGCTCCTGCCCACCTGGCTATGGAGGCGCCACAGTAACTCTTATAGTGCACAGAGGTAAAAGTAATAAAAGTAGTAAAAGTGATAAAAGTAATCACTGAGTGATAGAATAGAGGATTATGGTACTTAAGGTAATGGACAAAAAATTTTTTGGACTGCTTCAATTTTGTTAGTTAAAGTCTTTGTGTGAGGATTCCAAATGGATGAACTAAATTTAAGGATTGGCAGAACAATAGTAGTTTTTGAAATTGTAAGTGTTTTGAATGCTTTGCTGGTGATTTTAAGGACATGGGCATCGAATTTAGCACTGCTGGAGAAGAGAATCTCCAAGTCGTTGACTTGGTCGCACCTTTCGATGATCACAGAATTAATACTGTACTCCGTATTTATTAGTTGTGGAGATTTGCCAAATGAGAAAGAGATTACTTTGCACTTCAAGGGGTTAGCAGACAAGCCATTCAGAGATAGCCACAGAGAGAATTTATTGAGAGCACATTGAAGCTGTGAAGAATCAGTAATCTCCTTCACTGCTGATTAGATCTTAAGATCATCTGCATAGGGAGCAACTTGAACATTCGAGGTGTAGATGGAAAAAGGAAGATCATTTATGAAACAATGAAAAGAAGAGGGCCTAAGGGGGGAGCTTTGTGGTACTCCACTTAGTGGTATAAAACAATCTGAATTCACTTGATTGATGATAATGCTCATGGAACAATACGTAATATAGCTGCGTAGCCATGAGAGTAAAAGGTCACGGATACCATATAGCTTAAGTTTTTCCAGAAGTTGTTCGTGTGGGACTTTATCAAATGCCTTAGATATATCTGTGTAGACTGCATAAACTTGAAGGTGGTTATCAAGAACTTTAGAGGTGTATTGCCAGAAAGGAAGCAAATTTGTGACTACTGACTTGCCACTGCAGAAAATGGTGTTGAATCTGATCCATGAAAGGCCTGAAGAATTCGAAGAGATGTTTGTATACTGCTGTGTCGAAGAGTTTAGCCAGGCTATTTTGCAAGGATGTGGGTCTGTAATCAGTTACATCATTTTTATCACCTTTTTTGAAAATTAGGAACTATATTGACCTACTTAGGGTGAAGTGCTTAGGGTACTTCCCCAGCCTGAGAGACAGGTTGAAGATCTGCAGTATGAGGGGGTTTTAAGGTATTGACAGTCATTTTCCAAAATAAGCCTGGAATGTCATCTGGACCTCTAGTATAGTCATTTCTCATGCTTTTTTAATGCTGAATTTAAATCTTCATCTGTGATAAAGAGGTTAATAAGGATATCATCTTTAACAGGTGTGAAGTCAGGAAATGAGACAGGTCTCAATGTATCTCAATGTTTGAATTCTGGAAAAATGTTTGGCAAACTCTTCAGCAATACTGAATTTGTGTGATAAGAGAATTCCATCTGCGTTATGGAGTTGTAACTTTCTGCTGGTTATATTCTTGTGCTTCATGAAATTCCAGAATGGTTTGATATCTCTGTAAGCAGACTATCCCGAACCGACTCTGTATACATATTGTAAGAGTTTATTATGAGCGTTTTCACTTTGCGGAGTTGGCTGAATATTTCATAGTATTGACTGTCACCTGATTGCTTATACTTGTTTCTATAGAATTCTTTAGATTTAATTTTATGTATAAGTTCGCTGTTATACCAGTGCAGGTAGGTAGAACGTGTGGTCAGATGGGATTGAGGAACATGTCAGATATAACTGAGTGGACTTAGTTGATCAGGTTATTGGTGAGCACATTGATGTCATCCATAGCGTCAAAGAGCTACTTGTGATTTCCCCATCAATATTTTGCAAATTTATGTTTAGTCAATCTTGGATACCCAATTTCTGTGAAATATGTCACTATGATATGAGGAATCTTTATTGTTATTATTATTTTTATTTATTTTTGAATATATCAAAAATTTTATAAAAATGGGATTTTATACAAAAATTAATATTTACTAGAATCAGAAGAAAGTAGAACAACTACACAAGATAAAAGCTGAGCAAAGAAAAAATGGATTAACTGGCTATACAAAAAGGCAACTATGAATTTTTTGTACTGACTCCAAAGAAGCTGCTCACCATTTTGAGAGGAATTGTATAATCCCCCCCCCCCATAGGTGCCTCTGTAGTCAGTTGAGCAGGAGCAGCAGTGCGTAGCACACGCTTCTTGATTAGACTGGGGTTCGAGCCCGTGACCACCAAATACGGAGGATGCGGAAAGGTCAAGGAATGACCACCGCATATCCCCGGAGCAATATGGCCTTAGTTGCTAATGCTCCTAAAAACCAAATAACAACAACAACAATAAACTCCCAACCCCCACACACACTTCAGGTTGAGAAACGAAGACCTCTTGAAATTACAAGATTTTTCTGTTTCTTTGCATTCAGTACAAAAGGAAATACTGAATAGGAAGTACTGGAAAAAGTATGTTAGTAATAATAAAGCATCAAAAATCTGATAATATGATCGCAGACACAGCAAAACTGGGTGGGGTGTGTGGTTTTTTTTTTTTTTTTTTTCCCCCATAGGGTCCAGGCTGTTGTGAGCCTTGGTGCTAAAAATCCTGCCATCTTTTCTCTACCAGTTCTCAGGATATACTGCAATGAATGCCTGTTATTTAGTCGTGTATAAGGCCAAGCCCAACATCCTCAAGGTGTCTAACTCCTGTACAGTGTTGTAGTCGGAGCTTTTTTTGTGACGGTACGCAACGATACGGCATACCGGCACCTTTATTAACAGTGACGTATGACATTTGGATGCAGTGCACTTCGAAATTTGTAATATTCTGTAAATTTTTTTTACATGTTTACTACCATTCAAATAAGCTTAAAATTATTTAACTAAATTTACATTTTTCACTGTCTATTGTTAAGATATTTTCTATATGAAACTGTACAACCATTTTTTAAAATCAAAATTGCTCAGTTGGACCTCTTTAATTATTTTGAATTCCCCTTGAAAGTTACATTTAAAATAGTTTCCGTTGAGCGAGAAAATTTTCATATAGCGAATGGATTAGGAGAGAATTAATTCGGTATGCACTGTTCGCATTTCTGGTCTTCAGGCAGTTTAGGCAGTTAGTGCTGCTGAGCAAATTAAGAGAACTAAAGGGATTACCATTCTATAATTTAGTGGTACCTGGTAAAACCTATCCGACCACCTGTGCCCCGTACGGAGAAGTCGCGCAGGTCAACAGTGAGCAGATCAAAGTGTATTCCCAATGGGCTTTGGCCCACCTTCTACTGCAGTGGTGTTCAACCTTTTCCTGTACAGGTGCCATATTCAAAGTTAGATTTCTTTAGTGTGTTACATTTTCCACATCTTGTTGCGTGTAAAAGTAAAATTGAAAATATTCGAAAATTTTATTTAAGTTCAATACATAATTACATTTACTGAACAAAACATTTAATGAGAATTTTTTTTCATAATTAACAAAATTTAAAATGCTATTTTAGGTCACTTTCCTCGCGGACCATAGATTGGACACCTTCGTGAATCAACTGTAAGCGCCCCCATTCGAGAATTAGGAAGGAGTAATTTCTTTTACCCCGACAAATAATCATCTGTTGTTTCGCGGAAGTGCGTTATCCACATTTTTCGTAAATTTTCCCTATCTCTGTTTACATGGTCACAGAACCTGAATATCCGAATGACACTGACATTTTCAAAAAAAAAAAAAAAAAAAAATTCAAATTTAAGAACTACTGACAATACCGATGACGAGAGAAGGAAAACGAGGACAACAAAGGTATTAAACCTTCTAAGCATGAATTGTTGGCATTTGGTGAAAATGAAGTTAGAAAATTGTCAATTAGGTTACAGTTAAATGCAATTCGTGGAAATGCCAAACGCATGGTTAAATCACATTAATCATGCGTTATTCGATGCGTATCAAGGGGAAACTATTGCGATTGAAATCTATCATTTATTTTTGTGTTTAAAATTAGTTCAAAGTCTTTTTTTTTTGTTGTACTTCAATTTATTGAACTTCAATAGCGTGCTTCTTTTTACTAAGTAACTCTCCTTTTAGTGACAAAAAGGTTACTAAATAGTTAATAATTCTATAAAGGTCATTTATAAATTTTGCGACAAGAAGTATTTTTTTAACAATTTTCAAAGCTGGGGTTGTCCCAGCAAGGAGGTTATTTATTTGTTATTTGGTTTTTTTTTTTTTTTTTTTTCAGGAGCATTAGCAACTAAGGCCATATTGCTCCGGGATATGCAGTGGTCATTCCCTGACCTTTCCGCATTCTCCGTATTTGGTGGTGACGGGCTTGAACCCCGTTCTAATCAAGAAGCGTGTGCTACGCACTGTTGCTCCTTCCCACCTGGCTACGGAGGCGCCAGCAAAGAGGTACTCAGAGAGCCAGTGTTGAGGCGGTGGTGGGGATGCACCTGTGCGGAGTCTTGCAGGGCCTTCGCCTGCCAGTCACTTCTCCCACCCTTGATATTCACAACTGTAAAGACTCAAATAGACAACGTTTTTGTTATTTCCTAAGTTGTAGGCCAAGCCAGGGTACTAGAAACTTTTTTCATTACCATAAAGCTCTCTATTTGAGATACTACACTAATGACAATTAGTGTCATCCTGAGTGCCCGGCACTCAGTAGTTGACCGATTTATTTACTTATTTTATTCACATTTTACTTATTTTTCTATATATACTTGAATAATAAATTTATACTTAATAAACTGTGTTAATATACTAAATTTGTGGGTCTTATTCCAAAAACATTACTACGAAAGTAACTATCAGGGAAAAAAAATTGTTAGAGTACTTTTCACATCCTCTCAGTTTTCAATTTTTCCTGATAGCAAAGAATGAGGACCAGCACCTATTTATTTACAAAAAAAAGCACTGGTTGTAGTCATTTACTGTTTGCATGCAAGATGATTGATACTTAGCGATATCAAGAAATTGGAAAAATATTCTGGCACACAAGTTGCTAAACATCTCGTCAACTGTATCTATACCTCCTTCAGTTTTGTTGCAGTCAGTGATGATTTTTGACTTTCTGTCATTGCTGGTGCTGGGATAAGTGGTCCCATTGTAGTGCATAGTAAATAATAGTATGATCTCTCTCAAATCAGTATGGACTGTTTTATGTGCCTTCCACAGAGATCATATAACACGTCCAAACATCACACAGCATAAATATTTTCAAACCATATTTAGCTGCCATGCTTAGAATGTACTGCCAGAAGAAGCACCAACCTCTGAACGGCATAAGCTTCTCATGAACGGCGTATTCAGCAACGGTATAACTTTTTTGGCAGTGGATGACAAACAGCTCGAATACCCAGTACCTGTGGTGTTCTAGCTGGTTTGTTATCTGCCTCTTTCCTTGTTCTGATGTAATCGAACTGAATGCACTAGAGAAGGAAGAAAAATCTTTTGCATGAAAAATCTGCACACCCACCCTATTGAGATCCCATTTTTACCAAATTTCACTGTCCACAGTGACATCCAGACAACAACAGGATTTCAATGACAGCTTTCATTTCTATTTTGTCTCTCGGTTTGCAGTCTCTTTCTCTCCCTGTCAGAATGCAGTGCCGTGCTGTCAATATGAATGTTGGTATATGGAACCAGATTTCTATCATAGCTTCTGTGTTATTAATAAGACTTTACCATTTTTTGTGTGTGTGTGTCTCTCCTTTCGGACCAGGGAGATGGAGTGATGATATTTAAGCTTCTTGTTCTACCTTTTTTGGTGGTGGTATGTGCCCCCCCCACTTCTTCCATCTGGAAATTCTGTCCCAGCCGAAGTATGGGTTATAGGAGAAATTGATTGTCATAGATGCACCTTCTTCTGTTTCTGTCTTGCTGCAGCAAACAAACTCTGAACAGTAGTCATTCTCCCCTAATCAGAAATATCAAACTGATTTCCCTTCTTTGCATTAGGCAGCATTAGCCTTCTTTGCATTAGAAAGAAAGCAACCCACAGAGCCAGAATGGCTCTGTGTGGTGGGGGGGGATACACACACACCTCAATGAGCCAAAACATTATGACCAGCGAGTCGTTATGCAAATCGAAGCAACTGCAGGTGAACTACAGCATGGATCGGGACACTATATAAAAAACACCTGATACTGAGCTCTGTTAAAAAGTGTTACTCTTGTACTTCAGATGGGAAAGGCAGCAGACTTAAACGAGTTTGACAAGGCCAAATTTTAAGGGCCAGACAACTGGGTCAGAGCATATCCGAAACAGCACGGCTGGTGAGGTACTCATGGTCAGCCATGGTTAGTACAGTCGGTCCTCGTATAACACGTGTTTACATTACACGAATTCGATCATACACGATTTATAAATAGGGGAACGTTATCTTATATAACACGAACCGAATTCGCTTATGCACGATTCGCCTTCATGTTTTACAAGAAATGGCAGTCAAACGCAGAATCACCCCAACCGAACGCAACACGATAGGAATGAAGAAGATTCTGAAAATGTATTTATGTGTTTTATATCAGTGAAGGGGAAACACATTTCACCATAATAACGTAAAAACCAACACAATTCCAGCTATCGATATAATCGCAAATGCAATTAGATGGAGTTTACTACCAGTTTATAACAGATTCCACTAGCAGAAACGAAACTGGAAATTGTTTTTATTGTTTTATGGTAGTAACCCCCAGAAATGTGCTTTAGTAAAATGTGGGGTGTTAATAGTGTATCTCGGCTTTACGGTGTTGTTTATTCAGTTGCTACACGCGCGCAGCTTTGTGTATATGCCTTCTCGTTTTGTAATTGCGCTTTATTCCCTAAAAATTAGTAAAATACTTAAAAGGTGTGAAAAGGAAGCGTCCTGGTGAAGACACTGCAGATTCAGAGAGAGAGAGAAAAAAAAAAGCAGCAATATCGATAAACCGAGGCGGACTGGATCAAAAATTCTTACCCGGGAAAATTTACGGTGGCCTCATACTACGGTTTATGGCCAAAATCACACTGGCCTCCGGCCCACCGGGATTTCCCGGATAACGCTTATGGCCAGTCCGCCTCTGTCAATAGAGAAAAAATATGAAATTGTGAAACGCTTTGAGCGAAATGAAAGACCATGTGATATTTCACGTGCTACAGACCTAAATGAGGCAACGCCGAGAATTACAAAGAATGCGGAGAAAATAAAAACTTTCATAGCGGGAACTACTCAAAGTGTAATTAAAATCCATTAGATTAAGACACAAGAATTGGAAGAGATGGAACGGCTGTCATCTGTTTGGATAGAAATCAAACAAAAAAAAACAAGTTTGCTTACGATAGAAGCAAAAGCATTGACAATATTTTATTACGTAATAGTCTTAATAAAATACGTAAGCATTTTATTACGACTATTTTATTTAATATAATAAATTTTTTACGAATAAAATACGTATTTTATTCGTAAAAAATACTTTTTAGTATTAAAAATACTAAAAATACTTTATTATAATATAATAAAAATATATATTTTTTATTACGTATTTTAATCGTTATAAAATACTTACGTATTTTATAACGATTAAAATTACCCGATTATTTATTGTGTTTGGTAATGTTTTGGTTCCAAATGTGTGTTCAATCTTGGGTGGTCGGCACCTAACCCCACTTTTCCCATAGGGCCTGTTGTTTATATTGCACGATTTTGCATTGCACGAGGGTTTCTAGGAACACAACTATCGTGCTATACGAGGACAGACTGTACCTACCGAAAGTGGTCCTAGGAGGAGAAACCCACGAACCGCTGGCGAGGTGCCAGTGGTTCGTGGCGCATGGCTCATCGATGCTTGAGGTGAGCAAAGGCTCTCCTGGATGGTACATGGCAATGGAAGGGCAACTGTGGCACAACTCACCAGTAATTGGAATGCTGGTGACGGGTAATGTGTCACAACACACAGTAGATCGAACCCTGCTGAAAATGGGGCTGTGTAGCTGCAGGCCACTCTGAGTACCCATGCTAACCACGGCTCACCAGCGACAGCACCTACAATGGGCACACAAGCATCAAAACTGGACCTTGAGTGATTGGAAGAAGGTCGTCTGGTCCGATGAATCACATTTCCTGTTGCATCATGTGGACAGCCGGGTACATGTGTGCCGTTTACCTGGGAAAGTGATGGCACCTGGATGCACCTTGGGACGAAAACAAGCCGGTTGTGCTTTTGGCGATGTTCTGCTGGGATACCCTGGGTCCAGTCATCCATGTGCCGGGCACTCTGATGTCTACCACCTACCTAAACATCATTGTTGACCAAGTACACCCTTTCATGGCAGTGGTCTTCCCCTCTGGTGGTGCCGTCTTTCAGCAGGATAATGCACCATGCCGTGCCACCCGAATTGTTTGAAACTGGTTCGCGGAAGATGAGGAAGATTTCCAGGTATTGCCCTGGCCTCCAAATTCTCCAGACACCAGTCCCATCGAGCATCTGTGTTTTGTGTTGGAACATCAACTCCGATCTGCGGCGTCTCAACCACAGACCTTACAGGAGTTAAAGGATCTGTTGGTTACGTGTTGGTATCAGATACCACAAGACACATTTAGAAATCTCATAGCATCCATACCTCGCCAGGTATGAGCTGTTTTGGCTGCACGTGGAGGACCAACATCATATTAGGTAGGTGGTCATAATATCACACAGTATTACTGTGGTAATAGTATCCAAGTATACTTCTGTAGGTCTAATTTAATTTTTTAACTAGCACCCCTTCATGTGTATGACCCCCATTACTGCATTAAAATGACTTTGGACTAATTCATCTGGTGGTGCTCTTTAGGTAGCCAAAATCTGTACATTGGACACTCTGCCTTCAGTCATATTTAATCAAATAAATACCAGTTATTCCTGGAAGTGCAGACCTAATTAATTCATTCCACACTTTGGTAATGGCAGAAGCTCTCAGTTATATCACTATTAAAAGAAGATTGATGGAGAAGACTCACTACCTCTGTCAGTGTGATTTATTGCCTAATCGCACTGAACTTTTTTAACTAATGCCACTTTATCGAAACCTTCAAGACACAGCAGTCTTTTCACTGTAATAATAACTGTGTACATCTTTCAGTGCTTTATAAAAAAAAAAAAAAAAAAAAAAAAACTGCCTTTTTAGTTTAACACTGTCATAGTGAACTTCATCATATCAGAATTTTCCAGTCATTCTTTTCTGTCACCATTGTAATATCATAAAATGGTTGCATGCCCAATGCCTGGCCTTATTGGCTTTATCAGCTTCATGGAATATATTGTAGGTATCCATATGCCATTCCTGATCCCTTTCTGTGTTAGGACTGTCTCATTATCAAACTGGATTCTTAACCTGACCCCCATGACTACCTGACATTTTCTCTCATTTCGTGAACTGGTGATGAAGTATATAGCTATATAACTTTTTAAAATTGTATATTCATCACAACAGTAAAAGATAATTTAGCATTAGCATTAGTAGAGGCATATGATGCAAGAAAGCAAGCTTATTCAGCATCAGCCAAAAAAAAAAAAAAAAAAAAACACACCACTCCCATTTCACCCCTCCGTTCGCTCGAAATACCTGTTCTGTTGAGCCTTAAATTTGTTTCGGCTATCAACTTCAACAACAAGTGATGGAAATCGGTTCCACCAACCAACCACCCGCTGGCCAAAGGCAAATTTTCGCACATCTATCCGACATCCATCCTTCCTCAATTTGAATTTATGCCCTCTGAGCTGATTATCCTGAGCAAGATGAAGAATCCCATTGGCATTGAGCATGCTCAAACCGTTCAAAGCCTTATACACCTCTATCAGATCAGCTCTCCGGTGCCTAGTCTCCAGACTCTGTAATTTACAAAACTTAAGCCTTTCTTCGTAAGAGCAACCCTTTGTTCTATTCACTAATCTTGTTGCCCTTCTCTGTACCCGTTCCAGCAGCTCTACATCCTCTACATTCATCCTTGAAATGAGGCCTCCAGACCTGTATACAGTACTCAAGATGTGGCCTAACCATTGCCTTATACAAGGGAATAATCACCTCCTTATCCCTGCTAGAAAAATTCCTGTATATCATTGACAAGACACCATGAGCTACTCTTGCAGCTCGTCTGCACTGCTCAGAGAACTTCATATCTACCTGCACAATTACCCCCAGGTCCTTTTCATTCTCCACCACTGTCAGTGTAGTACCGCAGAGTTGATACGTTGCTCTGGGGTTACTGTTTCCCATATGTAGTACTTTACATTTGTCAATGTTAAACTTCATTGGCCACCTCTCAGCCCATCTGTTCAACCTTTCCAGATCCTGTTGCAGCAGCATAGCGTCAGTGGTGTCCTTAACAACCCTGCCAACCTTTGTATCATCTGCAAACTTGGACATTAAACTTGATATCCCATCATCAATATCATTCATAAACACCGAAAACAACAACGGACCCAACACTGAACCCTGAGGAACTCCACTAATAACATTAGTCCACGTTGAGCAGTGTCCATTGATTACCACTCTCTGTCTTCTGCCACTCAACCATCCCCTTATCCATAGCAGCAATTTGCCTCCAATGCCACACTGCTCCAATTTGTGCAGCAGTCTTCCATGTGCAACAGTATCAAAAACCTTTCTAAGATCCAAATATATAATATCAAAGTTATTCCCTGCATTCAGTTCTTTTGTGACTACATCATAGTATCCAATCAAATTGGTCAGGCAAGACCTGCCCTTAACAAAACCATGCTGCGTCTGAGCTATAACTGAATTCTTGTCTAGATGATCCTGCAGTGCTTCTTTAACCAGGCCTCCAGTAATTTACCTGGAACGGAAGTTAAACTAACAGGTCTATAATTACTTGTGTCAGCCTTTGATCCTCCTTTGTGAATTGGGGTTACATTTGCACATCTCCAGTCTATGGGTACCTCCCCTGAGTCCAAAGAAGCCCTCATAATTATGGCTAGGGGTTTGCTTACTTCCTTTGCTGTCTCCTTTAATATAACTGGATAGATCCCATCCACCCCAGGTGCCTTTTTTATGTTTATCCTTAACAATCTCTCCTCCACTTTCCTCTCAGTTATTACAAAATCATCCAGCTCACTGCCAATGTTTACTTTACCTACATCATTCTCCTTCCTGAATAACTCCTCATGCGTGAATGTAGATGCAAAATACTCGTTTAGATTGTTAGCCACCTGAGCAGGATCCTCAACTGTTGAACCATCAATATCCAGTGGACCAATCTGATTCATCCCTTTCCTTCTTGAGTTTAAATAGGTAAAGAACTCTTTTCTGTTTTTCTTTGCATCCTTTGCCAAGGATTTTTCGTAGTCTCTCTTTGCCTGCCTAATCTCCTTTGTGACTTGGTTACAGTCCAACTTATATCTATCGTAGGCTTCCATGTCACCCATTAATTTGTATGTATCCCATGCATTTTTCTTCTCTGCCGCATGTCTCATTAGTTCATCTGACAACCATTTAGGCCTAAACCTTGAACAGTATTTCTTAGTTGGTATGTAAAGCCTGGTAACCTCCAAGATTAGTTCCTTGAATGCTTTCCATTTTGAGTTTGCTGTTGGTAACATCATCAGTTGGTCCCACTGTATAGAATTTAAATACTGTCTCAGACCATCATAGTCGCCTTTACGAAAACAAAAACCCTTCCCTTTACCTCTGATGGTAGTTACCTCCTTGAGTAAATCCCACTTCAACACACTGTGATCACTGCCACCTAGTGGTTCATTTATCTGCAGATTCTTAATGCATGAAGAATCACTACTGATAATCAGATCAAGAGTATTGCTCCCTCTTGTTGGCCTCACGAACATGCTGATATAGAAAACAATCATCCAATAAATCCACAAAAGCCTTGCTAGTGTTCGAGTTACCTTATATTTATTACCTTTATCAGACAGGTAAAGCCCCACAATTTACAAATGACTGTCTTAAAACCATTTAATTCAGTGGCATATATGTAATTTTTTAAATGTTGTTGAATTAGAAAAAATTTCATAATTATGAATTGTCTACATTGATATGATTTTAAATGATTACATTTACATTTTTTCCCAATAATCAGTGCACGTGGTTTAATAACAAATTGATTTATTTTTATTTTTTATAATTATTTAGTGTGCCACCTCTTTGGGAATGTGCTGTTTCATTGCCAGCTCAGGAATAGAGGTATGAAGGATATATTACAAATAGGATAATGGTTTCTTATCACTGTTTAAATGCCCAGCTTGAATTGTTGTAAGCACCTCTAATTTTGATAATTATTTAAAAATATTTTAGAAATCTTTGGAAATAATTTCCTTAATTGTAAAAACTTATGCATTTTCATTAGTAGAATTAATTATAGTCAAACCTTATCCATTTAGTTATCCATATTTAGTACCTAATCCCACATCATTAAATCTGAAAACATGCTAAAATATTAGAATTGAGAATATTCTTTTTAATTCAGTACTAGAAGATACTCTTACAGTATTCTAGTCAATACTAGAATACTGTAAGAGTATCTTCTCTGCATTTTAGTACAGATAATTTGAAATACATCTATGTTAAAATTCAAAGTCTGAATAGTTTGATTAATTTTAAAAGACTTCCAAAATCAGTATGTCAAATGTCATTGTAATAAAATTGAATGAAACTATAATGAATATTAACTATTGTACAGTATATATGAGGTGTGGCAATAAAATTCCCAGATTTGTACTGTTGCAGTCATGTTCGATGAGTTTGAAAATAAGAGATATTTTCTGTTATAGTTCAAATTTCCTCCAAGAGATTGTTCAGTAGGCTGACAGGTTGTAAGTAACAACCAGTTTTGTTAGTGGCACAACTTCGTGTATGATTTTGCAATGGAGAAACAAATGAATAACAAATTTTACTTTAAACTGGGAAAATTTGCATAGAAACACGTTAAAAACTGTTTCTGGTGATGAAATGTTAAGTTGTACCAGTTTGTTTGAATGGCATCAGCAGTTCAAAGATGGTTGTGAGGATGTTTACAATGAACCACTGAGTAGGCATCTGTCAACCTCTTGAAATGAGGACAAAGTTGCAAAAGTTTTGGAAATTGGGACAAGAGATCATCATTCAACTGTTAAAATTATGCTGATCAGTTGAATATGAATAAGGAGATGATTCATTAAATTCTGCATGAAGATAAAAGAAAATGGAAGGTCTGCAAAATTTGTGTCACATCATCGTCTGACTTCATCCAGACTTGTCAAGGCAATCTTAATTTCCTTGAATGTATTGTCATTGGAGTTTAGTGTTGGGTGTTTCAGTTTCCCAGAGACAAAGCGTTAGGGCACATAGTGGACTTAAATCATAACCAAGGCCCAAAAAGTTTTGTTTACAGAAGTCCAGGACTGCGATGATGCTGATTGTGTTTTTTGACAAACAGGGTGTGATTCACAAGGAATTTGTACCTGAAGGGGAAGAAAGTCAGTGCTGCATTCTGTGTACAGGTGCTTCAAAGACTATTGAAGCATATTTCGCCTGTGAGGCTGCAGTTTCGAGAGGAAAGGCAGCCGATTCTTGTTACACAGCAATTTCCCTGTCCATTTCGCACTTGTTTTCAAGACATTTCTGATGAAACATAACCGCCAAATTGAATATATTCTCTTTGGATGCCTTTGCTGACTCTTTTCAGAAACTTTTAGAATAGGTGCATTCAATCAGGTGGTAATTACTTTGAATAAAAATAAAACCATTTTTTGAGCTCCTTCACTTTGTTCTTTTTATTTCACCAGTCTGGGAACTTTATTGGCATATATCATACACAGCCTTACCATTAATATCCAGACACTTGTGTGTCTACAAATAATCATTATTTATAAGAAATTGAATAATATTTGCTGAAATCTTTAGTCTTTATGACTGCCTCTAATCTCTGTACAACACCCTCCATCAGTTGTTTGCCCCTCGACGTGGGCACCTGTACGTGGTGAGGGGATCTCCCAGTAACGCTGCTGGACTTCCAGACTAGCATCACTGGGATCCAACGCCCACAGCCCAGGTTCCAGGCTTACATCAATGGAATCCGGGGTGTTTGCCATGTGCTGCGACCCGTGGAAATCCTGGTGGTTGAGGGGCCCAGCTTCAATACACCACTTTGGCCCCTGCTTCGACAAGACGGGAGGTCCTGGAAGGCCCGGCTAGGATCAACCGGCTAGTAGGCTCGCCTGCGAGGGTCAACCGTGTCAATGCCACGCCCCTACCCTCATGGTCCGAGGGACAGGATTCAGGTTGGCGGCAGTGCGGGTGTAGTGTCTGGGTAGCCCTGGCGTTCCACTCCCGAGCGCATTTATTGCATGCCGGGTAGTGGGCGTCCCTTTGGGCTCTGTGGTGGGTGGGGAGCCCATGCACTGACCCAACCCGGTCCCTATCTGAAAATATTGACGGAGAGGCAGATAGCATTATTGCTCCAAAGAGGCAGCGAACCGAACTACCATCAGGGCCTGTCCCAAGGTTCTTAATAATGCATTCCACCAACGAAACACCGATTGGTAAAATGTCACCCTTTTTTATACAAAAAGGGTTGGATGGGTTAGCAGGTACACCCAAGTCAGTTAAGAGGCTCCGTTCTGGGGACCTCTTGATTGAAACAAAAAATGACAGGCAGTCTGAACATCTACTCCGAGTAACATCAATCGGAGGAATACCCATAACAGTGACACCACACAGAACACTAAATTCATCGAGAGGTGTCATTTCGGAGTGGGACCTTCTCGACGTCACCGAGGAGGAAATCTGCTCTGAATTAAAACCACAGGGAGTTACTGCCGTCAAGAGAATCACTGCGCAAAGGGATGGAAAAATTGTTAAAACCAGGAGTGTTATCCTGACTTTTAACTCTCCCAAACCTCCTGATGAGATTAAAGCTGGCTACATCAACTGTCCAGTGCATCCATATGTTCCAAACCCTTTACGGTGTTTTAAATGCCAGAAATATGGACATTCTCAAATGGCCTGCCGTGGAGTCCTTGCATGCGCTCGATGTGGTGCAAAGGACCACGAAACAACATGTTCAGCCACGAAACCCACCTGCATTAACTGTGGAGGCGAACACCCGGCCTACTCACGAGCATGCCAGAGGTGGAAAGAAGAAAAAGAAATTCAACGGCTGAAGGCAGAGCTAAACTTATCGTACCAAGAGGCAAGGAAAGCAGTGAAACCTCTCAACATCAAAAAACCTACATACGCCCAGAAGGTAGCAGGGAGGTGTTCGATTGGGACTCAGACAGACATGTCTGTCCCTCCAAAAGAATCATTTACTCCCATCGCACGTTATCTTTTAAGCTCCCAAAAACCTGCACAGAAGGACCAATCAGTTGCCACTCCTATATCGGTACCTCCTAATGCTCCACAAATAACAAAAGCAAATGCAAAAGAAAAGAATAAGAAAGGTGAAATACCACCTAGTACCCAAGAAAACATGGATGTCGAGCAGAAGGAGGTACAAGAAGACTCAGTTTTGGAGCTCTTTGCTGGGGAGGAAATGGACACTGGACAGCGTCCATACTTCCCCAGGAAGGAGAAAGCTAGAACTGAAAATGGTAAGCCCTCAGCACCTCGGAAGCCGCCTGATGGACCCACCAAGCCAAAATAATGGCTAAATTCCTACAGTGGAACTGTCGTGGATTCCGGCAAAATACTGATGACATCAAGGCACTCCTGCAAAAGCACAAACCAGCTTGCTTTTGCATACAGGAGACTTATTTAAAGGCAAATGATGACCCCACTATGCATAACATTACCATCATTCGTAAGGATAGAATTGTGGATGGTCCTGCTCACGGAGGAGTCGCAATCCTCATCGGCAACCAGATCCCATTTCAGCCTTTGCAGCTTACGACTAGCATTGAGGCTGTAGCAATTCGCCTTTCAATGGGGTTCTTATTAACTGTCTGCTCTGTCTATTTGCCACCTGGGATAGACATCCCCCAGACAGACCTTAATGATGTTATCAAGCAATTGCCTTCCCCATGTTTAATTCTTGGGGATTTCAATGGACATAACACTCTGTGGGGTAGTACTAACACCAATGGAAGGGGACGAGTCATAGAGCATATGCTCACTGACAATGACATCTCCCTCTTAAATGTGGGAACAAACACCTTCTTCCACATGCTACCCGTACATTCTCTGCCATTGATCTTTCTATCTGCTCCCCTTCTCTCCTTCCTTCACTTACTTGGGAGGTAGAAGAAAATCCACGTGAAAGCGATCACTTCCCCGTGATAACAACCCTAACTAGTGGTAGACCCTGTCTGCCATTTAGTTTACTGCGGTGGAAGATTGATCAGGCTGACTGGAATGCCTTTCAATATCTGGCAAACTTTGACATTGCTACAGTCAGTCAGGAGCCAATCAATGAAGCAGTCATGTATGTCACAGAAACGATTGTCCAAACAGCTGCAATTGCAATCCCAAAATCATCCAGCCGGTTCCCACTATTTCCCACACCTTGGTGGAATTCAGAATGCACGGCAGCAAAAAAAAAGCACAAAACAAAGCGTGGGGGATATTCCGCCGATATCCCACGACTGAAAATTTAATATCATTCAAACATGCACGTGCGAAAGCGCGTTATGTACGACGTCAGAGCCAAAGGAAATCTTGGATTCATTTTACATCTTCCATAACTCAGGCTGCTAGCTCAAAAGTAGTCTAGGATAAGATCCAGAAAATGAAGGGAAAATATTCACCATGCCCTTCAATGTTCCTCAAGCACAACGGATGTCCAATTGCAGATCGAACTGCAGTTGCAAATACTTTAGGGGAAACATTTGCAAAAATCTCTGCAACAACATCTTTTCCCGCAGAGTTTTTGGCCCTGAAAAAGAAAATTGAGAAAACCCACCGAACTTCTCTTCAAAAGGGCTTGAATCATATAACAAGCCCTTTTTACAGGAAGAGTTAAATGCAGCACTCTCTCTCTCACGCATGCAAGTGCTATGGGGCCCGATGACATCCACTACGAAATGCTAAAACACCTCTCACCACAATCTAAGGATCACCTTTTAATTCTGTTTAACAGAAGTTTTATTCACAAACAATTTCCGGATTCCTGGCAAAGGGCTATCGTCCTTGCTTTCCCAAAACCAGGAAAAGACCCTAGCAATCCAAGTAACTATCGTCCTATTGCTCTGACAAGCTGTTTGTGCAAAGTCCTGGAAAGAATGGTTAATGCACGCCTCGTATGGTATTTAGAAACAAATGGTCTGCTTTCCAGGACACAGTGCGGCTTCCGAAGAAATCGATCCACTCTGGATCATTTAATCCGATTGGAAACGTCCATTCGTGATGCTTTTATTAAATCCAAGCATTTGGTAGCAGTTTTCTTTGATATTGAAAAAATGTACGACACAGCCCGGCGATTTGGGATTTTAAAAAACCTCTATAACTTTGGTCTTAGAGGTAACCTTCCTCTTTTTATTAAAAACTTTCTTTCGAATCGCCAGTTTCAAGTCCGTTTAGGATCCACCCTCTCTCGAGTTTTCTCTCAGGAAGAGGGAGTCCCACAAGGATCCATTCTAAGTGTCACGCTTTTCGCAATCAAAATAAACTCTATCGCAGAACAACTTCCACCCACTGTAAACAATGCCCTCTATGTTGATGACTTTGCTATATTTTGTCATTCATGCAATATGAGGGTCATTAAAAGGCAACTGCAGAAAACCATTGACCATCTTACAGCTTGGTCTTTGGCTAATGGGTTCAGATTTTCATCACAGAAGACTGTTTGTGTACGCTTCTGTCGCAAACGTAATCTTCATCCTGACCCAGAATTAAGGCTTGGGCAAAATAACATCCCAGTTGTAGCAGAATTCAAATTCCTTGGACTTATTTTCGACAAAAAGCTGACATTTTTACAACATATTCGTCAGCTGAGGACAAGATGTGTCAAAGGGCTTAACATCCTTTGTGCCCTTTCGTCAACCTCATGGGGGTGCAGATCGTGCTACCCTTCTTCATCTCTACCGGGCACTTGTCCGTTCCAAACTCAACTATGGGTCTCAGGTCTATGGTTCTGCTAGAGATAGTGCACTTCGGTGGTTAGATCCAATCCACCATCAAGCCATCCGGACAGCCACTGGAGCATTTCGCACATCTCCTGTCCAAAGCCTTTACGTTGAAGCAAATGAACCATCTCTGTCTCTTCGACGTAAGCAGTTGTCCTTACAGTACGCCTTCAAATTAAAATCCCTGCCCGATCATCCCACGTGGTCATCCTTTTTTGAGCCGTGCTGGGAAAACCTCTACAACACCCGTCGGACTGCCAACAAACCTTTTGGTATTCGCATTCAAGGGCTGCTGAATGAGCTAAACTTGACGGTAGACAACGTTGCCCAGTCACCAAGGCAATTCTTTCCACCCTGGCATGCTTATTTTCCAAATTGCGACTTCTCCCTTAAGATCTGGGAGAAGGCTACTACACCGGCATCTGTCTACCAGCAACTCTTTGCATCACATAAACAGCAGTATTCTGACTTTCTGCCAATCTATACAGATGGCTCAAAGTTAGAATGTCATGTGGGATCTGCTGTTGTGTTCCCTCACAAAACATTATCCTATAAGATCCCACAAGAAACTAGCATTTATACTGCAGAGTTGCATGCAATACAATCAGCCCTAGATCACATTAAAAATCGCGACTACCAGAGGTATGTGATTTATTGTGATTCATTGAGCGTATTACATGCTCTAGTATCGGTGAGGTATAGCCCTCATCCGATCCTGTCCAGGATCCGGAAGATTCTTTTTTCTCTTGTGGAATTAGAATTTGATATTCGCTTTTGCTGGATCCCAAGCCACATTGGGATCCGGGAAAATGAATTAGCTGATACTGCTGCCAAATCAGCCATTTCCCTGGATAATCATTGCCTGTCAGTCCCCTATACAGACTACAGGCAAATAATACGTTCTAATTTACTCTCCCAATGGCAAGATTCTTGGCACGGACAGGCCACAAATAAATTACATCGCATTAAGCCTGTAATTACGCAATGGCAGTCCAGTCTACGCAGGGTCCGAAGAGAGGAAGTTGTTCTTGCTCGGCTCCGCATAGGTCATAGTCATCTAACCCATTCCTACTTGCTGAGGGCTGGTGACCCACCTATGTGCGAGATATGTAATGTTATTTTAACCGTTAGTCATATTTTAATAAACCCTGTTTTTAAAGAAGCACGATGCTTGTATTTTACCGCTTTTAATAATGTGACTGAGCCATTTACACTCAGTCAGATTATAGGTGACAGAGACAATATGTCCGACGTTTTTAACTTTTTACAATCTATTAATTTTTATACAAGAATCTAAGGTTTATACTTTTACTTTGCATCTTTTGACAATAATTAATTACTTGACGTGGTAGCTTTGGCTACAGAAATGTTTAGTAGCGTTTTAAAATTTGACTTGGCGCATTATGGCCTTAGCTGTCAGTGCACCATAAAAAATCAAATCAAATCAAATCAGTTGTTTGTAAATGTCCTCCAATATTTTTCACCATTTAGAAAGCTGCAGCCACCTCAGCACTGTCTTTGGATAGCTCTCTCTCTCTCTCTCTCTCTCTCTCTCTCTCTCTCTCTCTCTCTCTCTCTCTCTCTCTCTCTCTCTCTCTCTCTCTCTCTCTCTCTCTCTCTCTCTCACACACACACACACACACACACACACACACACACACACTCACTCTTCATTGAGGAGAGGGTTCTGGGATGGCCAGGCCAATCTTACAGATATCACCATGTGATATCTGTTAAAAAAAAAAAAAGGCAACCATATTGAAAAAAATACTTCCATTATGTGTTCTACAGAGCCTGGCAACCATACAGCTTATAGGAGGACCCAATTGATATATTCTTGTTTCTTTGTGCACTTGTCAGTTCCCCAACCAAGGACCACCGTTATAAAGGATTCCAGAACTAGGATTCACAAATTAAAATTACAGGAGAACAGGTTTAGATTGGATTGCAGGAAGCTTTCTTTTAGCTTGCAAATTGTTAAAACTGCTTCTGCAGTAGTTGAGGCTCACTGTTTCAAGAAATTCAAAGATCAACTGTATAGTTATCTCTCTCTCTCTCTCTCTCTCACACACACACACACACACACACACACACACACACACACACACACACACACACACACACTCACTCACTCACTCACTCACTCTTCATTGAGGAGAGGGTTCTGGGATGGCCAGGCCAATCTTACAGATATCACCATGTGATATCTGTTAAAAAAAAAAAAAAAAAAAAAGGCAACCATATTGAAAAAAATACTTCCATTATGTGTTCTACAGAGCCTGGCAACCATACAGCTTATAGGAGGACCCAATTGATATATTCTTGTTTCTTTGTGCACTTGTCAGTTCCCCAACCAAGGACCACTGTTATAAAGGATTCCAGAACTAGGATTCACAAATTAAAATTACAGGAGAACAGGTTTAGATTGGATTGCAGGAAGCTTTCTTTTAGCTTGCAAATTGTTAAAGCTGCTTCTGCAGTAGTTGAGGCTCACTGTTTCAAGAAATTCAAAGATCAACTGTATAGTTATCTCTCTCTCTCTCTCTCTCTCTCTCTCTCTCTCTCTCTCTCTCTCGCTCTGAATACTAAGAAAGAATTGAAGTGCAGTGGTCCTTGGTTGGGGAACTGACAAATGCACAAGGAAGCAAGAAATATAGCAAATTATCCAAGGTCATTTTTGGCATTTTAATAATCCTCATACTAATGCTGAGTCAGGGACTATTCAACCTAGGATAAAAAAATTGAATTCATATCTTCTCTTTCTGGTGAAACTTTGGAAATGCTCTTGATAGCTAAGTCCAAACAGCAGTGCCATTGTTATAAACAAAACTTTGACTTGCCATTTCTGAAGAGGTATGCCAAGACTGCAACAGTCATCAATTGATGTCTAAGAGACAATTCAAATGAGATTCCACAGACAGAAAAGTGTCGGGTAAACTATTTGAAAGCCTACTGTAATCATAATGACCATACTTAATCTTGATGAAACTTGATATATAATGTGTATAATGCCTGTGAAATTTAATTTCATGTTAGAAAAAGCTCTTTTTTTTTTTTTTACTTCTTTTGTGGGGCATAGTTGGTGCATTATAGTCTAAGTTGTTGTTGCACCAGTAAACCCAAAATCAAATCAAATCTTTTGTGGGTGGGGGGAATCTGTTCTCAGTTATCTCCTATTCTGCAGTTATCTGATCTCCATCATTTCAAAAATCAAAATTTGAAGCTGTGTATATAGTGTATATCAGAAGTGGCCATCCCATAGCATATCTTGATGTGTGGGATGGTGGGAAAGTAAAAATACAACTGACTTGAAAAATCAGAAGGGACATCAATAAACACACAGGTTAAATTCCACTTTTATTGCCAGAAATTATGACCTGGGTTTTAATATGATAGGAATATGATGTTCGTATTTATCACCTTTAATGTTGTAGGGATGTTGTGAAGACATCGATTTCTAAGAGCCAACATTTATTCATTATTCTATATTAAATTTATTTTTTATAAGGGTAAAACTTTTTTTAATTACTAGCACTTAGCATAAAATTCCTTTTATGTATTTAGCAAACACAAAAAATTTGATGACTCCAACCATGGTTCAGCATTTGGCTGGGGGTGTATTTATTCCAGTAGTTTCTGGATCTGTCCCTAGGTGTCACCTGACACATTTCATTTAACCATTGCAGAATCTATTGGCATGCTGCAGAGAAAGGTTGTCTACTCCTGATTATGCATTATCCAAATTTAATATAATTTATATTTGCTCATTTGAAAATTAAGTGCTTAAATAATAACTGGGAAAGGACATTAGGTGGTTTCCATACAGTAAAATTTATACTATATATCACTATTAAACCACATGAAAATTTCTTAACAAATAAATTTTATTAAACCCATAGAAGCTCAATACTACATTAATTTGTTAGCAGGTGACATTTCAGGATTCATGCATGCACGTTATATAGCCCTGCACGAGGTAAGTTTTTGTTGTTTGTATTGCGGTGTAGGAAGTAAGGTCTGGTTCCTCAAAAGTGTATGTTGGCATAATTAGTCATGTTCCTAATTAATATTTAACTTGAATATAGAGTAGTTCTAAATATTCTGTATCCTCAGCATTATATTAATGCAAGTGTATACATTTCTTAACTTAATTGTAATTTCTTAATTAATTTCATAATAATTTTCATGTTGTGAAGATGTTTTTATATCGCCCCTTCCCCATAGTATTTATGGTCTGAAGTGGGGTTCGGCAAGAATCCTGAAACATCACCTGCTAACAAATTAATGTAGTATTGAGCTTGTATTATATACAAATTTAATAAAACCTATATATTTAAGAATTTTCACCTGGCATAATAGTGTTATTCCATTATTATATGTATTAACATATATAGTATAAATCTTATTTAAGGTAAGTGCATGTCCATTATTCATTGAAATTTTTACTTTAATAATTATTTATGTGAAGCATCATGCCCATAATTAAATGCTTTATTCAGTAAATTTTAACTAATGGGGAAAAAATGTGGAAAATAATTTTTTGGGTGGCCCATGTACATTCTGTATATTATGAGATATTCCACTCTAATTACTGTATTTTCCAGCCCATAAGACATGTTTTTTTTTTTTTTTTTCTTCCTATAAAAGGTTGCTAAAATTTCCCCCGTGTCTTATGATCCAAATGGATAATTAGGGGTGTGTGCACGTGCAAGAAAAGCTCAGTGAAGTCTGCTCATGGGAATTATTTCAACAATGTTCCTAAGCATTTCAGTAGTTAATTTGCTTCTGCAACAGATGAAAGAAAAATTTATAGTGACCCATATTCCAGAAAGATGAATCAAAAATTCGAGAATATCTTGAATTTTGACAGCATTTATTGGTAGGCTGCTAACTTACCTATATTTATAGCATTAAGTGTGTGAGAAGATATGTTCCATATTACATGCATAAAGTGAAAAGTTTAGACCAAATACCAGTAATAATGAACGTAACTAGGTCGAGATTTTGATTCTACGATGCTTAAATTTTCTACACTGATGTTTTGTTTAATTAGCACTTGTGAAATTGTTTCAGATATAAGCAATAAAATATTTCCCCCATATTTACCTTCTAAAACATGAGTGCACTTTCTAGTCTGGAAAATACAGTAATTATGTGTATTTTTTATAAGAAATAGGCTCATTAATGATTCATTGTATAACAGTCCTTAAAATTGTACTTTGTTTAAGCATTAGAAATCAGTATACTTAGGAAAGATATTCACACTGTAACCACAGTTTTTGATTGATACTAATATTTTTTATATGTGTTTACTATACAAATACATTTGAGAATTCTTTATTAACAGGTTATGACAAACACTATGGAATCTCTTCACTCGGTGTTCAGTGCTTCCTTCCTGAAAGGCAATGGTGTCGCTCCAACCCATACTCCTGAGATGGCCTCTCTTCACAACAGTGCTCTTTTAGCTTGGAGTTTGCTACTTACAGTTTTGTCTACTAACCAAATACTAGAAATAGCACACACGTAGGTTTTTGCATACATTTCTACATAAAGTTCTTCATATCCATCCATACAAGCTGTGGCAGTGAAGTTCCTTAACTGGTTTTATTATTACAGTATCAGAACAGATACTTTTTCAGTTATATGAATAGGTGTCTGCTGTAATCTCCTTTAAAGTAAGACCCATCAGAAGATATACTTCATTCAATAATTCTGCAGTTGTTTGATGCATGCTTGGAATGTTTCCTTCAGAATACATTGTAACTTCTTTATTATTAATTTTGATGTTGTTGAATTGATGACACTTAATGGTGTTATTTACATGTGGGGAACAGGAAGATGTTACAACAGAATTAGATATGGGGAATGGAGTAGCTTCTTGATCATAGCCATATTATATCCTTGCCTAGAATCTCTGAACTGCTATTGAAATGAGAATGTGGCAAACAGAAGAAATCACTTTTCTGTGTGGAAGGGTAACATATCCTACATTTATTGGGCAGGGTTACAGAACCACTTTACGATGTGTGGAGAGTGAATGCAATATAAATAAAATTCCAGGACTATAACTAAAGTTTATAGTGCAGTCCTGTAAGCATACCTTTGTATAAGTGAATAGAATAGCAAGCTCCTGTGGCTAACACAGTAGCCACATTATTCTTCCTCACCGTGTGGAAAAGGCCTGGAATTGAGTTTTGCTGAGATAGAAAGTTCTTTTTCACACACACACACACACAGTCAAAACGTTATGACCAGCCTTGTGAAGTACTTGATTGACGTGGGCAGGGGGGGGGGTGATATGATGGACTTCAATAAAGATAAAATTGTCGGGCAGTAGTCAAAGTGGCAATATTATGAAAATTGAATCTTGTGGGCTATTTGTTGAGTGCTGTAGGTAAGGTGTTCCAAGAGTGGATGGATAGTAAACAGCAGCAGTTGCCAGGCCAAGAGAAGGGCACCCACATCTCATCAATGGTCATGGTGAACTTAGGCTTTCTGCCTTGTGCAAGCCAATGAGTAGAAAATAATGGAACAACTAACCATGGACTTTAACCAGATGATGACCAGTGGTGTCCACTGTATTACACTCGCACCTGACACGCACTGGCAGTAACTGGAACTGAACCTTGCCCACACTTGTTTACCTGCAACCCACAAAAGTTAAATAAATAGGGGAAAAAATGACATAAGAAAATTTATTAAATTTTCTACACATCGGTAATAATACAATAGTTAAATTTAAATAAAAATCAATCAATCAATACTATTAATATTTTATTGTATTGTATATAATACATAAAAATAACAAATAATATATGAATATAACAATGAAACATATGCATACCTCATATTAGAGTCTTGCATGGGTCCATTGCATTAGGCTTGCACCTGCAGTAACTGAAACTGAACTTGAGATCCACCTGCGTTGTTTGTACTGATAACCTTGAATAAACCACAAAAAAAGGGAATTTCTATTAAATTTTTTACACATCGGTAATAATCCATGGTTAGCTTTAAATTAAAATAAATTGATCAATAATGTTAATATTTTAATACATAAAAATAACAAAAAATATATAAATTTTTAAAAAAATGAAACGTATTCATAATATAAGTAGCAAATTTTTAATCAGTTGCAGAAACAGTACATCAACAGTTTCTGGGTTCAGCTATAGTACTCTTCTTCCTTGGATTAGAAAACTCCTTCACTTATTGCACTGGTACCATCAGTAGGTATGGCAAGAATGAAATCTAGATAATAAAAAATGAAAATGCAGACAATTTTGTATCATCATCAGCCATTTTCAGTCCACTGCAGGATGAAGGCCTCTCCAGCAACTTTCCAGTTCCTTCTGTTTTGAGCACTGGCCATCCATTTACTACCCACAAACTCATGAATTTCATCTATCCATCTCCGCCTTTGTCTTCCAAGTTTTCTCTTATCTCTTCTTGGGTACCATTCTGTTATTTTCTTAGTCCATCTGTCATCATGTCTTCGAGCTATGTGTCCTGCCCAAGACCATTTTAGTTCTTTAGTTTTGATAAGAATGTCCTTTACTTGAGTTTGCTGCCTAATCCATGTGTTTCTCTTCTTATCTAACAGTCTGATTCCCAATATAATTCGTTCCATTCTTCGCTGTGTAGTTTTCAGCTTCTCTTCCATTCTTTTGGTGAGTGCCCAAGTTTCACTTCCATGTGTCATGGTGGGGAGTATACATTGGTTCATTATTTTACGTTTCAGACAAACTGGGATATTGCTCTTCAGTATGTGATTGTATTTCCTGAATGCTATCCATCCAAAATTTATTCTTCTTTTGACTTCCAGCCATTTATCATTATTACAGCTAATAACTTGTCCCAGATAAGTATATGACTCCACCTTTTCAATTACTGCTCGTTCAATCATTATTTTCCTTTCTGTGGCATACTTGTTCATCCTTACTTTTGTTTTAGCCATATTCATCTTTAGTCCAAAATCCTTAATAACTGCACATAATTGATTAATATTTTCCTCTAATTCTTTAGGGTCATGGCTTATGACCACAGTGTCATCTGCAAATCGTAAATGGTTTAGGTACTCTCCGTTCACATTGACTCCTTTCTCGATTTTAAATTTCCTACTGTCTTTGTCTGGTCTAATAAAGGAGGTAGCACTCTCATATATTTTCTTCAAATCATAATATGTGGGGTATCTATGTCTTGTCTTTCCAGTGCCCGAAACATTGCCTTATGCTGTATGGAGTCAAATGCCTTTTCATAATCCACAAATGCTAGGCATAATGGTGTTTTATATTCATTTGCTTTCTCCATTAGCTGTGATATTACATGAAGGTGATCCATAGTTGAGAATCCTCACCTAAAGCCAGCTTGCTTTCTAATCTGTATTCTTTCTAATCTGTTAGTAATGACCCTTGTGAACAACTTGTAGATGTGGGATAACAAGCTAATTGGTCTATAATTTCCAATTTCTGATTTATCTCCTTTTCTTATGCAGCAAAACTATGATTGCATTATTCCACTGCTTAGGTGTCACACCTTTTCTAATGCACTTTGTGAAGAGCCTTGCCAGTTTTTGTGTTATGTCTCTTTCTCCCAATTTTAACAACTCTACAGTAACTTCATCTTCCCCCTGGGCTTTCTGATTCTTCATTTTCTTCAATGCATGTTCTACCTCATCAGGAAGAATATCAGGTATGTTGTATGTGTTGTTAATTTGCAATCCATCTTCCCCACCGCTGGCATCATTCCCTCGCTCCTTGTATAATTCTCTATAGTAGTCTTCTGCTATTTGAATTATGCCTTCTCTGCTGTTTATAAGTACACCATCGCTATTCTTCAGTTTCAGTATCATTTGTCTTTCTGTATTACTGGACATGGCTGCTGATTTAAATCCTTTGTTTTCCCTACATGCTTGTTCTGCTTTTCTTGTGTTAAATCTTATGTCCTCTCTGAGTCTCTTTCTAATGGCTTTGCATAACTCAGTATACTCAATTTTTTCCTTGTCAGTATTTACCTTGCTCTTCATTTTTCACCTTCGGTTCATCATAACAAGTGTTTCTTGACTAATTTTTCTTCTTTGGATTTCTTTTTCCCTATAGGTTTCTTGGGCTTTTATCACTTTCAGAAAGGTGTAATATTCCTTGTCGATATCTTGGTCCTGAGCAGTCTGCAGAAGCTCAAACTTGTTCTTAAGTTCCAGTACATACTGCCTTTTCTCCTCTTCTGTTATCTCAAAGACCTTTGTATTATTTACTCAAGTCAGTTTTTTCCTTTCCTACATCTATATCAAGTGTACAGCTTACCATTCTGTGATCACTTCCAACATTTACCTTATTCAGGACGATAACATCATTCACGATATATCTTCTGTTAGTGAGGATGAAGTCGATTTCATTAGTTGTTAATCCATTTGGACTCTTCCATGTCCACCTTTCTGTTCCCCCTTTTCTTGAAAAGAGTGTTCATTACTGAAAATCTGCAAATTCCACAAGTCTTTCGCCTCTTTCATTTCTTTCACCAATTCCAAAATTTCCTATAGTTTCCCTTTCTGCACTGTTTTGTCTTTTTCCAACCTTAGCATTGAAGTCCCCCATAATAATAGTGTAGTGGGTTTTCTGCTCATCTAGAAGATTCTCAATTTCGGTGTACATTTCTTCAACCTCTTCATCATCATGGCTCGATGTTGGTGCATATATCATTATAATCTTTAGCTTGTACCTCTTAGAAATCTTGAGTATTAGTCTTGACACCCTTGGTGATGTACTTTTGAATTCCAAAATGATGTTTTTTAAATCTTTATGGACCAGAAACGCAACTCCACTTTCACTGTTTCCATTGGTGTACAGCAGATTTCCACTTGATAAACTTATAAGTGATTCATTTCTTCTTCTTGTTTCAGCCAAACCGATGATATTCCAATTCACATTTTCTAATTCCTTTTCCAGCTCTAATATCCTGTCTTCACCGATGAGTGATCTTACATTATAACAGGCCAAGTTCAGTTTGCCTGCATGGCAGGAAACTGAACTTGGCCTGTTAAAAAATGAAATGCAGACAATTTTGTATGTGTGACCGTAACCTATTTAAATTCTACAGTAATTTTGAATTTACCATGGTGAATTCAATCCTAAGTTGATATTCTTTATACCTGCAATTTTTGAGAAACTTCTAATGTTCTTTTAGTTTTGTGATGAAAGGTTTAATTTTTATTGTTGGTTCAATTTCTAATTCTGAAGCACTGTTTGCAAAGTTCATAATCAGAAGCAATATAACATAAAAACAAAAACAGTGACATCATATTCAGAGCCCATATGGGTAACACAGTTTGTATAATCACCATCCTCCCCATACCAGGTGGAAAAGACCTGAATTCAAATCCCATCAATAACAAGAGGAATTTCTATGGGTCTTTTTTCACAATGTGGCTGAGTTAGTCGGTCTCGGGCAGGAGTAGAATGGTGTTTTCTTTCGGAAAGTCAGGTTTTTCATCTAACAAACAGCTAATCAACCACAGAACATATGCAATTTGCAGACATATTATATATCTAAGGTGCTTACATGCCTAAAACAACAACGCCATCACAATCAGAGATAATTCAGAAGTTGAAAAAGGACATCTATAAGTCTTGTGTTTGTCTTTTCTGGCAAAGCAATATTGAGGCCAAGGTATTAAAAATTATATTTTTAATAATTTTAAATCTAGGAAACTAATTATACCTTTTTTGAATGTATGCAGTTTATGAAGATATCAGTAGTGGAGTGGCATTGCATAATTAAAACCACCAAAAAAAATTATACACACCTCATAATTTATTAATTAATGTTACTTATGAAAAACTAATAAAAACAATTACTTTGTAAGTTAATATATTAATTTTTGTATTATTGTATTAAATTATTTATATTCGAAAACTGGAACCACAGCATGAGTAACTGGTGCAATTGGATCTTCAGGTACCCAACCTGATGCAGGACTACTGTTTACAAGACCATGATGCAGTTAAATCCTCCTCCATATGGACCTCTGGAGAAAGTGCTTGGTTAAGGTACCCGTGCTTACAGCTACCCATCACCAGTGACGCCTAAAGTTGCATCTGAATGGCATCGTCAAATCAGTGATTTGACAATGCCATTCAGATGAATTGTTAAATGAATTTAAATTTTTATTTCAAATGAATTATGTTTCCTGCTTTGAAATGTTGGATGGTAGATGGAGAGTACAGCAGCAAACTGCAGAGGGGAATCGCTCTACTTTTCTGGTCTTTCAGGTAGGTGATGGTGGCAGTGTTTTGGTATGGGGTTGGGGGTTTCCTGGGAATCTCTTAAAGCCATCATATCTCTTAACCACACTCTGAATGCTAAAAACTACCTATCCATTTTGGTTCATCAAGTACTTCCCTTCATGGCAACTGTATTCCAGAGGGCATTGGCAGCATAATTCACTCTGCCATATTGCCGGTATTATTCAAGAGTGTGGTTTGCCAAACAGAAAAGTGACTTCCAAGTTCTGCCTTGCTGCCGAATTTGTATCTGGCATTTGGATCCTCCATCACAGAACTGCAGGATGCAATCCTGGTGATGTGGTACAATACACCTGCAATGTCGAGAGGCCTTGCCGTGTGTCGGTAGTACTTGTGGGAAGAGGATATATCTACTATTAGGTAGGTGGTCATAATGTTTTGACTGCAAACTGTATATGTGTGTGTCATTTCATTTCATAAACAGGCAAATCCTAGAATTCCATGGAATGTATTGAATTTTTTTACTTGACATACTGATGCTTCATTGTTTTGACTGCCTTGTCACTCATTTAAAACAACTAATTGCAACCTTAATGTTCTCAAGTATTATATGCACAGATGCAGTCTACCTCTCAGTTATGTTTCCCTATTAGAAACAGTAGGATAGAGTAGTATATCAGATTTTTATCGAACTCACTGAAACAGCTGTTCAGAGGTAAGAGTTATTATGCAAGCTGATTGGAATTATTCCAAGCAATGATCCCGAACATTTCACTAGTTCATTTGCTTCTGCAACAGATGAGAATGCGCATTATAGCCTTAGTTGCTAATGCGCCAATAAAACCCAACAACAAGCAACAGATGAGGAAAAAAATAAGGACTGTTTTCTGGCAAGATGAATCAAAAATTGGAGATCATTAAGAAAATGCGACAGCTTGTATTGGCAGACTATTAACTTAACCAGATTAATAGCATTAAGTGTTGAGAAAATATGTTCTGTATTACACTAAGCACTCATTTGCAATGAACAGTTTTTTAGGAATGCATTATGAGCATAAAGCCTAGAGATTATATGCATCTGACTGTTGACCCCATTATGGTTATCTGCCCATAGTGCATTTCATTTATATCGCTTTCTTCAAACCAAAATTAAATCATGTTCAAAGTTAATTAAAAATTAGGGGCTGTTAATCTGATGTATAAGTTATTTATTGTAACTTTCTTGTTTTATCTCTGTATTTATTATTTACAGGCATCTGAGAAGGTTACCAGGAATTTTGGAAAGTCCAGATTTGGAATTGCGGATAGCTGCTGGGGAGACAATTGCTGTTATTTATGAACTTGCAAGAGAATATAATGAAGTAATGATTTTTTCCCCCTTCTAGTAAACACAGTTAGTAATTCATACAAATGCCAGGAATGCTTTTAAATATATTATAACTAATTTTTTATTACATATGCTTCAAGCCTACTTTAGTATAGAATTGCTTAAAATATAGTACTTTATGATAATCGTCCTTTCAAAATAACATTGACCTGTCGTACCATGATGCTCTTACTGTGAATTTTTACAGTCATGTTGCCAACCCTCCGAATATCTGTAAAGTTGGAGTTAACATGACTTTCCATCATTTTAGTAGGGGCTAATGATACAAGAAAACAAATTATACCGCATCAGCCAAAAGGGAAAAAAACTTCCTGATCACCCGTCTGACCACTAATAATTTGTCTAGTTCCTCCTTAATTTTATTCAAACTACCCACTTCTGCAGTACCAGATGGAAGTTTGTTCCAGTAATCAACTGCCTGCTGGCTGAAGGCAAATTTCTGCACATCTTACAGGAATACGATGTGCAGAAACACCATCAACATTTAGCTTACTCAATCCATTCAAAGCCTTAAACTCCTCAGTGAGATCTCTTTATAGGTGCTAAATCTCCAGATGCTGCAATTTGCAATGCCTGTTTGTTCCCCTCACTAATATCATTTCCCTTCTCTGCATCTATTCCAGCAGATCAACAACCTTCCTAAAATGAGGCTTCCATACCTATATTGCAGTTTGCAAGATGTGGCCTAACCACTCCCCTATACAAGAAGATAATCACCTCCTTATCCGTGCTGACAAAATTCCTGTATATTATTGACAAAACCTGTTATGACAGAACTGTCATAGCAGCCTATCTGCAGCAGCATACTCTGATTACTGTCATTAACCAACTTGCCAACCTTTGTGTAATCTGCAAACGTAGACATTAAACCTGATTGTTATGCCTTAGATATCATACCTCCATCAATATTATTAATAAATATTGTAAACAATATTTGCCCAGCACAGAACTCTGCACAATCCACTGATAACCATGGTCCAAGAAGAGCAGTGCCCACTGATAACTACTCTGTCTTCTTCCACTCAACCATCCCTTTATCTATAGCAGTAATTTGCCCCTAATGCTGCACTGCTCCAATTTGTACAGCACTGTTTTATGTGTAGTAATATTAAAAGCATTTCTGAAATCTAAGTATGATGTCAAAATTATTTTTTGCATCCAGTTCCATTGTTACTTCCAATCAGGTTGGTCAGACAAGATCCTTAATAAATCTGTGCTGCCACTGCAGTATAATTGCATTCCTATCTAGATAGACCTGCATTACTTCTTTAACAAGTAACTCCATTATTTTTCCTGGAACAGAAGTCAAATTTACAGGTCGGTAATTACTCAATTCACTCTTTTATTCCCATTTGTGAATTGGGGATATTTTTACACACCTCCAGTTCATAGGAACCTGCCCACAATCCAATGATACTCTCATAGTTATGGCTAAAGGTTATTTTTACCTCTTTTGCTACCTTTCACAATGTAATTGGATGGATCCCATGTGCCCTATTTACATTTAGTTCCCTGTAATTTATATACAGGGAGTTAAATGCCTAGCCTTAGCCTGTCTAACCCACTTTACAGTATCTCTTTGCTCTTATGAAAAGTCTAGTAACTTATGTGATTACTTGCCCAAGTGCTTCACATTTATAATTCATTATTGGTAACGGCAGTTGATACCACTAAATAGATTTTAAAAACTGTGTGACACTATTGTAGTCACTTTTGCAAAAGCTTTTTCCCTTTTCCATCAACAGTAGTTTAAGTGAATACCACATCAGTACACTGTGATCACTGCCTTCTAGTGGTTCTTTTATCTGCAGGTTCTTAATGCACAAATAGTCACTGCTGTACTCACATCCAGAGTATTGCTTTCCCTTGCTGCCTCTAAAACAGTCATCTATTAAATTCAAAAAATTTTGCTACTGTGCGAGTGACCAAGCCACAACTCCTCAAATAGGCCTCTGAGGTTGGGTATATTCATATTACGTTCTTAGCGTTTTTTCACCAACCTTTCATGGAGTAAAATAAAATTAAAATAAAATAAAACAAAACAAATCTTGATAACTATATTTACAATAACCTGTATTTACAAAATTAATATACGTATTACAATATTAAAAGTATTAAAACACAAGATTAAAATGCATTAAAATATACTAAGTTAAAAGCGATAAAATCCTGTAGCTTTCAAAGGCTCCAGCCTTCTTCTTCAGCAGTACTCTCTATTATTCAGTACACCTTTAAATATCAGCAGGGTAATGGTAGGCATCACATGTTTCCATTCTCACGTGTTCCGCTCTCTTGCATTTTGGAACCGGAAGTGGCTCGAACGGAAGTCGTACGGAACCGTTCATCCTTTTTTAGGATAATAGTCTCTAAAAGGGGGTGAATCCGTACACCCCTATCCCTATTAATGTTGGTTGTAGAGCTGATCCGCAAACTCTCGAGCCACTTACGGTCCCAGAACTCTCGAGCCACTTACGGTCCCAGAAGCCACAAGTTCTAGTCAATATCTAGGAAGTTAAAATCCTCCATTATAAGACTTTCTGATTTACTGACATGCTATTTGTCTGTATAGTATTTTGTTATACTCGTCACATTCATTAGGCCTATAACACTCCTACTCTCATTTTTGTTTTCCTACTGCATATGTCACGCCAAACTGAGAAAACATTGCAATAACCATATTGTGTCATGGCCAGTGCAGTGACTTATATGTTATGTCACTGCACATATTATTATATGTTATGTCATGGCCAGCCATGACATAACATATAATAATCAAAACCCAGCTTAATTCCTGAGGTTTACCATGCTTCTCAATCCCCACCTAAAAATTGAGGAATTCTCCCTCTAACTAGTGGAATTTCAATATATATCTCAGTTCATTAGTTAAATGTTGGAATTCACTTAAACACCAGAAGTAAACCTAAACTACATGTATTAAGCAACTAAATATTACAAAAAAAAATGTACATAATATATATGCCCAGTCACTTAACGTATACAGTTTTTGTAAATTAGGTGTCTACCTATACTAATTTTAATAACTTAATCTTTCAACTTAATCCCGTGTCTTTTGTGAACACAGTTTGCCTTGGGTACACTTAGTGCCACATAGATTGGAGTTCTGTTTTCATTCCAACGTTAATGTTCCAAGTTGTAAATAATGCTGTTTTGAGCTTTTATGTTGTCACTGTCTAGAGACAGTCAGGGACAGAGCTTGAGCTAATTCTCTTTAGAAATTAACTATTTTTATCCACAAGTTGACCTAAAGTGACTTTCATCTCTTATCATATTGACAATACCTAGTAAGTGAATCTGTTATTCATTAAAAATGGTGTAACTCATACAGCTTGGGATGAAGCGGGTCAAAATTTGGTATGGTGCCATACCATTGAATAAAGATGAAATGAGAAGACAGCGAGAAACTTTGGACAGGTATACGGGACATATATGGAGTTCTATAAGAATTACCAAAAAAGGTCACATCGCAGAAGTGTATGCAAGATGCTCGAAAATATGGTCACATGACATCATTATGGCTAAATGGGCCTGACAGCGGTGAACCGTGCTCAATATAAGGGTGTCTATAAGATTCGGTTGCAACAAGTCCCATTCTTCCGCCAGCGCAGACCTTAGGTCACCAAGTGATTGAGGAGTTGGCTGAGAGCATGAAATGCGATACCTAAGGGCATCCCACACATGTTCAGTTGGATTTAAGTCTGGTGATTTTACTGGCCACAGCAGTCATTGGATATCTTCAGTTTCAAGATATTCCTCCACCACTTAAGCTCTATGTGCAGTGGCATTGTCATGCATGAAAAGAAAATATGGGCCAACTGCACCCCTAAAAAGTTGCACATAGTGTTTGAGGATCTGTTCTCGGTCCCTCGGCGCAGTTATGGTACCCCTATCAAAAACATGAACAGGGGTGTGACCATTGATTATTATTCCACCCCACACAAGAACACCAACTCCACTGTAAGTCTTCCTTTTTCTGTTGTGGGAGGGATGGTACCACATTCCTTGTTGTCTCCAGATGAAATAACTTGTAGAATTTTTGGGCTAAAACAGGACTCATCAGAGAACAGAACTGTACCTTATTTGTCAGGGCTCCAAGTCACATGTTCGCGTCACCAATTTCAACAAGCTCTGTGGTGGTTTAGGGTTAATGGGATACAAACCACTGGCTTCCTTGTGTAGAGGCCACTTGAATTGAGCCACCTTAACACAGTCCGATTGTAAATCTTTTCACCTGTAGCCTCGGCAACCTCAAGAGACTGTTGATGACAGGACATTGTAGAATTCCATCTTGCTGTTAGAGCTAGATAGCAGTCTGTTCTGGATGACATAACCCTTGGGCAGCTCCTCTTGTAATGGTTCCTGTCTCTTGAAACTGCTTCCATAGTGCCGAGACGACACTGCGTGGCACATTAAGCTAAAGTGCCACCTCCTCCTGTGACTGCCCAGCTTCAAGTCATACAGCAATCCACCAAATCTCAGAGAATCATCTAAACAAAAATGACTTGCCATCCTGAGTACTGGAGATGGAGCTATCCCACAGAGCAAGCAAAAAAAACAGGATTGAATTGACGTTATTACAATCCATGTATAATTATTTGCATAATGTGCAGCTCTATAAGGTGGTAGATCAATTTCTATTAGATGCTCGAAATTTGCATGCCAGGAAGCCTATTATATCAAATATTTGCCTTGGCAACACTGTTCACAATAAAGTATTCATGAAAAACATTTTGTTCTATTAATTTTTTATCAAGCAGGTGGTTTTGTACCTACTTGGATTACTCATCGAACAATAGCCTCAGTTGGTGACTTTATGGTGAGCAGAGAATAAATGTTTCAGATCTAAACAAGCTCAGTTATGCTATTTTTAAACAAATCACATGATGCAGGGCTGGGTTATTTTCTTAAACTATTTCAGTCCTTCGTTATAATAATACCTCACTTTGTTGAAATGCTTCACTGGACCAATGCAGTCCAGTAATAGAATTTATATTATACTTATAACAAATTATGTGAAGTTTTTCTTTCACATGCTTACCACCCAACACAAAATCACTAATTGAGGATCTTGTTGTCTGATGAGTTGCCCAAGTACATTTGAAACTGTTCACAACAAGTGCCTTTGAGTTTTTAATGATGTTATTCAGTTAAGAATAACATTAGTTACTTAAATTGATTTATGGATAAATATAAGTAGTTTCTGAAGAGCTTAAGCCCAAACTTTGTCACTAGGAGGAATACATGGGCAGGCATGAAAATAGAGCATAATGCAGAATTGGGGGGGGGGGGGGCACCTCCGTAGCCAGGTGGGAAGGAGCAGCAGTGCATACCACACGCTTCTTGATTAGACCGGGGTTCGAGCCCGTCACCACCAAATATGGAGGATGCGGAAAGGTCAGGGAATGACCACCGCATATTCCGGAACAATATGGCCTTAGTTGCTAATGCACCTAAAAACCAAACAACAGCAGAATTGGCATTATTTTCTCAAACCTTTTCAATGCCATTTTGAAATAGCACCTGCCTTCTCTACTGAAAACTCCTTGTTAATTAAGTAATAAAATCCCAGTATTTGATTTGTTTTGTGAGTCTAAAGTAGATATCCCAAATTATATTATTACTGTAGCAGTCAATTTTTTAATGATGAACATCTTTCATTCCATCTTTTCTCTCGAAATACAGTAGAATTCCAGTTATCTGAATACTGGTTATTCAAAATTTCATTTAACTGAAAACTTTTCAATTTTATTTTTTCCCATAATTTCACTCAAACAAAGTGACACATTTAATATTTAACTGTAAGAAAAAAAATAATAATACATTCATGATTCCACTTATAAAGAATTATGAATGAAGTAAAGAAGAGTAAATTTCATCCATAAATTACTGAAAATAAAATTATGTGATTGCCAATTTGCATGATAAACTAATATGGCTGAAACAAAGATGTTATCAGATTTAGTCAGATGATCAAAGAGTGTCGTCATTGAATACTAATCCAAATTAGGCAGAAAATGAAGAGGGACATTTTGATAAAAAGTAAATATTGAAACTAACAGTAGGGAAGTGTTTAACACCCTTCAGATTGCTACTAAACAGACCAAATTGTAAAAAAAATATTTGAATGAAAACCAGTTAATGTGTTCAAAGGAAATGTAGAATTTTGCAGTGGAAAAATTCTCTCTCATTAATTTCTTGTCCTACTTACCCCCCCCCCCCCCCCCGTGTCCATATGTGTGTTATGATACTACTTGGCCAGTATTTGATCCACATTCAAATTCCCATTTTATAGAGATATCCTTGCGATTAATTGCATACACACATGCACACTTAACTGCCTTAAATTTTGTCACTTTTATAGCAACGTTTCCTGATATAATCTTCACTATTTACGATGCTTTCAAAGAATTTAGTTTTAAAATGCCTACAACAGTTTGGTTTCAGAACACTAATGATAATATAACTCAGTTTAAAATTACTTTTATTTTCCCTTTCTACCTCTGGCAGTACTCTTGCTAATTATTTATTTCTGTTTTCCAGCGCTTCCATTAGTGAAATAATGGAAATTCAAATTGCCATTAATATTAATATTGACAAAATTATGTAGAGAAGCAAGCCTTTGAAACATGGGCCAGGTGGGAACAGTAGATGGATAGATGGAGATTTATATTGTCCATAAGTTTAATTTTATGCCTTCTTATGCACAATAATAATGTCACATAACTAAGTTTGTTGTTTAGTTTACTCAGCCCATTAAAAGGCCTTAAACTGCCTGAGTCTTGATCAGGTTTCCCTAGACATGCCTGGTTTTCAAAAACTAGCTAGCAGGCTCATGTCTCTCTTGATAAGAACCCCTTTGTACATTGCCTTGTCATTCTTTTCTGTAATGTCCACATCTTCTTTAAAGTGGGGGTCTCTTAAGCCTTTGTGAAATATTCAAGATGTGACTTAACCACTGCTTTATATCAGTGACATGCATAAGAAGGTGAATTCTCTGTTATTATGTGCACTACAGGTGAGTTACATATCAAAAAGATGCAAGCTTACTCATAACACTAATTCTGAAAGAGATGAGTTAGAGATCAATTTTATGATTATATATTGAGCATATTATATACAGACAGACAGCCATATAGAGTTTTAATTTCACTTTTTAAATGTGTGCTATGAAATATGGAAGGGCAAATTTTAAAGGTGAGTTAGAAATATCTTTCTCTTCAGTCACAATGTTTTATTATTGTGTGTTTGAAGGAAATATAGAATTTTGCAGTGGAAAAATTCTTTCTCATTCATTTTTTAGCCTACTTACCTTTTATCCTGTAAGATAGATTGCATTTGAAATTGATTGCATTTGTTTTATTGTGAACAACAAAATAAAATGTTTTATTATTTTATTTTATTTTTTGACGGGGGGGGGGATCTGCTGGTAAAGTTAAGAATCAGAAGCGGTCAAACGTTTGTGTGGTGCTGCTTTATACAACATAATAATCACAACTTTGTCTATTTGCAAAGTTCTTCAATATCAGGCATCTCCAGCCTGTGGACCATGTATGTCCTATTTCTTCATATTGTGCAGCTATGTAGGCAGCTCTAAGTGTAATGCCCTATCCCTTCCTCAGTTTAAAACTAGCATGTCACAAAATATAGTTTCACATTGACTGTTTAAAAAATATCCATTTTTAGTGTTTTAGCTTTCTATACTGCTTTCTTATGTTGTTTTGTGTATCCTCCTCAGTATATAATAATATTGTTACAAGCAGTATAATAAGAATGTTATTGACATCTTGTTATAATTGTTTGATTTTGTAGTTTAATTATTAAGTGCAAAAAAAAAAAAAAAAAATTAAATTGTAAATAATGGCAATGAATGGTTCTTGTGGACTATGCACCTAGTAACCCTCAGCATTTTATCTGTTTTTATCCCCAGCCAAAAAAAAAAAAAAAAGGGTTGGACACCACTGCTGTATATCATAGACAGAGCCCCATGAGCTGTTCAAGCAGCCTGTCTAAACTATTGAACTTCACACCCAATAAGATCAGATGTGAAGTTCTCCAAGCAGTGCTGTAGACTGCAGTGAGGCAGGCAATGATGTCTTTTGATGATTTAGTGTACATTTGCTTGTAGAGATATAGTGGTAGTCATAATCCCACTGTATAAGGCAGTTGTAAGACCACACTTGAGGTACTGTATTCAAGCGTAGAGGCTGCACCTAAAAAAAAAAAGACATTACACTTCTTCATATAGTCCAAAGATGGACCAAGGTGCCTGGTAAGATCAGCAAACTGGTGTCTGTATGAGGGGATACTTTGGATGTGTGAGCTACAGAGGTTGGAAGCTAGGCACCTTAGAGATTTGATATTGAGGTGTTATAAGGCTCTGAGAGGCAAAAATAAAATGAGTGAGGATGGAATGTTTACTCTTATGAATGATTCCAAAACTAGGGGCCATAAGTTGAAATTAACAGAAGAGGTTTAAACAGGATTGTGTAACATAAGAAGTGGGGTTCCACCAAGGATCAGTACTGGAGCCACTCTTGTTTTTAGTTTTCTTAAATGACAATGATGGAGGGATAGATGATGTGATGTCAAAATTTGCAGACGATATCAAGATTGGTAGAGTAGTTAATAAGCACCAAGTACAGCTTCTCCAGGATGATTTAAGTAGACTTCAGAGATGGTCAGAAAAGTGACAGCTGAATTTTAATGCAGTAAAATGCAAGGTGTCCACTTTGGTAATACAACACACCCAATAATTTATACACTATGCAGTTGAACTAAAAACAGTAGAAGATGAGATTTGGTAGCTACAATACAGTTGTGTATGAAGTTCTCTGAGCAGTGTAGACAGGTGTCAAGGATGGCTAATGGTGTCCTATCAATGATTTATTAAACATTTGCTTGTAAGAGAGGTTATAATACCACTGCACAAGGCAATTGTGAGACCACACCTTAAAAAAACATGGAACTCCTTGAAAGAGTCCAAAGCTAGGCAGTGCACCTGGTGAGACTGACAAAAGGGTGCCCGTATAAGAAATGACTTCAAATATGACTGCAGAGCTTGGGAACTAGATACCTTAGAGGAGATATTATTAAGATCTATAAGTTCTGAGAGATGAAAGTAAAATGAATGATAATGAAATTTTCAGTGTTAGAAATTATTACAGAACTAGAGTAAATTAAAGTTACTGGGAGAAAGGTTTAGACTGGATTGCAGAAAGTTTTCTTTTAGCCAGCGAGTTGTTAATTATTGGAAAAGTTTCCTCCATGGGTGTTTAAGGCTGATATCTTAATGAAATTTAAAGCTCAGGTGGCACACATCAATTGGACACTGAGGGCCCACAGTGTCCAATTAATGAATTATCAAACATTTGCCTGTAAATGATAGGAGGTCGTAATACCACTGTATAAGGCAATTGTGAGCCCACACCTGAAAAAGACATCGAACTTCTTGTAAGGTCCAAAGACAGCAGTATGTCTGGTGAGATTGGCAAAAGGGTGCCCATATGAGGAAAGACTTGAATATGTGCACTGTAGAGCTTGTAAACTTTATACTTTAGAGGAGATTTGATTGAGGTCTATGAATTGACTGCCCTCCCGGAACTAGGGAGGGCAGTCAATTCAGATTATGGGGAGAAGGGCTTTGACTGGATTGCAGGAAGTTTTATTTAAGCCAAGTTAGTGGATTGTTAATTATTGGAATAAGTTTCCTGCATGGGTGGTTGAGGCTGACAGCTTAGTGAAATTCAAAGTAGAGCTGGATAAGATACCTATGTGAGGTGGAATCAAATAGGGTTGGGTTGGGTTTTTTTTTTTTTTTTTTTTTTTTTGTTTGTTTGGTGCAGCGAAAGCCCAGGGCTTCCTTGCATCATGCTGCTAATACTACTACTATTCTGGAAAATTGGAAGTTTCATTTTGTTGACCAGTTATTGAAGAGTTGCTAATACTGTTCACAAACAGCAGTGTATTATCTCATGACATTCTTATACATTACCCATTGTGTTCAGGACATGATAAAAACATTTATAACCCTAACCTGTGTAATCAGTTCTGATATGCTTCTTTTGTGAAAAACTAACCGGAAAACTAAATTTTCAATTCTCAGATTATTTGCTTCATTTTTGTGGTTCAGCTGTATTTATAATAATTTTGCAGGTCATTAGGTTCCTTTACATGCACAGACAGAACAATGTAAGTTCTCTCTTTAACTAGTGGAATTTTAATATCTCTCTGTCTTCTACTAATTAAAATGCAGAAATTCACTAAAACATCAGAAATAAATTTAACTGGATATTTTAAAGCAGTAAAACAAACTACAGGATATATACAAACAAAACAAAACATGCTCAGTCTTTTTCACTTAATAAATAGTTCTTATAAATTGTGACCATTAGTACTAAGATTAATAACCCAAGCCTTGAACTTGCACCTTTCAAAATATTTTTTTTAAATAGTAAATAACGTTTTTGAGTGCACTTTGTCTTTGATACAATTGACAGACAGCACATAATAAAATGTAGAATCAAAAATTATTTACAGTAGGTGTTTTAATTGCATTAAAGGTCGATTTTTATGTATTGTTAATAAGCGATTTTTTTTTAATGTCATATTTTAAAAAAACATCTATAAAATTTTACCTTTTGTCGAAGAAATGAGGCTCAGAGGCTATAAATGATTGCTGACAGATTGTCACAATTGTTTTCAGAGGTGAATGCAGTATCATTAAGGATGATGCGTGGTGTGGGAATTTTACTTGTTATTGAGGTTTTGCCTATTGCTCATATAGATTAATTCTTGCTTAAGGTTTATGGAAATCTAACAGCCAGATTTGGCAATTATCTACATTGCCCTGCCATTATAATCCAGAGACCACCTCCCTCGATAGTAGGTTATGTCCTACCCAAGCATCACGTGTTGCTCATGACTATAAATATGATCATATGCCTTCGAGAAGACAGTAGTAAAATCATCAATGAAAGATGCCATGATTGATGGAGTTAACAGACTTATAGTGTGCAATAATAGTGCCATATAAGTAATCAGTCTGTATGTGACATGTCATGAAATGACCCAGAAAATTCCCAAAGCTGATGGAATGCAGGGGAGAGTCCTGCAAAGAATTATCCACCTAGAACACAGGTCAACATTGTTGTAGCATGCACACATCCTCAGTGAAATAATTGGACACACCAACATCAGTACAGTACACAGGATGGTGCATGATGGTGGGTTACCATGGTCATGCAGCTGTCCACAAGCCACTAATCAGCCCACTGATGCTATACACCATCTAGTTTGGTGTAAGGCCCACTGTTTTTGTACTCTAGACCAGTGGAACACTGTCTGGAGTGACAAGGCAGAGTACATAGTCTACGAGTCTGACAGCTGTACCTGGGTGTGACAAATGCCCAGAGAAAACACCTGCCAGACTGTACTGTTACAACAGTGCATTGACAAGATGAAGTGTGATGGTCTGGGGCTGTTTTTCATGGTTTGGTCTGGAACCAGCGATTGTTTTGGAAGAAACTGTGAATGCCAAGGTCTATCTGGAGACATCCTGGACAGTAATGCATTAACTACATTGTGGCATAAAGGCTAAAGATTTCCGCACATTAGTAGTTTTCCTGTAAAGCAGGAGTCTGCAACCTGCGGCTCTTTAACTTTTAGCCCACATGAAGCAAAGTTTGAAATGAAGTTAGAGGACTTAAAAATCAGGGACATGTAGAGTGCAAAGACTAAAATGCCTTAAAACTGAAATTGAGGATTTGGAGAGGCAAAAGGCTGCCCTTGCAATTCTACATAAATGGATGCTGATAGATGAGTTGAAAAAGCAAGACCAAATTGTGTTCAATGCATGGTGTAACTTACCAGACACGTATATAAATTTGAAAATACAGTATTTGCATTTGGACTTCTCAGTTTGGTTCGACGAATTTCTGCGGGCAAATATTTTTGGACATGAACTATATTAAAAATAAATCAAGAAACCATCTGAACAATGCGAGTCTCTCAGCGTGCTTAAAGGTGAAAATTACGTCGTAATTCCCTGGTGTTGAGAGACTCACCCAAGAAGTTCCAGCAGCAAAAGTCACATTAGTTAGAAATATTAATTTCTAACTAATGTGATTCCATTTCTATTCCATTTCTTAAAATCCCCAACCCCCATCCCAGCTTGAGCTGAAGTGGGGCTCTTCAGATTCTCTCTTTTTTTTAATAAGATCAAAAATGGCTCTTCACTCAAAAAGGTTGCTGACCCCTGCTGTAAAGGTTATTTATAATTGGATGTGTTTAATATGTGATGCTATCAATATTTTCAAGCAGTAATAAAAATTATAATTTTAATTACTGCTTGTATAAACTAATTCCTGACAAGCTATGTAAACTAATATATCTTGTCAATTTTTTTTTTTTTTTTTATTGTATATATTTTGTGCATTCTGCATTTATTTTTAAATAGCATTTTTTCACAGAAGCAGAATAAAATATAATGAATGTTGATTTAAATATTTTCTGATGTGATTGCAGTTTTTTATAAAAATTTTCACATTTGTTTTAGCAGTTTGATGGTGACAACATTGATGATCTTTGCCAGAAACTACGACAGCTAGCTACAGATAGCCATAAGTTTCGTGCAAAAAAAGATAGGAGACAACAAAGGTCAAGTTTTCGTGATATACTAAGGGCAATTGAGGTAATTTTGATTACAAAAAGTTGACATATTTTTGTCTTATTATTCCTTCCACTTTCTTCTACCAGTTGTTTTCTTGCAGTGTAATCTAAGAAATGTGAATTCTAAGAATCCAACACATGCTTGCTTAAGCATGCAAAATGAAATGTTGACATAAAATAAATTGGTATAATTTTTAAAATTATCTTCTGATTATGTACTTAATTCCTACTAGATACAGTAAACTGTAAAATCCAGCACATTTAAAAAAAAAAAAAATTTTTTTTTTTAATCCAAAAATATGAAAGCAATCTGGTTTTCACGTGAATTATCACATTTCTCTTTAAGGATACATGCCAAATCTTTTCCTTTAAATTGTTTTTGGTGTTAACAAAATTTAAATTGTATAGATAATAGTTTAAATCTTGTTAGCCTCAAAAACAATTTATGCCATAGTTTGCATTACATTCAAACAGATGATCCCACCAAAAGATCAATTAGCCATTTGTTTAAAAGATAATATGTTCTTGTTTATACTCCAGCCTGACCACCAGGTCAGTGGAATGAACAATAAATCATCGATACAAATGTTAATCATATTTAGCAGTCACGGACTTGAACCCTGGTTCACTCAAAAAGTATGTGCTACTGCACTCACACTCCTGACCACTCGGCTACGTCAGGCCTATGACTGATGACTGCTGTGACAGCCTGTTTCAGAACTAACAAGTTCCATATTAGGTAGCAGGTGGGGTCTACACACAGGCAAAAGAGTTGTGAAGAAGTTTTTCAATGTAAGCTGCTATGTGGTATATGAAATCAGTTTTCAGAGTTTCGGTATAGCTAAAACTGTTTTGTCTGAGTGCTGTCATTAGAGAATATTGTTATCTGATGAGGACTGCTAAGTTCTGAAACAGGCTGTCATAGCAGACTCACATTTTTAAGCAAATGCCAGTTAACCTTTTGGCAAGGCCATCTGTTTAAAACAACACTTCAGTATTCATTTCATTATCAGTGCAGTTTAAATCTTTGCTGGCCACAAAAAACAGATGAACAAACAAGGTAGCCCTGCAAACATCTTGTGATTTCTCTGAATCCGTATGCTTTAGCTGTATTATACTTTGAATTTCTTTTAGTGCTGACTGCACTTGTAGAGGCTGCTACCTCTATAACCCAGAAAATGAGAACATTTGAGCAGAAAAATTAGAACTTTTCAGGATACCTACCCTATGATACCACAACTCACCTTAAATTCTCTTAGTCTTTTAGAAATGTCCTTTGGCTTTGCTAACAGTTTATTATGATAATCTCAAAGAAAACATTTTATGTTCACTGGCAAACTAATAATATGTTAACCACATTTTAATTGAATATCTCAAATTTCTTAAATTAACAGGATTCACTCTTACTAGCCTTATATGGATTTCTTTACAATCTTAAACCTGCATACTCTCACAAGAAAAACTTTTGTGTGGTATAGACAAGAAAACAAAAAAATACTCATATTTTTCTCAGCATACTCTATGTTCTCTACATTTCTTTTATGTTTTTCTGCTGATGCAGTTTTTCTCAGTAATTCTGGCTTGTTGGCCAACCATGAGTTGATATCTCCACATGCTATGACAGGCTGTCGTGGCATATGGAGATGATGCTGGTATGTCCTGAATTCAATTATGTGACTCCACGTAAGAGAGAATTTCTCTTCTTAAATCATTGCATCTCCATTATTGAAAATAGTCTTTCAATGAATGCATTGCGTTGTGGCGGCATAGAAAAGAAAAAATTTAAGCAATTATTAAGAACTCTGAGTACAACTCTTGAGTGTTACATTGGCTGAAATAAGTAGCCCATCTTACATAGAAGGAACAGAACTATCAATATCCCTAATTTCTGCTACAATTTTTTTAAATTACAAAATGATCAAAACATTTCGCATTGTCCACCCACACTCTTTTGTACAACCTAATTGTTGAAAGCACGCTATCCCACTCAAATGGCTCCCTTAATGACATCCACCTCGATGAACAAACTTCCCCTAGCGGTTCCAACCACATGTCCAAATATTCAATGCAAAATATATACAGGGTGTTTCAGTTAAACGTTTCAGAACTTCTAAGAGGGGTAGGGTACATCCTGACAACTCGAAATCATATAGCAATGTGGGGTCGGAAATGCTTTCCTGAAGCGGTATTGTACACAGAAGTCGTCGTGCAGCACAGATTTGATTTTCGGTCAATGTATGGGCCGGTATTATGGGAGATCACCTCATCGGACCTTACCTGTTACCGTGTCATCTAACTGGACCTATCTACTTTATCTTTCTGCAGCAAGTATTGCCGCAACTTTTGATAGATGAACAGATTTCTGCATCGACGCAACAGACAATGTGGTTCCAACACGATGGAGCCCCTGCCCATTATAGCGGAGATGTTCGTAACTACCTGGATGTCACATTTGGTCAACAGTGGATCGGACGTGGTGGTCCCGTGCGTTGGCCTGCTCGGTCACCCGACCTATCATGTCTTGATTTTTATTTCTGGGGTCATATGAAATCGCTAGTTTATGACACCCCTGTTGACAATGCTGAGGAGCTGGTTGCAAGAATCGCAGTAGCTGCCGAAGTAATTCGAAATTCGCCTGGAGTATTCCAGAATGTTCGGATGTCCATGTGTCGGAGATGTGAGGCGTGCATTGTAGCCCGTGGAAGAAACTTCGAACACTTACTTTAATCCATGTACCCTTTGCTTCTTTTCATGTATTATTAAAACGATTTCTCACTTACGGTCCCTTTTCTTTATGGTGCTTCTGTGTACAACACCGCTTCAGGAAAGCATTTCCGACCCCGCATTGCTATATGATTTCGAGTTGTCAGGATGTACCCTACCCCTCTTAGAAGTTCTGAAACGTTTAACTGAAACACCCTGTATAAGTTGTGGATATTTCTTTGGAAAACTTCACATTTCTCTGTATATCTCTCTTCTCCAGCATTTCCTTAACTCTGAGGAAAATGAATTGATGTTTACTTCTTTCTGACAGAATATCTCATACAGAGGCAAGAAGTTCAATAACCTCTATTAAAGAATTGTCCTTTAAATTTTACATTCCTTTAAATTTTGCTTATGTAAATTAAAGACTGACATTATTGTTTGCCAATGCACAAGATAAACTTCATTAAATTCATCTTCAAAGAAAAGTTTTAAATTCTTGGGGTGGGGAGGATTTTCTTGGGGCAAAAAGATTTTAGGGATGGATTACTTGCTACTGAAAGGATAGAATTCTTTCACTAGCAAGTAATAATGAAAGCCAGAATGTTCTGCTATGATACAGAAGCTTTTTATAAGTAGCCTCTCTAAATTTGTAAATTATTTTTCATTTTCAAAACGTACAGCGTAGACACTGAAATAATTGAAAATCTTCAGAACAATAGAGTAGATGTTATAATGGATGGATACATTAACAAAAATAAATTATGCCACTAATATAGTATATAGATTTGCAATTCCTGCATATTTAGTATCCTTTGCCTACATACTTTAAAAGGATCAGGAAGGTGGAAAAATATGACATTTGGTTAACAGTATCAAAACAGGAGCAAAATCCATAATAAAGGTGATCAAAAGTGATATGGACAAAGTTTAACAGAAGAAACGGATATTTTAGAAGTATGAAGTAAATAATTTGAATATGTTCGAATTATTTACTCCATGTTCTAATGAAGGAGCTGCAGATATCATTGCGAAGAGGAAAAGATTGTTGAAATGGAAAAAAAATTTTGATACTACCTCTGTCATTCAGGTTATGGAGAATATCAGGTATAAAAAGGTGGCATAAGTAGAATAAATTACACCTGAAATGCTGAAAAGTTGGAGAATAATGTCTCGTTGGTTACATCACGTGATCCATGGGTCGTTTTTCAAAGTATAAGTTCTAGAAGATCAGAGCAGCTGTAATAATATGTAAAAAGGGAATTGAAGTTAAATGTGAAGATTACAGAGGAATTTCACTCCTTAATCTTACTGGGAAAAATCTGTGAACGTCTCATATAATTATGTTGGACACTTGAGAAAAGATTCAGGTTTTTGACCAAATAATGAGATGCTCATATCAAATATTCGCACTAAGAAAATTTATAGTCATTAGAACACAGCAAGAACCTTTATTCAAGATTTGTTGATCTTGAAAAAAGCATGACATTGTACCTGGAAATCTTTTCTTTCAAGTTTTTGAAAGATATGGCATAAAGGATAATCTTTTAAGGGAAGTTTATCTACTTTACAAGCTGCAGGAATGACAGACTTTTAAGCTACTGTCACGGGTAAAGGGAAGGGTTCTTGTTTTTGTAGAGGTGGTCATACACAGACTAATAGCTTAACTTAACAGCAGCCACGAGCAGATGTAAAATTGCTTCTATTTTGGCATGCTGGGGATCTATGTGCGAATAGTAATTAAGTGGGCTGTGTAAAAGTAACTAAAATCACAAACAGGTACACATTTACTTGCTTGTGCACTAAGGAGTGTAGTAAATAACTTTGATGAGTTAAGTCATCAAATGCTGTGTTATAGTAGGTTATGTGTTAGGGCCACGCTTTTCAGAGTTCCACTAATACGGCAGTTTTCAGTTATATCCATGTCCATTATGTTCAGAGTTTTACAGAATGATGCGCTCAGCAGCCGAGTCCAAGGAAGGTGTCAGGTGCCATTTTATTGTTGGTGATTCAGTCTGTTTACAGCATATGATAGTGTAAACATGTTATTAGGCTTTTATGTGCATTCACCAAAGAAAAACAGCTGTTCCACTTTTTCGTCTTTCGGCAGGGTCTGGAACCTAACCCGCCATATGAGTGGGACTGTGCTGTAATAGAAATATTGCTCGATACATTCTACGTTGATATCAATATTTGTATAAGAATAAGAGAAGTTTACTGCAATATGATATGTAGAACACTTCCATATGATACTCTCCAGAAATTAAAACGAATAAAAGATTAATGTAAAATGATTACAGTAAAAATTCAATTGAGCACAATTCAAAAATTAATTGGAATTCAAAAAACAGTTCTAAAAAAATTAATTAAAGTTGAAAGTAAATTTAGAAAAACGATTTTCCTTCCTGAAGCAGACAATGCTTTTCAACCATATATCGTGATCACAGGAGTGGAAATTACAGTGTTGTGAGCTTGAATCTTAAATAGAGTGATTATTTGTCTTTGCACATGCACACAAAAGACCACAAATCAGAGACTAGATATGGACGACGAACGGTAACAGAATTCTCATGTAATTTAATTTCAACAGCTTCTGCAATTAATAGTCTCGTATAATTATGTTGGACACTAAGTATTTTGGCCTCGTTAAATAAAAATGTATGTTTTTCGTTAACAGCATGAAAGGCCAATTCTAACACTGCTCAACAAGAAGCACAAACTGAGGACACGTGCTGTTTTATGTGGACAGTGAGCGGAAATTGCATAGACCCTTGGTACGACGAGTTGCAACCACTGCAAGAAATGTATATCAAGTCATTTATTTGGGACACAAATAAATGACTTGGTATACCAAGATTGCACGAATGCGAAGGAATGCGATGAAATTAGGTGCCAACTCAGCGTGTGATGGGCCTTTATGAGAGCTTGAAGAACAGGGTAGATGCTCTCGAAGGATTTAAATTGAGAGGCCCATCAAGCTCTAAGCTGCCCACATCAATGCCACAGCTTGCACTTGAACATCAGGCAACACAGCAGCAACCCCCAAGGCAGAATGCACTGGCCCCACAGGAACTAGTTGTTGTCAGTGACTCTATTATCAGGGAATATATAGTGCAAAAAGGATAGGCACAAAATATGATGTTGTTGTTGTACATGTTGGCACCAGTGATATTAAGAGTAGTAGAATGGTGGAATTACTTAACAAGTACAGATCAGTGTTGAAAAAAAGCCACAAGTTAGAATTGAATTTGAAAGTGTCTGCAATTCTACCCACACATGATTATATGATGAGAGCCTTGTCAATCAATTTGGCCCTAGAGATATTGTGCAAGGCTCGTGGGGTAGAATTTTTCTCAGCCTGGTCTGTGCTTGTTAACAGGAGTGACTGCTTCTATGGGGATGGGATATACTTAATTAGAAAAGGTGCAAGAATATTTGCTGATCGAGGCAGTGTTAGGTGGGTCGGAAAGCTGCTAACTTCGGGAGATACACAGACTAATAGATTAACAATAGCCGCCTGGCAGAGGTGAAAGTGATTCTTGCACTGCTTCTATTGGAATGAGCGGCAGTCTGGAAAACAATGTGTGTGGGGGATTTCAGTGACTACTAGGAGTCATTGTGGAACAAGTAAATACACAGGCTGTGTTAGTGTAGCTAAGAATAAGAACAGATGCATGTATACTTGTGTGTACACCAGTTCTAGGAGTTTAGTAAAAAAAAATTTTATGAATTGAGGTGCTGGTCAAAACATCAACGGCAGATATTGTTGGGATATCAGAGACGTGTTGTCACACACGGGCTGTGTTAGTGTAGCTAAGAATAAGAACAGGTGCATGTATACTTGTGTGTACACCAGTTCTAGGAGTTTAGTAAAAAAAAATTTTATGAATTGAGGTGCTGGTCAAAACATCAACGGCAGATATTGTTGGGATATCAGAGGCGTGTTGTCACACAGATATAAGGAATTCGGAATTGGAATTTGGGGAGTACAATGTGTATAAGAAGGGAGGAGGGGGTTATGTTAAGTGACACACAAAATCTAAGTGCGTTCATCCAGTTGACATGGGTGGACAGTGGAATGTTGAGTCAGTTTGGTGTGACATAAGCACTGGGAAAGCAAAATTGAGAGTAGAAGTGTGTTATTGGCCTAATAACTCTGATGGGTATAATTAACAACTGTACAGAGAAATGGAGTAAGCCAGTAAATCAGATTGTCTTATAATGGGGGATTTTAATTTCCCAGATATTGACTGGAACTTGTGGATTGGTCACTCACACACAAGCAAGGCTTTTATGGATTTATTGGATGATTGTTTTCTACAGCAGCATGTTAGAGAGGCAACAAGAGGGAGTAACACTCTTGATCTGATTATCTGTAGTAATTATTCATGCATTAGAAATTTGCAAATAAAGAAACCACTAGGTGCCAGTGATCACAATGTGCTGATGTGGGATATACTCAGAGGTGACTACCCATCGTGGGTAAAAGGAAGGGTTTTTGCTTTCGTAAAGGTGGCTACGGTGGTCTGAGGCAGTTTTTAAATTCTTAGAGTGGGACCAACTGATTATGTTATCAACAGCAAATTCTAAATAGAAACCATTCAAAAATTAATCTTCGAAGCTACTAGGCTTTTCATACCAACTAAGAAATATTGTTCAAGATTTAGGCCTTAATGAATGTGAGATGAACTAATGAGACGTGGCAGAGAAGAAAAATGCATGGGATGCATATAAATTAACAGGTGACACAGAAGCATATGTTAGATATAAGCTGGTCTGTAATCAAGTTACAAAGTAGGTTAGGCAGACAAAGGATGCAAAGAAAAACAGCAAAGAATTCTTTACTTATGTAAACTCTAGAAGAAAGAGGATGAATCAGATTGTTCCACTTGATATAGATGGTTGAACTGTTTATGTTATCAACAACCAACTGATTATGTTATCAACAGCAAATTCTAAATAGAAACCATTCAAAAATTAATCTTCAAAGCTACTAGGCTTTTCATACCAACTAAGAAATATTGTTCAAGATTTAGGCCTTAATGAATGTGAGATGAACTAATGAGATGTGGCAGAGAAGAAAAATGCATGGGATGCATATAAATTAACAGGTGACACAGAAGCATATGTTAGATATAAGCTGGTCTGTAATCAAGTTACAAAGTAGGTTAGGCAGACAAAGGATGCAAAGAAAAACAGCAAAGAATTCTTTACTTATGTAAACTCTAGAAGAAAGAGGATGAATCAGATTGTTCCACTTGATATAGATGGTTGAATTGTTGATGATCCTGCTCAGGTAGCTGACAAAGTGAATAAGTATTTTGCATCAACATTTACACATGAAGAGTTATTTAAGAAGGGGAATGCCAGAGGTGTATTAAATTCCGGCAGTGAGCTAAATGATGTTGTAATAACTCAGAGCAAATTGCAGCAGAAATTGTTGAAGTTAAACATAAGAAAGGCACCTGGGATGAATGGAATCTATCCATTATGCATTGATGTGAAAATTTAAGGACCAGACAGGTTTTCACATGTAGCTTCTCATAGGTGTGGCCTGGATATGGGAAAAGCATGTCAAAGGAACCTCATGAGGTACAGAAATGATGAAGGAAGCAACGACGGAAACAAAACAGTACAGAGGGACTTTATTCGAAAATGGCAACATAGCACTGCTGCCATGATACAGATGCATCACTGCCAAAGATGGAACAAAGGGAAAAGAGGTGGTCCTCAGTAGGAGATATGGCCACCCCTAATGTTCATTCAGGCTTTGCACTGCCTGTCCATACTTAGAACAATATTGTTGATAAGTTCTTCTGGTAACATTGTCCTTTCCTCTGTCAGCTGGTGACATTTTCTAATCTGTGTAGACGTGCCGCTAGGTGTTTGTCTCCCCAGAGCGTCCTATGTGTGTTCAATGGGATTTAGATTGGCAGAACAGGCAGGCTAATCCATACAAACAATGTCGTCACTTTCCAAAAGCATATCAACATCTGCAGTGCAATGTGGTGTGGCGTTATCATCCATAAACGTGAACTCAGGGCCAATGGCACCTCAGAACAGACGCACCTGGGGAAGGATTACCTCAGTACAGTAGCGTGCACCGGTTACAGTACCGCCTTCCAGTATCTGGAGTTGTGTACGTCCATCCAAGATAATGCCTCCCAGACGAGAACACTCGACCGCCATATTGATCCATTTCAATGATGTTTGCGGAGTGATACCGTGTGCCAACCTTTCGCCAGCCAGATTAGCTGACATCCAGAATCGCTGCTGAGACTGAATCTATTCTCATCGGTAAAGAGAACCTTAAGTAAAGATTTTGTGGTTGTAACCTTTAGAAATAGTGTTGGTCCTTAAGTTTTGCAAACCAGTGTATTAAAAGAGGCAGCAAAGGAAGCGAACCCTTACCCATAATTATGAGAGCTTCCTTGGACTCAGGGGAGGTACCTATCGACTGGAGATGTGAAATGTCACCCCAATTCACAAAGGAGAATCAAAGAGTGACACAAGTAATTACAGACCCGTTAGTTTAACTTCTGTTCTGGGGAAATTAATGGAGTCACTGGTTAAAGAAGCACTGCAGTATCATCTAGTTAAGACTTCAGTTATAGTTCAGACATAGCATGGGTTTGTGACCAATTTGATTGAATACTAGGATGTGGTCACAAAGGAACTGGATGCAAAAAATTATTTTGATATCATATACTTGGATCTTAGGAAAGCTTTTGATACTGTTGCACAATGTACTACTGTACAAATTGGAGCAGTGTGGCATTGGAGGCAAATTGCTGCTATGGGTAAAGGGATGGTTGAGTGAGAGAAGACAGAGAATGGTAATCAATGGACATTGCTCTTCATAGACTGTTATTGGTGGAGTTCTCCAGGGTTCAGTGTTGGGTCCATTGTTGTTTTCTGTATTTATTGATGATATTGATGAAGGTATATCAGGCTTAGTGTCTAAGTTTGCAGACAATACAAAAGTTGGCAGGGTTACTAGTTGCACTCATGACAGTACGCTACTGCAACAGGATCTAGAAAAGTTGGGCAGATGGGCTGAGAGGTGGAAACTGAAGTTTAACATTGACAAATGTAAAGTACTGCATTTGGGTAGCAGTAACCCCAGAGTAACGTATCAAATGTGTTGCACTACACTTCTTTACTTATGTAGAGAAAGAAAGGTGCCTGGGGATAATTGTTGTGCAGTCAGATATGAAGTTTTCTGAGCAGTGTAGACAGTCTGCAAGAGTAGCTCTTAGTGTCTTGTCAAATGATATATGTGGATTTTTCTAGCAGGGATAAGGAGGTTATTATCCCCTCGTATAAGGCAGTGGTCAGACCACACCTTGAGTACTGTATACAGGTCTGGAGGCCTCATTTTAGGAAGAATGTATTGCTGCTGGAACAAGTACAGAGAAGAGCAACAAGATTAGTGAATGGGACAAAGGGTTGCTCTTATGAAGAAAGGCTTAAGTTTTGCAAATTACAGTATCTGGAGATAGGGCATCTGTGAGGTGATCTGATTGAGGTGTATAAGGCCTTGAATGGTTTGAGCAAGCTCAATGCTGATGGGATTCTTCATCTTGCTCAGATTAATTGCCTGAGAGGACGTAAGTTGAAATCGAGGAAAGACAGTTGTAGAATAGATGTGTGGAAATTTTCCTTTAGCCAGTGGGTGGTTGATTGCTGGAACAAACTTCCCTCTGTCTTCTAGAAGTTGACAGCTTAAATAAATTCAAGGCAGAACTAGAGAAACATTTAGAACAAATGGATGGGTGAAATGGAAAAGGTGTTTTTTTTTTTTTTTTTTTTCGGCTTATGCTGTATGAGCTTGATTTCTTGCATCATGTGCCTTCATGTGCCATCATGTCCCAATGCTACTGCCAAGAGGAAAGTGAATTGACAGTACCAAGAAAGAGAGCTTACTCTGGCTAGAGCCAAAGATCTAACAGGAAATATATTTAAAGTGGGGGGATAGTGATTGGAAGACTTTGTTCAGAAAGGGCATGGTTTATATTGTCATTCTTATTCAAACTCTGACAGAGTGAGTATGCTCCTACAAATGAGTTATTCCAGTTTTTTTTTTTTTTTTTTTTCAGTTCCATGCAACATGCAAATTGACCTGTGAACACAGAGTGAGCTTTAAATGTTCATTTGGTATACATTAGGTGATGATTTTCCTTTTACATAATGTGCAGCTGCAAAAAATCAATTTTAAATAGCACTATCCAAGAAATAACTGGAATTAACATATCAGTTGTTTCATGAATTTGTGGATTATACTTTTTGTGTAGGAAAAATTATCAATCTATAAATTCATTAATATTTTATAGGTTTTGAGTATAGCTCTCTCTCTCTTAATGTTGAATTAGCATGACTTTATATATTATACATGTATTCATTACTTCAGTTTTTCTTCTGAATTATAGGAAAAAGAGGCACCTGACATCCGTGTAAAATTTGGAAAAGAAATTCTCTATATAAATAGCTGGTGTCGTAAGCACCAGTATGATGCATTTTGCCACTTGCTAGGATCTGGAATGAATCTTCACCTCACGGTAATTAATTTTGTTTCTTTCACTTTTGCTTTGTAATTTTTATCATATTTTAATTTTCTTCAAGATTGTTTTTTATTTAAACAAAAATTATGTTTATGTATTGCAACAGTGATAAAGGACAACTTGTTGTCATGTGAACTTTCATCTGGTGTTTTGTGTTGTATGTTATAGCTTTTACACTGGCTTGTTCTAACGTTAATTACACTGACATCACGTTGTTTAACAGCATGCTACTTATTTAAGAAATCTACCACAGGTTTTCCTCATTTGTATTCCTAAAAAAAGTCTACTCAGTATAATTGGGTACTAAAGAAAGGGGCAACACTTACTTCCCTACATTGCAACTAGTTTTATTTAAACCACATGTATTGACTCCCCTCTGAAGATTAGTACATTAGAACGTCAATTATCCGAACTAATTGGGACCAAGGTAGGTTAGTTAATCAGATAGTTCGGATAATCAAACATACATGAAAGTACCCAGTTTATATGAAACAAAGTGTAATTAGTCCTACAATTAAATTATTTTTTAAATTAAACGTTTTGAGGAAACAGTGTATATTATATTTATTTTGAACACAACCTAATTGTTTTACATGGTTTCAACTATAAATCACACTTTTTTTTACATAAACAAACAAGTAATTGCACACAAATAAGAATTATAATGAATCTTGGGAAGGTTTATTTTTTAAAATATGTAATCCTGAATTTTTCTTTGAACCATGCAAGATTGTCTTTTTTTGCAGCTAGGTCTCTTGTCCTCTTTAATAGCAATATCTCCATAGAACTGCATTCAGACTGTTGCTCACACCATCACCATACCAACATTGCAGTTTCTAGTGCAGTGAAGGCCTCTGCATGAGGGGGCACACCTTCCTCTTCTTCGTCATCAGAATCACTTTGGTTACAGTCAACACGTTCTTCATCCTGGACTAATGCAACAATTTCTTCTTTGGTTAAAATATGATGACCAGAATCATCAGCATCATTGTTTAAGTGTGGGCAAGATGATGCAGAAGCATCATCTTGCCAACACTTGGAAAACCCGGGAATCCCTTGAAATAAAGTTACAATCTCACTTACGTAGTCATTCAGATCTTGCACATGTATGTCCGTCTCTTCAGCAGCACCCCAAAGTTTATGCCATGGCCTTTTCAGATTTCCCTCCGACAACATGTTCCAGGCATTATCATATAGTAACAATCCTTAATGTTGAGCATCATTGAAAACGTGACCAAACTCTCTTCATCTCCCTCTAGTAGCAGCAAGTGATGCAAGACTTGATTTTTTATACATCTTTTTTAGTTTTTTTATAACACCTTGAGCCATTGGCTGCAGCAGGGCTGTAACATTTGGCACTAAAAATCTGACAATGAAGTTCTCATCAGTTGAATTTTCAAGAGGAGGGTGGGATGATGGTGCATTATCGATAATACGCAAAACTTTACCCTCATTTTCTTGGTGCCTCTTCACACTTGGAATAAAATCTTGGCTAAACCAATCCAAAAAAATGTTGGGATTCATCCAAGAATTTTTTTTTTTTTTTTTTTCCTTCTTTGCTTTATATCGTACTGATAGGCACATTACGCCTTTAAAGCATCTTGGATTCCTCAATCACGAACAGTGGTAAAACATACTGTCCACTTGTATTTACACACACCACAACCGTAACATGCTGTTTGAAAGCTTTGAAACCAGGAGCAGCCATTTTGCATTGTGATGCAAGTGATTTACTATGGAGTTGCTTCTCTTTTGTAGAAATCATAAATAAACAGTCTTCTAATTTCTCATCACTAGCTTTTTTCATAGTTTTCGTGTTTTTTTTTTTTGTTTTTTTTTTTTTTTTAAGTCATCTTCATTGTTTAACTTTGAAGCAAACTTCAAAATTTTATTTTTTCTGCTCTTTATGTCAGACATGCATGGTTGCTTTACCAACATTTAAAATCTTAGCATGAAATACACAGGTTTCTCTCTTTTCCAGTCTATTAATAATTGTTATCTTGTCTTCTATTAACAACACGTTGGGGTTTCTTTTGACTGTAGATATGATTATTAACACAAAGGGGCAGCAGTGTTAAAATTAAAAAGCAAATTGACACAGTATTTCACTTTGAAATAGCTACAAACAAAAACTCAAAATTGAGTGATTAGAAACAAAAGACCTACAATAACCTTGCACTGCAGTGGCTTGCAGCAGACTGAGTGAAAGTAACACCCTCCCCCCACACACACACCCTACTCCCGCACTCACAACAGACAATGACCCATCAAGGTCATTGGAGACCGTTCTGGGTCCACACAGTAGCTAAAGCCAACATTTGATTTTTAACTCCTATGATAACAAATTGAGACTATTTGTATGCTATACTGCATATATCTTCAAATAAATAATCAGAAACAAATGCATTTAGTGGCAGAGTAGTATTTCAGCATAACAACCAGTGCACTAAAAGTAGATACTGTAATTTTGTGGGTGGGGGGGAATAGTTTGGATGATTTCAGTCAACTACGAACAAATATAAAGTATTGAGATTGGATCTGTTCATCTGGCTGATCTAGGGATGATATTCCTTGGATTCTCCCAGTTATTCTGGGAGGGAAGATGAGATGCTGAACTTAGGATTAAATTTTGGAAGGGCTGAGATACTGTAACTGCTGAATGAAGTAGGGAGGATGGTGAGTTTTCTGCTATCAAAAAGAACATGTATGATTTGCCCTTTAATTTATTCCCTTTTGTCAAGTCAAGCTTTTCAGTTACCACAAGAAGTCACTGAGAAAATTTGAAGTGTTAATGATTTTTGCGGGTTATCAAATTATTTACAAACAGTTAGCTTGGTAAACATTCTAACTAAATTTTTTTTAACAGTAACACAATGTTCCATCAATTTTAGAGCCAAAAATACAGCATTCCTCACAATTATACATATGACCACTTTATCACTATAAGTTTTTAGTTTAGCCTTTAGTGTGTGTGTGTGTGTGTGTGCGCGCGCGCGTGCGCTTTACTTGAATTGTGACTGTGCCTTACTGCCTACAGGTTATGCTTAGCCATTTTTTTAAAGACTGTCTGCAATAATTTACACAATTCCTCATAGCAATGTTCCTATATATTGAAAACAAATTTGTTTGTCTTACTGCTGTCTTCAACTATTCTGTATATGCAGTTTGTGTTTCATTTATGGGAATTATGTGTATCTTGTTGGAATTTCCTCACAACCAGCCAAGATACTTTCAAAAAATGAGGTAGCAAAACCATGCAAGGCTTTAATTGTGATAATGCCACCAGAAATTATATATGCTCTCTACAATGATTTCAGACTAAGATATAAACCCAAATATTCATAAATGCACAAAATATCTTCTGCTAATTGTGTAAGTATGAAAATTTTACAATTTCTGTAATAATAAAATCTTAGGTCTAGTCATAGCTGTGCCTACAGACTGATGAAAGCTGTCTGGCAAAGGGAGTTATATAGTTTTACAAGAACTTAAATATTTCTGATCAATTTGTTTCTTTGGAAATGGAAGAATGAATAAGAAATTTAAGCAAAGCACAAAACTGTCCCATTTCTATTGAATTTTGACCTGTGGATATAACCACCGGATCAAATTCCTTTGGTCTTTCAGAATTTAAACTAATTTAATATATTCCTACCACCTTTCTGTATTTGTCATTCTCTCAGTAATAGAGATAATATTGAAAGTACAGTCTGTCCTCGTATAGCACGATAGTTGCGTTCCTAGAAATCCTCGTGCAATGCAAAATCGTGCAATATAAACAACAGGCCCTATGGGAAAAGTAGGGTTAGGTGCCGACCACCCAAGATTGAACACACATTTGGAACCAAAACATTACCAAACACAATAAATAATCGGGTAATTTTAATCGTTATAAAATACTTACGTATTTTATAACGATTAAAATACGTAATAAAAATAATATTATATTATAATAAAGTATTTTTAGTATTTTTAATACTAAAAAAGTATTTTTTACGGATAAAATATGTATTTTATTCGTAAAAAATTTATTATATTAAATAGAATAGTCGTAATAAAATACTTACGTATTTTATAATACGTAATTATAATACGTAAGTCGTAATAAAATATTGCTAATGCTTTTGCTTCTATCGTAAGCAAACTTGCTTTTTGTTTGATTTTCTATCCAAAGAGATGACAGCCGTTCCATCTCTTCCAATTCTTTGTGTCTTAATCTAATGGATTTTAATTACACTTTGAGTTGTTCCTGCTATGAAAGTTGTTTTTATTTTCTCTGCATTCTTTGTAATTCTCCGCGTTGCCTCATTTAGGTCTGTAGCACGTGCAATATCACATGGTCTTTCATTTCGCTCAAAGCGTTTCACAATTTCATATTTTTTCTCTATCGACAGAAGCAGACTGGCCATAAGCCTTACGGGGGGAAACCACAGTGGGCAGGAGGCCGGTGTGATTTTGGCCATAAACCGTAGTATGAGGCCACTACAAATTTTCAAGGGTAAGAATTTTTGACCCAGACCGCCTCTGTTTATCAATATTGCTTCTTTTTTTTTCTCTCTGAATCTGCAGTGTCTTAGCCAGGACGCTTCCTTTTCACACCTTTTAAGTATTTTACTAATTTTTGGGGAATAGAGCACAATTACAAACGAGGTGGCACGCTTGATACACAGAAACAAAGCTGCGCGCGTGTAGCAACTGAATAAACAACACCATAAAGGCCGAGATACACTATTAACACCTCACATTTTACTAAAGCACATTTCTGGGGGTTACTACCATAAAACAATAAAAACAATTTCCAGTTGCGTTTCTGCTAGTGGAATCTGTTATAAACTGGTAGTAAACTCCATCTAATTGCATTTGCGATTATATCGATAGCTGGAATTGTGTTGGTTTTTACGTTATTATGGTGAAATGTGTTTCCCCTTCACTGATATAAAACACATAAATACATTATCAGAATCTTCATCATTCCTATCGTGTTGCGTTCAGTTGGGGTGATTCCGCGTTCGACTGCCATTTCTTGTAAACACAAAGGCGAATCGTGTATAAGCGAATTCGGTTCGTGTTATATAAGATAACGTTCCCCTATTTATAAATCGTGTATGATCGAATTCGTGTAATGCAAACACGTGTTATACAAGGACCGACTGTATTTTCTGCATTTCAGTTTTTCACTCTTGGTAATCTTCAGTTCTTTCATTTAGCAATTCTATTTCTAAAATATCCTTCTCTTCTGTTTTACCTATTCATTTTTCATTACCTCTGTTATGGTTTCCTCCCCTATTCTAATTTATTTCACTAAATGACAAAACATTTCTACTTTCCAGATGCTTGTTTTCCATAAAATCTTCCCAAGATTTTTCTGAAGCTTCTTCCACACACACACACATTAACCATCTTATACTTTTAAGTTTTGCCATTCTTCAGCAAAGTTAATATTAGCATCAGGAATACCATTTAACTTTCAGGAAGGCTTCTATATTTAAGGTTTGTTGGCAAATCTTGAGACTCTCTCGACTTTTGTTTGTTTTGTTAATTCTTTATTCCCCTTATTTTTGATATTAATTATCAGTTTTGATTTACTCAGTACAAAAATGGTCATTTCTTCTAATGGGCTTTATTTGAGTAAGACTTGGCCATAACATCTCTACTTGATTGATCATTAAACTCAAAAGAAGTACTGAAAATTGCTAGAATGTTACAAAAAAGTGCTTTATTATGAAATAAAAGAAATTTAAAAACTGTTGTAATACCGTATTTTCGTGCACTTAGTAATTTTGTGGAGTATAAGAGCTTGAAAATTTCCTCTGACCTCAGTGACCTGTATTCTATAATGCAGGTCACTAAGGCTTGTCACAAACATTCTTCCTAGATATAACAGCCAGGTATTGCTCCCGAGAGTTTAAAATGCTGATGCAGCTGATATTCAGGTCCCACTTGTGAGTTAATGAGCCAAATTTCAGTAAAGTCTAGTTGCTCGACCAAATCCTCTGCTTGCACCTTGATTGTGGGACGGTTAGTAACCCTGGGTATCTTCCATCCATGTGCAGTCTCAAGCACAATATATACTGGAGATGACCACTCAGACTAACATAAGCAGGGAACAAGTGTGGAGTCCACATCACACAGGAATACTGTCCCTTCTGTGTCACCGGGCAATATGGGGGGGGACATTAGCATTAGTAGAGGATACAAGAAAGCAAAAGTTTGTAGCATCAGCCAAAAAAAAAAAAAAAAAACCATTTCACATCCATTCCCTCTAAACGTTTGTTCAGTTCCTCCTCGAATTTATTTAAGCTATCAGCTTTGTTCCAGCAGTCAACAACCCACTGGCTAAAGGCAAATTTCCGCACACCTATTCTGTAACTGTCATTCCTCAATTTGAATTTGTCCCATCAGGTTCATAATCTGAGCAAGAGGAAGAATCCCATCAGAATTGAGCCTGCTCAACCCATTCAAGGCCTTATACACCTTGATCAGATCACCTTGCAGATGCCCAGTCACCAGATGCTGCAATTTGCAGAAATTAAGCCTTTCTTGGTAAGACCACCCTTTTGTTCCTCTCATCAATCTTGTTTTCCTTCTCTGTACTCGCTCAAGCAACTCTACATCCTTCCTAAAATGAGGCCTCCAGACCTGTATGCAGTACTCAAGGCAAGGCCCGACCATTGCCTTATACAAAGGGATAATCACCTTTTCCCTGCTAGCAAAATTCCTGTATATCATTGACAAAATCTCATGACCTGCTCTGGCAGCCTGTTTGCACTGATTAGCAAACTTCATATCTGACTTCACAATTGCTCCCATGTCTTTTTCATTTTCTACTACCATAAGTTTTGTACCACACAGTTGATACGTTACTCTGGTGTTACTTCTACCCATATGCAATACTTTACATGCATTTGTCGATGTTAAACTTTAGTTGCCACTTCTCAGCCCATCTGCCCAACTTTTCTAGATCCTGTTGTAGCAGCACACTGCCATTACTGTCATTAACAAGCTTGATATACCCCTTCATCAGTATCATTGATAAATATACAAAACAACAGTGGGCCCAGCACCAAACCCTGGGGGACTCCACTAATGACAGTAGTCCACGAAGAGCAGCATCCATTAATTACCACTGTCTTCTCCCGCTCAACCACCTTTTATCCATTGTAGCAATTTGCCCTTAATACCATGCTGCTCCAATACAGTAGCCTTCTGTGCGCAACAGTGTCAAAAGCTTTCCTGAAATCCAAGTATATGATATCAAAATTATTTTTTACATTCAGTTCCTTTGTAATCACATCATAGTATCCAATCAAATTTGGACAAAACTTCCCTTAACAAATGCATGCTGTGTCTGAATTATTACTGCAGTGCATCTTTTACCAGTGATTCCATTATTTTTTCCCCAGAACAGAAGTTAAACTAACTGGTCTGTATTACTCGTGTCACCCTAAGCAAAGTGGCAGTACCACCACTTTGCTTATTGGAGACTTGAAGTGGTGAAATAACAGTGAATACTTAGCCTCCAGAGCAAAGCCCAACAACCACCGTCTCTTCTATTATGCAGTGAGTAATGTCCTTTAAGGTTATGAAGAACATCATAGCATGATCCAGTATTACATTTTGTGGATACTTCTCTAAGACAGTCTTCACAGGCCAGTCACTATATAATCCACTGGACCAAACATATTGGTAACTCTTTAGGAGGCATCCAGATCAATTAGTGTATAATCTCACTGCCTCTATTCTGCCACTTAATGACTGGAGGGAGTCCAAATAGTGTGTATATGGCAGGCAGCTGGCTAAATTCTTGCTGTGTGTGCCATATCCAAAAATTTTATTAATTCATACATATTCCCATTTTCCCCCTCCTTTTTTTACTTTACCTGTTGAGTGCATCACAAGTAGTGAAAGTAACAGAAAAAACTTAACTATGAAAAGATCTAATCATCTCAGAAATATCCTTATTCATTTCACTACATGGCTTCAATTAATTCTCAATGTCGATTTCCACTTACAATCTATCAAATTGAGTCTCAGTTGCTTCAACCACTGCTCACCTCCGTTGTCCTAATTATTCGCTACATGGTTCCTTTTTTCTTTTCAAAGATGGTACTTGACATATGTCCATTCAAATATTCCTTGCCAGGGACTTTCTAATTTGTAATCTTTTTGTTTTCCTCTGGCTTAAAATCGCTCTCGCTGTCTCTCTCTCTCCCCCCCCTCCTATTTTGTCAAATTCATCTTTTTTTCTCTATCATTCACCCAACTGTACTAATCAGAACTCTGAAACTACTTTCTCCAGTCTAACTTTCCTAGTGGTGAAGTACCTTTCACTGGTGATTTTAATATCTAAAACTTCGGTTAGTTTCAGTTTTCTACTTACATGAACCTAGCTAGTTGAGATGCTGAGGCTTTTGCAATTACTGATGAACTTACACATCTTGTTCATTTACCTAGCAGAATACCAGAGAATCCCAACCTTAAATCTTTTCCTTGGGAACAATCTGTGTAAAAAGAAGAGACCATAACAACTTGGTGGTGGTCTCTTCTCTAATGGAACCCTGTGGATTGGCCATTCTCATCCATGTGTCATTTGGCATTACAAGAATGCAAAATGGGATGATCTCCACATTATTTCTATTTACTTGACTGATTTACATTTTAACTTTACTTTAAATTTTTATGTATACCTATCTAATATGTTTTTTATAATAAAAATCATAATAATTTTACCTCTTTATTGGTTGGATTACTGTTTTAAATCTTCTGATTCCACCCTAAAATCTCATCCTTTGTCTGAACTGTGATTTTACAATAAATGTATTAAGGCTGTTCAAGATAAGAATGTAGCATGTCTACCAGCTTATATCCAAATCTCCATCTTCATTTACTGCCTACACTAAAGGTTGCAGCAATTGAAATGTAGTTACCAATCCATCCAAACTCAATTTTGAATAGGCCAAGGGTAGAAACCTTGGTTCTTATACAAGTGGTAGTCTAGCATTCTGGTCCCTTGCTACAACTTCTGTCCATCTGTGCTGCCACCTTGGTTACAACCTGATTGTTTTGTTGCATCTTCAGCTAAGGAAATTGAATGTATTGAAAACTGATTGACCTCTATATCCAGTACACTCTGTTCAATGCTTCCAGCAGAAGGATGTTAGAAGAATTCTGAGTGATCTTTAATACCAAGAAGGCTCCAGATCTTGATAGCATTTCTCCAAGCCCCTCAAAAACCTGTGCACCTGAGCTTGCTCCTATTCTGTTTTCCTTTTTTTTTTTTTTTTTTTTTTAAACACTTTCTTATTCCACTGGTGTTTTTCCTTTTGCCTACAAATTTGCTTGTATTTGGCTAGTTCATAAAAGGGGGTGACAAATCCCTTCCTCTTGCATAAATAATGGAGAAATTCACCCTTGATTTTTTAAGGAGTCCTTATGTGCTGTAATGTAATAACTAGATCGTATGTATAGCTTAGCTTAATTTTCAGCACTCACCTCATAGTAATCCGCTTAGCTGGTGGAGGGTTTTACCACATACATAGTGGTTATAGGATTCTAATACTTTACAGGAATTATGGGTTTAAAATTAAGTTATGGGCTATAAAAAATTTTTAAGAAAGGAAAGTGCACCTTCCATGGTTGCCTAATTAAATTAAATTAAATTAAATGAAGAGAAAAAAAAGAAAAGGAAAATATAAGCTAATAATCGCACATGAGCGACTTTCGAGTTTCCTCGTCTTCAGTTAGCTATAGTGGGGGGGGGGAAGAGAGCGCGCTTGTGTTATGTACGGGTTGGGTTCCCGAAATGCATTTCAGTGCACGTGGAAACTTAATACGTGCTAAATTCCAAATGGGGGAGAAATTGGCGGGAATATTTTTGTTTAACACGTTGAGTGATGTATGGCGCTTAAACCATTCAATAATGAGGGCTTCGTTTTCAAGGATTTCGTAGCTAGAATTTAATTTAATTACTGTGATGGCTAAATCGATGAGTGGGTTGTGATTTTGAGATTGGACGTGTTGTGTTAGTTCTGTACTTGCTGAATTAGTTTTGAAGCTATTAAAGTGGTAGTATGCACGCGTGTTGGAAATTTTTAATGTCCCGAATTTTGCTGTTGTATTGCCTATGTAACATGCTTGGCAAGCTGATTGGCATCTGATCAAATATATAATGTTGTTGTAATTTTGTGTCTCGTACTCGTGTGTTGTCTTGTATGAATTGAATTTGGAACTTAATTTGTTATAAGATGTTAATATTAATTTGATATCTGTATTTTTAAAAATCTGTTGAAGTCTTCTAGCGTATTGTTGATGATATGGGAGCGCAATAAGGGGTTTATGTATCTTATTCTTGTTCACGTGGTTAATAATTTTGTTTGGGTTATTAGTGTTATTATGAACTTTGGTGATGGTTTCTTTTATTAGTTGTGGTGGGTATTTTCTGTCGATGAATTTTTTAGTGAGGTATTGTAATTCTACAGATAGGTCTGTTTGTGTGTGGCTATATTTTACAGCATTGTATATCTGGTTGTATAGAACTGCTTTTTTGATGTATAGAGGGTGGTGTGAGTGGTAATGTAAGAATTTACCTGTATGTGTGTTTTTTCTGTATATTTTGGTGCCTAAAGATGTGTTTATTTTGTATACAGTGAGGTTTAGAAAATTAATTTTATTGTCGTTTTCTACTTTGAGGGTAAATTTGAGTCTTTCATGTGTTGTGTTAAAGGTGTTCAGTAAAGTATCGATGGTGGTTCTGTTGCCTATTAAGAGGACATCATCTGCATACCTCATGTATAGTTTAATTCCTAGGGGAAAGGGTTGGAGAATTTTTTCTTCAATAGATGCGAGGTAGATCTCGGATAAAGGGGCAGAGATACCGAGGCCCATGGGAAGGCCAAAATTTTGTTCGTAGACGTTATTTTGGAATTTAAATTGTTTGGCGTCAAGTAACAGTGATGTGAGTTCTAAAATATCATTAATGTTTAAGTCGGTACGTTTTGTTAATGTGTCGTCTTTGATTAATAGTTCTTTAAGGGCCAGTAGCATGGATTCGGTGTGCACGTTTGTGTATAGGGAGACGACGTTGAAGGACGCGAGAATATCGTTTTCAGATATGGTTATGGAAGTTATATATTCGTGTGCTTGTTTAGTATTGTAGACCCTGAACCGAGAAAATCTCTTTAAAGGTGAAATAATTTTGATGAGGAATATGGATAGGTTAGCATAGGCAGATTGTTTATAAGAAACGATGGGCCTTAAAGGATAATCTTGTTTATGGAGTTTGATTATTCCAAAAATGTGTGGGAGAATGTTATTGCGTATGCCTATTTGCTGGAGGGTAGGTAAATTAATTTGTTTGTTGGCTCTCAGTCTTCTTGGGATCCCATCAAGTTTATTTTTAAGCTTGTTAATATTAAACGTGTTGCAAGCTCTGTATGTTGTTGAATCTGATAAGATGTGTAACATTTTCTTTGTATATGTGTTTTTGTCCATGATTGCGATGGTATCCCCTTTGTCTGCCTTTTGTATTATAATGTTCGGGGTTTTCATAAAGTCTCGTATGTGGATTAATTGTTGTCGGGGAATGTTAGGTTTACTAGTTAATTGGGAGTTAAAAACAGCGTTAGTTTCATGTATGATTCGATATTTATCTGGGTGGTTATCAAGTTTGGTTTGTATTTCTATCATGGCGTCTTTAACTGGGTAGTTGTTGCTGTTAATGGCGAAATTGAATCCGTATTCTAGACTGGCAAGTTCATTAGGGGAAAATGTTTATACATCAAAAAAGCAGTTCTATACAACCAGATATACAACGCTGTAAAATATAGCCACACACAAACAGACCTATCTGTAGAATTACAATACCTCACCAAAAAATTCATCGACAGAAAATACCCACCACAACTAATAAAAGAAACCATCACCAAAGTTCATAATAACACTAATAACCCAAACAAAATTATTAACCACGTGAACAAGAATAAGATACATAAACCCCTTATCGCACTCCCGTATCGTCAACAATATGCTAGAAGACTTCAACAGATTTTTAAAAATACAGATATCAAATTAATATTAACATCTTATAACAAATTAAGTTCCAAATTCAATTCATACAAGACAACACACGAGTACGAGACACAAGATTACAACAACATTATATATTTGATCAGATGCCAATCAGATTGCCAAGCATGTTACATAGGCAGTACAACAGCAAAATTCGGGACATCAAAAATTTCCAACACGCGTGCATACTACCACTTTAATAGCTTCAAAACTAATTCAGCAAGTACAGAACTAACACAACACGTCCAATCTCAAAATCACAACCCACTCATCGATTCAGCCATCACAGTAATTAAATTAAATTCTAGCTACAAAATCCTTGAAAACGAAGCCCTCGTTATTGAATGGTTTAAGCGCCATACATCACTCAACGTGTTAAACAAAAAGATTCCCGCCAATTTCTCCCCCATTTGGAATTTAGCACGTATTAAGTTTCCACGTGCACTGAAATGCATTTCGGGAACCCAACCCGTATATAACACAAGCGCGCTCTTCCCCCCCCCCCTCCACTACAACTAACTGAAGACGAGGAAACTCGCTCGTGCGCGATTATTAGCTTATATTTTCCTTTTCTTTTTTTTCTCTTCATTTAATTTAATTTAATTAGGCAACCATGGAAGGTGCACTTTCCTTTCTTAAAAATTTTTTATAGCCCATAACTTAATTTTAAACCCATAATCCCTGTAAAGTATTAGAATCCTATAACCACTATGTATGTGGTAAAACCCTCCACCAGCTAAGCGGATTACTATGAGGTGAGTGCTGAAAATTAAGCTAAGCTATACATACGATCTAGTGGAGAAATTCATTAACTAATAACTCTTATTAAACTCTCTCAATCTTTTATCTGATCGGTGCCAATCCACTAGTGATATACATGTGTTTTTGTAAAGGGCGGCTCCTAGAACATGAGTTCAACTCCGCCACTAGTGATATACAGTAAACCCCCGCTATTCACCGTATCTGTATTCTCGGTCGCTGATTTAATATAAAATGAAACCTAAAAAAAAAAAAAAAATGTAAATTTTAAAGCGCCTGAACATTTTTCGCCATAAAAAAACGTGCGTGGCTAAAATTATCTTTCCCAGTCCAAACAGCACCCAGTGGGTGGGCGGAGAGGGGTGACAAAATTGCAAGCGTGGATGTTTCTCGCTAATCCTTGTTCAGTATTTGTTATGCGCATGTCATGGAAGGTTTCGTCGTTTACTTTTAATTTATATGCTTATAAATTTGAATAAAATTTATCCTTTTGTCAATTGATATGCTTACAAAAGTGATAAATCTACTGTTTTGCTTAGCGAATAGAATTCAGTTATTAGACAAAATTTCTAATGGTGAAAGTGTCTTGTCAGTGGCAAAACATTATAAAATCAATGAGTCAACGGTACGATCAATCAAGAAATCAGAAGAAAAAATCCGCCGTAGTGTCTGTGAAAACATGCTAATTGCTTCAAAAATTTGCTCTGTAACTCGTGATGTTAAATTAGAAAAGATGGAAAAGGCTTTAAATCTGTGGATAGAAGACCTAAATAAAACTCAAAATAAAATTCTCTTAAGTTCACTCATCATTCGTGAAAAGGCAAAACTCCTTTATCAACACTTTAGCGAAACTGGTGATAGCACTGGCGGGATAAGTGTTTTTTAGCTATGCCTTTGCTAGTTTGAAAGATTTGTTTGAAATGTCTAATAAATATTACATTTAATATTAAATTGTTTCTTATTTTCATTTCGATGCCCTATGCTTGCATTTCACTATGTACTGTCTATGTACATAGTCATATTATGAAGGTACATATAATACATACATAAACAAAATTTTAGACTAGTTTTTCTTATATATTTCATACTTTGGAACGGAACCCCTTTATTACTATGGGAGCCATAAATCAGTATTCGCGGAATTTCTCAGGAACGTAACCCCCGCGAATAGCGGAGGTTTACTGTATTGTGTTTATGTTGTATGATGAGTAATATAATGATTTATATTACTCATCTTTGGAAAAATTTGATGGAAAAATTCAACAAACTGTCTTGACATTTATAATACTTTCACTTGTTTGGCATAAAGGCCTTCTAATTCAAGCTCCCATCTTATTGACTGCATCTGTTTTTTGTAGTCAGTAGTCAATATTCTTTCTGACCACTCACTGCATGTGATAGCATTTGACTGTCTTCTAACTTTTCCACAAAAAACCAAACCATAGTTCTGTTTGTTTTTGTCCACCCTCTTCCTCTTGTGTGTTAATGCCTCCTTCTGTTTGACTGGGAACTATCCATAGTTTTGCTGCAGACAGCACACTACATTCCACTTTCCAGCTTGAGAAATCTTGTTCTATAGGAGAGCTTTAACTTCTTAAATATCTGCCACCAATTCCTTTCCTTAAATGTTGATGTGGGGCAAAAAAAAAAAACTTCAACCCATATAAAACTCAGTTCTGTCTTATCTGGAAGGGGAAAAAAGTCTCTCCACTCTTTTTCTTTAGATGTTCACAACTTCTGCCACTTGCCTTTTCTATAGAACTTCCATTTGCACTGTTTTGAATTGCCATCTGTTATTCCCTCACCCTTTTCCTGACAAGTTCTAACATCCTTCCTTCATTTCCCAAAAATTACAATCTACATAATTTCAAGATTAATGTCAACAAGTATCTTGTCTTTTCAGACTTGAACTCGCGGTGCCTCCGTAGCCAGGTGGGCAGGAGCAGAAGTGCGTAGCACACGCTTCTTGATTAGACCAGGGTTCGAGCCCGTGACCACCAAATACAGAAGATGCGGAAAGGTCAGGGAATGACCACTGCATATCCCCGGAGCAATATGGCCTTAGTTGCTAATGCTCCTAAAAACCAAATAACAAACGAACTTGTGCATGGTGCTAAGTGCTATAGGTTCTACTACTTGTTCTGTTTGGAGTTTCATTTTTTAAAAAAAAAAAGTTACTGCTACATGTCCATATCCAGTTTTATTAAAGATATATAAAACTAAATATGCTATTAATTTCATTTATAATTTTGTATCCAATTAAGCCTTTTTGCCAATGCAGCTTCAATGTGACATGATAATGTGTTACTTTACGTTGTGATTACATGTAATGTATAATTGATGATCAACATGGTCAGTGTTATGAATTCAGGATGAGTTTTCTTAAGGAGATGATATTTGCATTCTTGTACTTAGAAATTTCATGAGAGAATAATTACACAAAAGCTCCAAGCAAACTTTTGAGATCTAAACTGAAATTAATGGAACATATTGTAGATACCAAAATTTTTGATAATGACAGTAAAGTTTGTGAAGCTTAATAAGTATATATGTAATAGACTTACCAGCATACTTATAATTTTAAAAATGATTTTTGAGAAATTATGTGGAATTTAATATTTTGACATCACAAAAGTTGTTGTAACAACCTGCTAATGCTACGTATATTGGAAACTCTCATTTTTCCGGAAAATCACATGGTCCATTTTGAGTGCCATTGCATTGTGAAAGCAGTTGCATGTCAAGTCATGAGTGATGTGTGTGTATCATGAGTTATGTCACTCTGTTGTGTGACTGGTTTCTTTGTGGACAGCTGGCAACACTCACCTGACAGTTGTTGGCTAACCCACACCCGAGCCACGAGGAGACAAGCCAGGTACTGGAGGAGGGCTCATCTGGATGGAAGTTCTCCCATAACACCAAGGCTATAAAAGACTAGCCCTTAAGAAATGCTGGCTGTCTGTTTTCTGAACTGCTAGTAGCTATATGGAGGAACAGATGGTGAATGTTAGTGAACGGCAAAGGAAAGATGAGACTTTTTTAATGAAAACCCCAAACACAAAAGGTATTAGACCCTATATTACTTAGTACCATGTATAAATTCAAGGTTCTGTAGATTGTAATTTTCTGGAAAACATCTGAAGGGAGGTTATTCCAGAAAATGGAAGTTGAAGGGATAAATGAGGAAGAAGAGAAGTTGGACACTAAATAGACTTTCACTGGTTTCGGCATGTGTTCAGACTGGTTTTGGGAAAGAGGGAGGGTTGTGATTACAAAAACTAATTCAGAATTATAGTGCCCATGGAAGAATCTATAGAAAGGGCATGCAGCAGAAAGAGAACATCTGTGAGACAGAGAATGGAGAGATTTTGTAAGAGATGGGTCATTATCTAACCTAACTGCCCTCTTTTGAATAGAGTCTAGAAGCCTGAGAGAAGTTATGGCACATCACCCCAGATACTGAAACATTTCATGGTAGGGCATATCTGAGATTTGTACCGAGTGAGTAGCTGTTTAGAAAAAAAAAGTGACACCAAGAGTGAAAGAGAAAGAAAATCCACTCTGTTAAATACAGAGGAAGCAGTATTTGTGATATGCTTATATCAATCAAGATTAGAAGCCAGGGTAATCTCTAATATATGTGATTTTGTCTAGAAATTTAACTGTCATTGAAGATAAGCATAAGAACAGAAGAATCCCTTTTGCAAGGATTGAAAGGAACTAAGTTATCTTTGCTCCATTTGGAGAATTACTTGGAGATCAACATTTAAGGAACTGGTAGGGCATATTTGAGAAGCTGAAGCTGTTTGTGCAGGACAAGGTTTCCCAAACTGGAAGATGGAATGCAATGTGTTGTCATTAATATACAAAAGGAAAAGAGTGAGAGAAAAAACTGAACCTTGGAGAACACCAGCATTAGTGGAGAAGTTAGAAAACAGAGCAATCTACCATCACCCACAGTGAGTGATGAGAGAGAAAACTGGATACCTAATAGCAAAAAAAAAACGGTTGGCAAACTATAAGATGGAAGCTTGTTTAGAAGTGCTTTATGCCAAATGCAATCAAAGACCTTTGAAATGCCAAGAGCAACTGCTTGAGTTTCACCAAACTTTTCCCTTGAATATGTCCATAGATCGATAAAATAAGCCATAGTATTACCAGTAGATCGACACTGATGGAATCCATACTGATGATCGTTAATCAGGTGGAAAGTTTCTAGATAGTTTAAGAGTTAGCGGTTAATTGATTTCTCCATTATCTTAGAAAGAGTAGAAGTAAATGCAATGGAAAAATATATGATGGAAGGGATTTGTCACCCTTTTTAGGAACTGGCTGGATATGAGCAAATTTCCAAGCAGAAGGAAAAACACATTTGGAATAAGAAAGTGAAAAAAAGCGATGCAGAACAGGAGTAAGTTCAGTAGCACAGGTTTTGAGGACAAGTGGAGAAATACCATCAAGACCTGGAGCTTTCTTTGCATCAAGATTCATCAAAATCCTTCTGACATCCTTTTGACGGAAGACCACCAGAGGCATTGAATTTAGTGTACTGGGAATGGTGGGAGGTTGTTTATCAAGGTCATTGATACATGGGTTGGAAGAAAAATAGGATGTTAGCAGGTCAGCTTCATCTTTGGCTGAAGTGGCAATAGAACCATCTGGTTTTGACAGAGATAGGTAAAAGTTGCAGCCAATATCTTTGGCAAGAGACCAGAATGCTAGGCTACCATTTGGACAAGTAGCAAGTTTTCTACTCTTAGCTTGTTCGAAATCTAGTTTGGACTTGTTAATAATAACTGCTTTACGATTGTTGGCAGCTTTGGAGTAGGCAGAAAATGAACCTGTTGATTTGGAAAACAAGCCAGTTACGATATATAACATTCTTCCTTTGAACAGCCTTAGCACATTTATTGGAAAACCAAGGTTTAGATAAAGGAAGGGGTTTTAAGGTGGCGTGTGAAATAAAGGATTCCATACCTACATGAATAATTTCACTGACGCGATCTGAGCAGGACTGAGTTTTAGAAGGTTTGAAATGAACTAAATTATCTTTGCCCCACTAGAGAAATACCTGGAAGTCAGAATTAAAGGAATTAGCTCTGGATATTTGAGAAGTTGAAGCTGTTTGCAGGGCTAGGTTTCTTGAACTGGAAGGCAGAATACAATGTGCTATCATCAGCAAAATTATGGATAGGATTTCCAGTCAATGGAAGAAGGTCATTATTATACAAGAGGAAAAGAGTGGGAGAAAGAACTGCACCTTGAGGAACATAGTGTTAGTGGGGAAGTTAGAAGGCAGAGAGCCATCTACTATCAATTGCAATGAGCAGTCAGAGAGAAAACTGTTTATCCAATTACAGAAGACATTTGACAAGGTTATTTAAAAGACATTTATGCCAAACACAGTAAAAATCCTTTGAAATGTCAAGGGCAACTGCTTGAGTTTCACCAAACTTTTCCATTGAATTTGTACATAGTCAGGTAACATAAGCCAGTATATCACAAGTGGACCGACAAAGGCAGAATTCATATTGGTGATCATTGATCAGATGGAAAGTTTCAAGATAATTTAGAAATGGATTTGTTCATTACTTTAGCAAACACATTGACATCAAAAGATTAAAACAGAATTCAGCCGGGGGGGGGGGGGGGAGATAGAAATTGTGCAGATCATTTTACATTCTTGTAATGGCAAACAACAGAAGGTTGAAATTGGCCACAAGAAAAAGGGTCCACTGGAGAAGAAACCAACACCAAGTTGTAATTGGAGGTGTCTGGAGGACCACTCACCCTGACTGTGCACTTTTATGGGTTGTCCATAAAAAAAATAAAAAATAATCAAGAGAGTTGATTGTGTGGTAAAGATTGTATGATATTCTGGTAGTTAGGTGAACAATCTGTGCAAAGGTCATTAATAATTGCAAAAGCCCAAGCATCTTGACTAGCTGGGTCTGTATGACTAGAAAGCAGAATCCAGCTGCAAATATTAAAATTGCCAAAGAAAATGATCTCTCTCTCTCTCTGTTAGGAAAGTTGGACCGGAGAAAGTAGAGTTTCAAAGAACAGACGTCAAGGAGTTCCGAGTGATTACTGGAGTTGGAAGAACGATAGGGATAGCTGATTAATTTGACAAATTGAGTAGGCATTTTAAGCCAGTGAAGATCAAATAGAGAAGATTCCAAATTGCTAAGATTCTGATAGGTGCTATCAGAGTAGATATGTGCACAGGTACCGCCTTTGAAGTAAAAGGAATCGTACAGCGAATTATTAGGACAACTGAGATGAGCAGTGGTTTAATCAACCAATAATTGGAATTCTGTCAAAAAAAAAAAAAAAAAAAGGTAAGTGGGGATTAGTGAACTACAAATGAAAATGGACAACATAGATACCTAGCTCCTTAACAATATCCCCCACATACACTACTCAGACTTCCTTCTGTTACTGTGTTATCCAAATGCCTCCTAAAGAATTACCAATAGGTTCGGTCTGGTTGGCTACCTTGTGGCCAGTCTGCGAACACCGTTTTAGAACTGTACCTTTACATTTCGAAGGTACAGTTTTAGAACTGTACCTTCGAAATGTAAAGAAGATTGGTTGTCACTATGATGCCCATCATAACCTCAAAAGATATCAGTCATACTGCATGATAGAAGAGGTGGGGGTTGCCAGATCTTTGCTCTGGATACTGAACATGGGTTTTACCACTTCAAGCATTCAGTAAGTAAAGTGGTGGTATTGGACCAATTGATGAGGATCATCTACCACCTAGGATTGGAGTAAGAATAAATGTTGGGAAAGGGAGGAAGACGCTTCCTCTAATCAAAACCCACCCTGGGCACAAGAGTAAGCAGAAAATAGTAGGTAGACAGTAAAAGTGTCGGAAGAGAAAGTTAAAATAACAGGGGGGGGGTTAAAGTTCTTCCACACTTCCAGTTTCAATCTTTAGGCAGCATAGAAGTCGGCAGGTAAGGAGCAGGAGATTATTAAAATTAGGTATAATTAACTATATTATTAGTGGAGCCACTATGTATATGCAAAGTAGCAGAGGTATGTATTGGGGCTAGTTGCTCATGCAATTTACCAACCTATCTATCTGTACTTTTACTTCTGTGTAAAGAACTTTGATGATAATATCAAACCATGCTGGTTTCTAGATTTAATTCTTCTAAATTGCAATTTATTGAGATTATTACAAAAGGTGTATATCCAAATTGGTATATTCAAATCTCCTAATCTGGAGATTTGAATATACCAATAGTGCTCAACAGTATAATATATTCTTTGATATATTAGATAGTATGAATCAGAGCTGTAATACTCAATATGTTCTACGTTGATAATGATATTAGTAAATTAATAAGAGGAGTATACCTCAATATAGTACGTGGAACACTTCCGTATGATACCCTCCAGAAATTAAAACGGAAAAAACGAAAAAATCGACAACTTACCGGTACATTAAAGTAAAATATAAATAATTAAAGTAAATTATAAATAATCAATTTAACACAATTCAAAATCAATTCAAAACAATTAAAATTCAAATTAACGCAATTAAAAGAATCTAACGAAAATATTCAAAACGATTTTCCTTCCTTCACCCTGGCAAACTTCGGAACGATGTTGTTTTGAAGGCAATATTTTAGGAAAGAAATATGGTAACTTTGGGCCGAGTACCTTAGTGTAGATTTAATGTAATTTTGTACCAAGCCATTCAAAAAATCTCCCATAATTGTGTGTATCGATTGTATACTACTGGAGAGACAGGAAGTGAATGAAATAGTCAATAAGAGTATGAAAATTAATTAGATAGTATGAATCAGAGCTGTAATACTCAATATGTTCTACGTTGATAATGATATTAGTAAATTAATAAGAGGAGTATACCTCAATATAGTACGTGGAACACTTCCGTATGATACCCTCCAGAAATTAAAACGGAAAAAACGAAAAAATCGACAACTTACCGGTACATTAAAGTAAAATATAAATAATTAAAGTAAATTATAAATAATCAATTTAACACAATTCAAAATCAATTCAAAACAATTAAAATTCAAATTAACGCAATTAAAAGAATCTAACGAAAATATTCAAAACGATTTTCCTTCCTTAAGGAAACGATTTTCCTTCCTTAAGGAAGGAAAATCGTTTTGAATATTTTCGTTAGATTCTTTTAATTGCGTTAATTTGAATTTTAATTGTTTTGAATTGATTTTGAATTGTGTTAAATTGATTATTTATAATTTACTTTAATTATTTATATTTTACTTTAATGTACCGGTAAGTTGTCGATTTTTTCGTTTTTTCCGTTTTAATTTCTGGAGGGTATCATACGGAAGTGTTCCACGTACTATATTGAGGTATACTCCTCTTATTAATTTACTAATTCTTTGATATAGAGATTTAAATTGAATCAGACATGGAAAATACAAAAATATGTAATAAAAGAGAGGCCTTAATAATAACTAAAATTATGACCTTTTTGTTTTTAGGAAAATGAATTATTAAGAGATATTTTTGAACTTGGGCCTCCATTAGCAGATGAAGGTAGAATTGTACCTAAGATTAGCAAGTTTGAGAGGGTGAGTAAAGTTTTGTATGTCGGTGCTCTTATATAAGCTTTTAATGCTTAATATGTCTCTTTGTACATCTGCTATGTGTATGCCCATTATATATTATTGAAAGGTTACATCGTATTTGAGCATGCATTTAAAAGTTTGGATAGTAACTAAAAGTGTAATGATGGAATAATTATTTAGAAGTTCCTTTGGCAATATCAGTTTTGAGTTCATTTTTAATACAGGTAACCTGCACAAGGCTTACCATTAAACATTGATGACTAATAAACCTTCACAAATGGTAAATACTTTTGAGTAATTTGGGGATGGTACATTTCCAATGAAATAAAAAAAAAAATACAGGAAGTTAATTAGAAATAAATACTAAAATCTGCAGACAGAACAAACATTTGCTCCAGTTTTATTCTCTGTCTTTTGATATACCAAATGGTTGGTTCATTAACAGTGCTTGCATGCAATTGAGAAAGCACTCTTTTAGCAATCTTTTCTTTTATTAATATTAGTAAGGTCAAATGATGTAAGGAAGCAGATTTTTTTCTGTATCAGCCCAAAAAAATAAATTAAATTAAATTTAAAACTAATAAAATAAATACCATTCCTACAAGGGAACCATCCAATTCTGCTTTGAATTTAACCAAATTCACCTCCTCTAAGAGGTTTGGAGGTAACTGTTCCAGCATTTGACAACCCACTTCTAAGAGGCAAATATCACAAAATTCAGTCTTTCCCTGAAGTTTTATATTTGTTCCTCCCCCGACTCTTGTTTCAACTACAAAGGAGAGCAGAAGCAGACCATCCTCTTTCATTTTACTCAACCCGTTTAGTGCAGATCTCCACTTAGAATTCTAATTGTAATTCTCTGCAGTCCACACCTTCTGAGCTGTTCTTCACAATGTGTATCAATTTTCTCTTCCTAACATGGTCTTCCTTCTTTGCACATCTCAAGAAGTTCTTTGTCATTTTTTTATGTGTGGTCTGCAGATCTGAATAGAAAACTATTCATCAGTGGTTGTCTTTTTTTTTTTACTAAAGGATCTTTGTTTCCTAAATGCATAACCTTATTTAGAAAAAGCATTAAACTTTAGTTTTTCATACTGCATATGTAACCAATCCAAGTCTTTTTAAAGCAGCTTGGCCTGGCTCGATTTGTTAACCACCTTCAAATCATCAGCAAGCTTTGGCTGCTTACCTTGGGTACCCTTGTCAATATCATTTATGCAAATTAAAAATAGGAAAGGAACCCAACACCAAGCCCTAAGAGACCCCCACTTGTTTCTGTTGTCCACCCTGAAGACTGATCATTTAATACAACTCTGTCTCCTATCTTTAGTCAGCCTGCGATTAAGCATTGTATCTTACCCATAACGCCAGCCTTTTCCAAATTAAATAACATCCTTCTACAGCAGGCCCCCGTTATAACGCGGTTCACTTTACGCTGATTCGCTATAACGCTGTTCTTATATTATAACCCGTATCTGACTATAACGCTGTCAAAACTCACTATAACGCTATTTTACTAGCATACAGATTGAATTTTTGGCAAATCCGTCTTCAGTCCAGTCTGTTTTGAGCCTCTTTTTTTTTGGCAAAAGGAGAAAATAGCCACCATGAAATTAACTACAGTAATTATTTTTATAATTTCTACTCTATGTACAAAATTGAAACTTTCAATATGCTCTATTTTCTTGGTGTGGATAGTTTCAAGGGAGAAATTCTTTTTTAGTACACAAGCTGAAAAAATTTACCATCCAGTGTCATATGCTGTTACGAAGTCTGCATTTTCTGTTCTGACCTGTAATAGAAAGATACTAAAAATAGATTTACTCCCTATCTCTTCTTTTGTTTTACTGTGGGAACTATAACTTGCGAAATGTTTTTCACAAATCAATCCCATGAGTGCTAAATGCGGTGCTGTTTCTTGTACAGTATTCTCTTGTCTTCTGAACTCCTCTGACCTTATGGTTACCCGAAGTACATAAAATTTGTTTGTTTTACTGTTTTGGAAATTCCATAAACATTCTCCATGACTCACACCATAATTTATTACAGTATTTTCGTGCAATAAACAACCATTTGATTTTACTGCACGGTAAAATCGAACTTTTCAGATAAATAAAACATTTGTCACCGTCTTCAGCTCACTTGCCAGAGGAATTCTAGATATCATTCAGTGCATACAGTGTTAGACATACAGACAGTTTACTGTACTCGAACATCGTATCACAATCAGTGCAACGCAGTTACATTTGCAGAGAGTTATGGCGGATAAGAATGAAAAAGCAACAATGTCTGGACGCGGTGCAAAGATTGGAAAGGTAAGAAAAAGAGTTTGAAAATTAAATTAGACGTTTTGAAGAGAATTGATTCCGGTCAAAGACAAGTGGATGTGTGCAATAATTTAGGACTGGCAGGTTCAACTGTAAGAACAATCATAAAAAATAAAGAATCAATTTTAGCAGCTGGAAAAACAGCTGTTCCCCTGCAGGCAACTAAATTGACCAGGGCTAGGCCGGCTATTATGATTGAAATGGAGAAACTTCTACATAATTTTATTGAAGACAACATTCAACGTAGAATTCCGTTAAGTTCAATTATTATTAAAGAAAAAGCGAAGAGCCTATATGAAGATTTAAAGGAAGCTCACCCCGGAAAAAATGTGGAACCATTTAACGCTAGTAAGGGCTGGTTTGATAGATTTAGAAAGCGCTATAACCTGCACAACGTAGCAATACAGGGAGAAGCTGCAAGTGCAGATCAACAAGGAGCCGAAACTTTCAAAAAAGAATTTGTTAAAATTATTGAAGAGGGATGTTATACTGCTCAACAAGTTTTTAACATAGATGAAACAGGTCTTTTTTGAAACGAATGCCTAAAAGAAGTTTCATATCGAAAGAAGAAAAAAACATGCCAGGCTTCAAAGCGGCGAAGGATCGGTTAACTTTGTTGTTGGGTGGTAACGCTGCGGGGGATTTTAAATTAAAACCCCTTTTAGTTTACCATTCCGAAAATCCAAGGGCTCTTAAAGGTTTAGCTAAATCAAACCTACCTGTCATCTGGAAGGCTAATAAAAAAGCTTGGGTAACCAGACCGCTTTTCATTGATTGGTATGCTGAGTTCTTCTGTCCTGCAGTGGAAAAATATTGTGCAAAAAATAACATTGGTTATAAAGCTATTCTAATCATGGACAATGCGCCAGGACACCCAAGCAAAGAGAGCTTAGAAGACTTGAACAATCACATAAAAGTTTTTACATGCCTCCAAACACTACGTCTCTGATCCAACCAATGGACCAAGGAGTAATTGCCACATTTAAAGCGTACTACATAAGGAACACCTTTTCCCAAGCTATTAAAGCCATCAACACTGAAAATGTACCGAGTTTAAAGGAGTTTTGGAAATCCTATAACATTAAAACCGCCATCTACAACATTTCAAGTGCCTGGGATGAAGTGACTCAGAAAACCATGAATGGAGTGTGGAGGAAAGTTTGGAAAAATTGCATAAAGCATTCCCAGGAACCTGATGATTCCGTTGAAAATGTTAAAACACAAATTGTTGAGCTCGGAAAAGAAGCAGGATTACACGAAATTAACGAAGACATCGTACAAGAGATGATCGACAACGACAGGGATGGCCTCTCTAATGAAGAACTAATGGAAATTATAAAAGAACAAGAGCTTGCTATTGAGGGAGATGATGATCAAGATACTATAGATGAAGAACCGATGAAGTTGCTGACTGCAAAAGGACTTAGTGAAGCTTTTGAACACTTCGAAAAAATGTGTGATTATTTCCGGGGAGAACGACCCTGACATGGAACGAAGTGCCAAGGTAATAAGAAATTTGAAGAAAGAAATGAATCCCTACATGTTGTTGTACAATGAGAGGAAGAAGGCCAAAGCACAACCCAAAATCGACTCATTTTTCAGTCCAAAGATACGAAAACTCGAGAGCACAGGGCCATCGAATTAATAAATTCATGATTTTCGTTAGTTAATTACCTCATAATTATATGTGTATATAATGTCGAATATTTTATATGTACAAAATTTTGAATATTAAATATTTTTAATCGACATTGGTGCATATTTTCACTACCATTTATTATTGATTAGAAAATATCCTATGGAATAGACTGCAACTTACAAATACATATGTTACCTTATGGGAATATGGCGCTCGCTTAGCGCGGATTCACTTAGCGCTCTGTTTTCCCGGAACGAACTATCAGCGTTAAGCGGGGGTCACCTGTATTCATATGTCAAAATTTGTAGCAATGTGTCAAAATTGCTACCTCCATCCAACTATTTAATGACTACATCATAGTTATTTACCACATTGGTCAGACATGACCCCTACTTAATGAACCCATGATGTGATATATTCAAGGTTCTCAAAAGATGGTCCTGAACCGCATCCTTAACCACAAACTCCATGATCTTTTGTACTACAGAAGTCAAACTCACTGCCCCATATTGCCCAGCTCCTCTTTAGCACCACCCTGAGGAGACATCACTTCTCCAGTGCAAAGAGATCCACCCGTAGTCTAACGATGTTCTGATTAATATCTCCAATGGCTTGATACGCTCACATGCCTTTTTATTATAACTGAATATATGCCATCCTTCCATGAAGCTGTGCTCTCCTTTTACTTCACTAGAATTTTCTAACAAATGCTTCCTTGATATCATTTTATAACTTATTTTACAGCAATCTAACTCCTTCATGTTCCCCAGAGATTAGAACTTGCTTTTGACTCTAAATATTATTGAGAAATATCTATTGAACTCATCAGCTATTTCTTCTGGACTTTCTATGAATCTTCCATTGCAACCAGCTAAGGAACCTATTTGATTTACTCTTCTTTGTTGTATTTACATAAGAGAGCTCCCTGTCCCCATTCTCAGCTCACTTTGTCAATGATCATACAATTCCCATTCACTCACATGATTGTCACCGTCCCATGGTTGGGTTGTTTTGTTCTCTCTCTCTCTCTCTCTCTCTCTCTCTCTCTCTCTCTCTCTCTCTCTCTCTCTCTCAATTTAACTCTCAACCTCACTAGTCATCCATTTTAGCATCTTACATTTATGGAACTTGGCCACTGGTATTATATATTCATAATAATCAATTCATCATTTTGTTTAAAACTTTAATAAATCATTAGTCCAAACATGGTATTAGCATGCGCCAGCTAGAACCATTATGAACTGAACCATTTTTAAATTGTAAAATCGTCAATTTTTGATCTAGTTGACATGCTCTGGTTCTATGTCATATGTCTTTCTTACTGAATATGTTCCCTGTCTCCCTTACAGTTGCATTTCCGACTTAAGACTACCTTTTGTGGAGGTAGTCTTAACTATATTACAACTTGAAAGCATTCAGTACTGGTTCAACAGTATTACCATAAATTTACATTTCCTCCTACAACAGGATCACATTTCATTAAGTTAACATAATTGCAGTATTATTATACAGTAAAATCCTATTACACCAAACTTCTCGGTGGCACATGAATCATTTTGTCATACTGAAATTTTGTTCTAATAAATATTGCTGAAAATTATCGTTAATTGTTCAAATAACTTCTGTTGCAACTTTCTGATATCCTGAAGTAGCAGTTTCCATTATCAACTTTAAAACCAGTTTTAAGCAAATAAAATGATAAAATACAGTATCACATTTTTTTCTTAAATTCTTTTTTTTTTTGTGTATTGATGCACAAATTCAGCTTTAGTGTAGTTTAAAATGTGTAAAAGGTACGTAAGATTACTTTTAACTTTTTGTACCATGGAGTGGACCTGTTAAAGCAGTATTCTTCTTGTTTTCTTTGGTTTCAACAATACTTACGACAATGAGCCAAAACATTATGACCACCTACCTAATATGATGTTGGTCCTCCATGTGCAGCCAAAACAGCTCGTACCCTGCGAGGCATGGACACTACAAGATTTCTAAATGTGTCATGTGGTATCTGGTACCAACGCACAACCAGCAGATCATTTAACTCCTGTAAGCTCCGCAGATCAGAGTTGATGTTCCAACACAAAACACAGATGCTCGATGGGATTGATGTCTGGAGAATTTGGAGGGCATGGAAAATACCTGGAAGTCTTCCTCATGTTCCACGAACCAATCTGGAACAATCTGGGTGGTGAGGCATGGTGCATTATCCTGCTGAAAGACGGCACCGCCAGAGGGGAAGACCGTTGCCATGAAAGGGTGTACCTGGTCAGCAATGATGTTTAGATAGGTGGTAGACGTTAGTGTGCCCGGCACATGGATGACTGGACCCAGGGTATCCCAGCAGAACATCGCCCAAAGCATGACACCGACTTGTTTTTGTCCAATGCAGGTGCCATCACTTCCCCAGGTAAACGATGCACACGTACCCAGACGACCTTTTTCCTCAAGGTCCAGTTTTGATGCTCACATGCCCATTCTAGGTGCTGTTGCCGGCGAACCGTGTTTAGCGTGGGCACTCGGAGCAGCCTGCAGCTACACAGCCCTATTTTCAGCAGGGTTTGATGTACTGTGTGTTGTGACACATTATTCCCATCACGAGCATTCCAATTACCAACTAGTTGCGCTGCAGTCGCCCTTCCGTTGTGCCCACAGTTACCACTTACCACCCTGGAGAGCCTTCGTTCACCTCGAGAATCGATGAGCCATGGTGGTCCAACACCTCGCCGGCGGTTCATGGATTTCCCCCATTCTCGGACCACTTTCGATAGGTACTAACCACAGCTGACCGTGAGCATCCCACTAGCCATACCGTTTCGGATACGCTCTGACCCAGTCATCTGGCCATTATAATTTGGCCTTTGTCAAACTCACTTAAATCCGCTGCCTTTCCTGTCTGAAGAACAAGAAAAGTAACACTGATTAATGGAGCTCAGTATCGGGTGTTTTTATACCATGTACCGACCCGTGCATGCACCGTAGTTCACCTGCAGTTACTTGCTGGTCAAAATGTTTTCACTCATCGATGTATATATTTTTGATCTGGGGTGTTAAAGAAGGCACCAGTATATGCAGTCATCATATGCCATTAGATTTTATAGATTTATCTACTGCATCTGATTTTCACATAGCCTACAACAGGTCTATATAGCTATCAGTAAAATGATAAAATAGGAAGAATATAAGATAAGAATTGAGACTTACCTGTATGGCTGTTATCCTCATAGAGTAGATATAAGAAAAATGTGTATACTCTATTTTCTTTTTTTAATGCAGAATATATTCTGTAGTCAGCTTTTGTTCACAGTTAGTCTATTCATGTTTCTCAATGTGAAACTGAAATGGCCGCCATCAAAATGCTGAATGTAAGAAACATGATTGGCATTTACGTAACATCTGACTTATCCCATTGTTTTGGAAAGAAAGAGACACTAGAATGAAAGTACATTAGTAATATTATCAAATTGGCATCATGATGATGTAAAAAAATTGATTTTACCTGCTGGGAGAGCATATTATTCTCATTGTCAAAAAGTCCTGTCCATTTCCGCCTCAAATTTCCAAACTCTCTGCCTCAGCTAAATGTACAATAAGTTGCAGGCAATTTATTCCGTCATTCCACAATATAATGCCCAAATGTAAACTTAATAAGATCTAGTCTACTGTTCTTTCCTAAGATTTTTTAGTAGTGCGCTCTGGTTCTTGTGTCACTCACCAGTGAGAAAATTCCACCCTTGTTCATTTTACTAATCCCCCCCCCCCAAGATGTCCATTTGCTAAGTTCAACAGACCACATTTTCTAAGCCTGTCATCAATCTAGTTATATAATACCCTTCTTTGCACCTTCTCTGGAAGTATTATATCTTCCTTTAGATTCAGCCTCTAGGCCTGGTTACAATATTTTGTAGTCTCACTATCATTTTACAGAAAGGGATAAAGACATCCTTCTCTCTCTGCTTGAAAAATCAAAATAAATCAAAGGTAGAATCCCACATCCCTTTCTTGCAGCCTGTTTTCACTGTATTAACAGATGTCAAAATGTTATTCTATAAGTTGAACTTTGTGTTTTTTTGTATCTCTTAATCTCAAAGTAATTCTCATCCCAGACATATTTTAATCTCCTTTCATCCAGTCTATAAACTGTACCTGGGTTTCAGTTCGCTAGTTGCAATACCTTGCATTTGGTAGCATTAAACTTTAGCTGCCATTTTCAGATCATATGTATGGAATTGCCCAAATCCTTTTTTGAAGAAGCATGTCCTGTTTCTGAACATTAACCACCCACCTTCCCAACCTTTAAATCATCATCAGACTTACTGCTTCCCCTGCATTCCTTTATCAATATATCACTAGCTGATGGTGATACTTTTTTTGTACTCAAGATGTATAAAATATGGTGATTTATTTTAAGTTAAAACTTGCTTACTAATGGATGTAGTTATTATTAATATCTTTATTGCAATTGGCGAATAGAAATAAAGTTTTACATGAAGGACTAGAAGATTTACATAATTGAGTCTTTCACTGAGTGGTTGCCCTGGAACGTAACAGATCTGGGAGCTCTGCAGTTACTCAAGTGTTCAGTGCTAAGCCAAGGAGTGCTCTTCCTAAGGACAAGCATCAGAAATGAACCATCAGTTGGAGAATACTCTGCTTCCAATTGAGATAATGTGAGTGGGTGAATTTTTAGGGAACTGAGAATATATTCTGTAGTCAAGACAGGAACAGGACCAGGATGTGTCTACCAGGTGCTAAAATTGATATTACTAACTAATCAGGCGCCTCCGTAGCCAGGTGGGAAGGAGCAGCAGTGCGTAGCACACGCTTCTTGATTAGACCGGGGTTTGAGCCCGTCACCACCAAATACGGAGGATGCGGAAAGGTCAGGGAATGACCACTGCATATCCCGGAGCAATATGGCCTTAGTTGCTAATTCTCCTAAAATCCAAATAACAAACAAACAAACTAACTAATCAGTTCTTAAGGGAATAAAGACCACGTGGTTATGCATGTAGAAACTAATTACTTAAAACAAAAACTGACCACTTGGTCAAGAAATATAAAGTCATACTAGAAAAATGCCACAGGATAGGTAAAAATGTCATTCTATCTGCAATTCTGACCAGATATAATAGGAGAGACTGTATAATGAAAGCCATGTAGATTAACTCAAGATATAAGGAACTCTGCAAGGCTTATGGGAGAGATCCCCCCCCAACTGCCTGCCCTAGTTGATAGAAGGGATTTGTTTTCTAAGGTTGGAGTTCACTTGAACAGGAGAGATGCAAGTCTTTTCTGATTCCATAAAGGAAACCATTTCAGATTAATAGTATCAACCGGAATTACACCTACATCCTCCTCTTCCTTGAGAGTACTGCTAGGATACTTAGTGATTTTGTATACATGGAAAGACCCGATGTATTAGGGGTAGCAAAATATAAAAAATATGTATCTGTCTGTATAGTAATGCTAGGAATGCTGCAAATAAAATGAGTGAGCTTAATCTCCTGTTCAGATTAACTAATGCTGATATTGTAGTAATAACTGAAACACAGTACCATCCTGAGATAGAGAATGATGAATTTTAATATGGGACGGTGTGTACATTACATTCAGAAGGAATAGAAAAGAGTATAGGGGATATGCTGCTTATTAAAGATGCTAGAAAGCAACAGGACAGTTTATAGAGCCTTGTCAAGTCCAGGCATATTTCCAGTCATTGTAGTGTGAGATGGTAGTGGTGCATTACAGGCCAAGCAATTCCAAAGAGCATGGTAAAATCTCTATGCGACTTGAGTGGACAAGCAAGAGTGAGTGCCTCATTATAGGCAACTTTAATATTTCTCTTATTGATTGGAAATGGGGGACATGTGGTAACACATAGGAGTGATTTCTCAAAAGTTTTATTTCAGGAAACCATTCTATTCATTTCTGTACATTAGGATCAAATATCCTTTACCTAGTTCTCACCGAAGATAATAGCAGTATCAAAAATGATAGTTCAGAAACCAATTTCAGAGAATGAACATAAGGTTTTAAATGGAAAGTATCCAAAGAAGTTCCAAAAATTTCTGAAAATATCAAGACATTAATTACAATAAGGAGGACTTTGATGGACTGGGCAGTTACTATATATTATTTGATATTAATGCATTATGAAAAATATTTAAGGGATTTTACCTGGAAGCAGCAAACACATTCATTCTGTTTGAAAAATATTTCAGAAGAAAAATGCCAAAATGGGTGATAAAGGATCTGAAAGATTTAATTGAACAAAATAAACATAAAAGCATGGGAAAGTCACAGGCTATTGCAGCACTTCTTTCTACAGTGATTACAGGAAAATATGTAATAAAACTGTCAGAAAAGCCGAGATGAAAAATCACCAAATGAAGAGAGCTAAGACTGGGGAAAAGAATTCTACTTGTATGTGAATGCAAAAAAAAAAAAAAGTGGAGAGGGTAAATCTGATGTCTCTCCTCTTTACAAAATTAAAGTGAAAGTGCAATTGACAATTCTGAAAGGGCAGCCATATTCAGCAGATTTTTTGCAACAATCTTTACTACTGAGACTATGTTTGTGTCGTGGGGGGGGGGGAGGATGGTGAAATTGAGATGAATAAGTGCCAGAATATCAGAGAAGCGGCTGTCTGAAAAAGCTGCTGAGGCTGGGAGAGTGTAAAGCTCCGGGTGTGGATGGTGTGCGTCTAGCTATACTGAAAAAAGATGACAAGTGTATCTAATTAGTAATATTAATGAGATCATCATTAGATCCAAGGTTTTATATCTTTGGACTTGGAAAGTGTCAGTGTTTGTCCGATCCAAAGGGAGAAGTCAAAGAAGTGATGGGCAGTTACAGATCACAGTTTTAACTACAAAAGTAAGTGAGTGAGTATGAATTCTGTGGTTGGTAAAATTGTGGAGTCTGTGATAAAGTACACAATACAAGGACCATCTTGACAAGGATGGCATCATAAATGTTTCATGAAGGAGATATGTTGCCTGGCAAATCTGGCATATTACTATGACTCTGTCCTGCACAGTTAGTAATGGCATCCAAATCTTTCCTAATTAGGTCATATAATTACAGGATTCAACACAGAATTGAGAAACATCATCAATAATTGGTGAAAACTTCTTTGGATTCTCCTTTATGCATTGTGAGGATATTGACACATCACAAGTTCAAGGGAATTACCACTAAATCTAATAATAATCTCATTAACATCACTAACAGTTAGATAAATTCACATGCTGTCACTTTATTTAGATGTATGTTTTCTGCCCCTATGGCTTTACATTCTCTCAACATCAGTAGCTTATCAGTAGACACTTCTGATATCATTGGCACTTATTTTATGGCCACTCAGTTCAGCTTCACTATTTGACCCCCCCCCCCCCTCCTCTCTCTCTCTCTCTCTCTCTCTCTCTCTCTCTCTCTCTCTCTCTCTCTCTCTCTCTCTCTGTGAGAGAGAATAGAACTCCTTTTTCCCATTAGATTACTTTTCCTGCAATTGTTCATATTAAGCTTTTTGCAAATCTTGCCCTATCAGTGGTTTTATTGTATTTTCTTATAGTTAACATATGAAGCAGTGCCATGCAAGGATCTTTAACTGACCCATGCTTTTACTATTTCTCAATTGTGTTTCAGATTTCTTGTCATCCATTTTGCAAAGGATAACTCTCTTAAACACTCCCGTAATGCATTAGTATCAAATGCACTTAGTAATAACTAGTCAGCAGAGCTCAAAAAATAGTCTGCCATAATTTCCTCTACCTGTAATAAAACCTTGACCTTTCCCTTTGACTACCAAAATTTGCTTGGATATTACCCATTTTATGACATTATAATCACTTCCTTCTATTGATTTCTGAACTGTCATATTTTTTATACTGTTTGAATCCTTTGAGAAATAAGATTGAAAATATTTGACTCTCTCTCTCTCTCTCTCTCTCTCCCTCCCCCCCCTGTGCTTTCACTAACAGGTTGAAATAAATAACAAGTCATCGAATTCTTCAAGAAACTACCTACTATACATATTGTATTCATGATTTCTGATCTATAAAGAGAAGATTAAAATTTCCTGAAGAGATTTTTTATTGTACCTTCAGAATTGCCTGGCCTGTACCACACCCCACTGTTGTCTTTCATTTGCCATTATTCACCTTACGCTGCACAGTCTCATAATCCACCTAGCTCTTCTAACCTTCTCACTCCCCAATCCTTCAATCATTCCCATCTCTACAGAATACACTATACTTATCATAATGAAATTCATCCTCTATCTTGGGCTGGCACCGCGTTTATTCCACAGTTACTCCTAAAAGTTCACTCATTTTATTTATAGCACTACTACTGTATAAACAGGTTAATTATTTATTATTATTTTTTTTTTTTTTCTCACTGCCCTAATAATCCCTTAGTTATTTATCCAGGTCTTTGTCTCTGTTGAGTAACTACTGGAGATTGTGTCTAATTCATTCTGGGTATAACAGCATGATAAAATATCACACAAGTACTCTTCAGAGTAAAGCAAGTTTAACATTAATCAATACTGTTAATCTTATTCTAATGGACCCTAACAGGTCCTTTGTGGTGATATAGTGGTTTCACTACTTGTCATTTGTTTGGAGAGGTATGGATTCATATCCTGTTGGTGACTGGAGGAATTTTTAAAGGTCTCTTCATTCAAGGCTGTAGTTAGCCAGTCTCAAGCAGAGAAAGTGGGATTTTACCCATGAGTTAATCTGTGTTTTTCAGGGCACATAACATGCAAATCAGCCTATGAACACATTTCTACAGGCATAATATACCCTACAGAGCAATACGATCTAAGTCCTGATGCTCCTAAAAAATTAACAATAACAACAAACCCATATACCTCTCTTATTCAAGTGAATTCCATCCTTACAAAATAAATTCCTTCTATTAACTGATGCCAAGCTGGAAATAAACTTCCCGTTCCACTGAAACTTTGGAAGTGCTCTCGGCAGCCAACTCTAGACAGTAGGGCAATTGTTATGAACAAAACCTTGACTTAACGTTTCTGAAGAGGGTGAAAAGTCTGCAACAGAGTATCTCTATGGAAGCAATCAAATCAGTTGATGTCTAATAGAATATCCAAACAGAAATACAGAGACAGGAAAATGTTACGTAAGCTAATGTTTAAAAGCATAGTGTACTGGTAAACAGTCCTGTGGCTGTGATTTAATATCAAATGTGCATTTAGCCAGTGAAATTTAATTTCTAGTACAGTATGGACTTTGAAAAACCTCCTGTTTTTCCTCCTGCTTATTAATACCAGATCTCCAGCTTTTTGGAACTCAACAGTTAGCAGCTATGTGATCATAATAAAAAGTTCTGCTATTATTAGAGGTAGTACTAAATACTCTAATGAAATTTATAAAGTTGTTTCTCACATTTGAAACTCTGTTGAGCTTAATTTGAAAATTCAGTTTTATATTGATATTGCAATGGAATTTATCATAGACAATATTGTTAATTGCATTTTGTTTAATATCTAAATGTGTAATTTTCTTGTATGGTATTCTCATTTTTGTAACTATTTGATGCCAAATATTGAATTTATTTTTTATAAATATCTATTGTTGAATATTAAAATAATTTTTTGCTTTATAGCACATTGCAAATGTTGCTGCCTGCAAGGCCCGTACAAAGTCACGAAATAAGCTAAGAGACAAGAGAGCAGATGTTGTGCGCTAAAAATCCACTTGGTTTTCTTTGTTCTATATAAATTGTGTACAAACTACCATGGGCATTTTTCAGTTTGTACAGGAATTAATATATTTCTCCCTGAAACTTAGTTTGTAATATAAAAGATTTGCAGGAATGCTAATCATTGAGCCTATTATAAATTAATGTACAGGTTTACAGATTTACTGTAATATAGTTTGGCTTTCAGTAGTTGAAATTATGTACATGCAGATATTTATATTAATGATATTGTACTTTGATGGAAAGTAAGGGGTTTATTTTGTAAAAAGATGAAATTTGGGTTGTAACAACAGAATTTAGAGAGTTGTAAAGTATATTTTATTATTTAATTTTAAACTGTGTCAACAGCCTGTTATGGGCTCACCAATAACTTCTTTGGTGTAACGAACTTGTAAAGAAATTTCCTAGTCACAAGACTTTTTTATTTATATAATTTGTGACTTCTTGTTATATCATTTTTCTTTTGTTTTCTTTTGGGCAGCATTTTTACTAAACAAAACTGAATTTTTTACAGTTGCTTAATATTTAAAGCTTCATTGCATCCTTATTTATTCCAAAACCTGGCATCTTTATTTGCATTTTATAACTTTAATGAAATATCGTGGAATAATTATTGGCTTTTGTTACTGTATGGAAAAGATCATGTTTTCCTTTAGCATATCACTGTTAATAATTTAAACAATTAAAATATCTAGGACAAGATTTTCTTTTTTCTATTTATATCAATATAAGAAACCAGTAATTTAATGTTGAATTTTATCCTTCTGAAATTTCAGAATATTTCATTTTGTTATGTAAGCAATCTTTTACTCTTCCCTAGTGAGCATGGCGAACTGTTGAGTTCATGTTTATCATAATATTTAGTGGAAGCTTTTTTGTTGCTCCCCTCCTCTACAAATGGCACATTTGAAAATATCTCTTTAAAGTTAAGCTGATAAGAAATATTTGATGTTGCCTAATGCATTCATGTATAATAGTAATGCATTTTGAAAATGCATCGTTTGGAGGACTTAAATTGACAGACTTTAACGTTTGAACTGAAATGTAGTTTGTAAATACTTTTTAATGATAACCATGCAAGTTGCTGAAATGGATGTTGTATAGAGTACATATGAATAAATGAAATAAGACAGATAATTTTAGAATTATATTTAATGTTTTTAAGACTTTTTAAAAAATTTGATTTTGATTTCTCTACCTCTTCCAAATTGTTGTATATTAATTGTTGTTGCAAAAAAATTTGATCTTAATAAATAAACCTACTAATTGGAATCTTTGAATCTAGTTTTAAAAAATACAGTGTAAAACTGTTAAAACAAAAATAAATTTTTGGCTTTGTTATTGTGTATTATTTATTAAAAAGTAATATACTTCAATTTTGGTAATTGAAGAAAAAACAGTAGGAATCTGGTTATCCAAAACAATTGCAATCAACGTTATTTCTGTTAATCAATTTTTTTCTATAACTGATTTTAAATGCAATCATCTACAGTATAAAAGAGAAGTAAAAAAAAAAACTGAGAGAATTACAGTAACTGTAGATTTATTATTTACACATTAAACACTCTACATGTTTATAAAGATATAAAATAATTGCTAATATTCTACCACTTGAAAAATGTCAGACTTTTTCCACTGCATGATTCTGTATTTATGTCAACATTCCAGTTGGTTCTTATTCAATTCTTGCTGTGATTGGGTCCATCTAGTGGAAATTAGAAAGGCATTAAATGCTCTGTTTACTGTTAGTTTCTATGGTGTATATATTTATCATTTACTCTCATTTTAAATTCCATTTGATTCAGTTGGTATTTAATGATGAAACTGTTTCTGCATCTTTCAAAAAACTTAATTTGGATCATTATGAAAATAACCTACAATTAAGTTGCAGCTCATGTTTTGTCTCTAGTTTAGCACTGCCATTTTAGCAGCAATACAAAACTAGAGACAAAGTATTGGTAGTAGCAGATGATGCAATAAAGCAAGCTTATACAGCAGTCAACAAAAAAAAAAAAAAAAAAACTTCCCATATCATCTATCCAATCCCTCTAACAATTTGGCTAATTCTTTATTGCATTTATTTAAACTGCCCACCTCTACAACACTAAATGGTAGTATTTGTTTCAGCAGTGAAGTACCTGCTGGCTGAAGGCAAATTTTTGTTGCTGATGTGTTTAGTCTGATCAAGAGGAAGGATGCCATCAGCATTGAGCTTACTTAATCAATACAAAAAAAAAAAAAAAAAAAAAGCACTTAAATCAGATCTCCTTGCAGGTGCCTACCTCCAGGCTCTGAAATTTGCAGAACTGAAACCTTTCCTGATAAGAGTACTCTTTTGTTCCCCTCACTAATCTTGCTCTTCTCTACACCTGTTCCAATGGATCTACATCCTTCTGCAAATGAGGCATCCCGACTTGTATGCACTACTCAAGATGCAGCCTAACCATTGTGTTATACAGCAGGGTAATCACCTCACCATCCATGCTGGCAAAATTCATGTATATCATTGACAAAACTCCAGTGAGCTATCCTAGCAGCCCATCTACCTTGCTGAGAACTTCATTTCTTTCTGCATGGTTATCCGCCCCCCTGGTATTTTTCATTCTTAACTACTCTGAATGTGGTACCACATAGCTGGTACATGCAGCAATACCATGCATAGCACTGATAATTGGTACCGAAACTGTTCCGTGTTATGTGAAACTGTGCTAATTGAGGTATAATTGTAATGGGTTTTAATTGAATGTGTACCAGAGAAACAGTCTATAAACAAATTATAATAAATCTATAAACAGTTTGTGCTTGATAGCCAAAAAGGATTTGAAATAAAAAATATTGCAAAAATTTTATTAATGAAAAGGTAACAAAAGAGATGAGAAAAAAGCTGTATTGTTTATTTAGGTATTTCAATAATAAAGTCTGGTGGAGTAATCTCTTCTTTTTCTTGGCGTACAAGTCTTTGTGGCATCGAATCCCATCTTGTAAAATTTTCCATATCTTCATGCTACATTCAACATCTGGATCTCCATTCGTAATCACTTCGCAGGCCATGTCAACTCCCCGAAAAATTTGCTTTCTCCAATTCTTCTGTTGAAAATTCTTTTGGTGCCATTCCGGTGTTATCCACTTCAGAATTGTTTTTCTCTTCTTCATATGCAGTTTGCTCATCAAGTTCAAGGAGAGAGTTACATTATCTAAGTCATTTGCATATGAGTCAGTGCAGTCACTTAAATTGACAGTGTCCAAAGTTTCGAATCGCAACTCTTTTCCGATCTTCACAGTGTCTTCGGCAATTGTCTGAATTTCCAATTCAAAACCAGTGAAATCATTTGCCAAAATGGACAAAACATGCTACCAAACAGAACGCATGTTGTTGGCAGTGATTTCTAGCCAAGATGCAAATATATTTTCGATTGTATTTAAAGTGGTAAAAAATAAATTGTGAAATGAAAAGTTTGAAAAGCTATCATGTCATCTCATCAGGATGGAATTAGAATACTGAACACTGTTGCATGTTGCTGCTGACTGCCTGAGGGGAACCATTGGTACACGTGCATGTGAGACAATAGTTGGCACTGCAACATATATCTGTGCGTGTCTAGGCTATTGAGTGAGTTTTAATATGTACAGTAAATTTTTGACTTGAACTGAATTGAAAACCGTGTTTTAGTGAAAGCCATGCTAAGCAAGGTATTGCTGTATATTAATCTGAGATTACTGTACCCATCTGCCTAATTTTAATAGAATTTTTTGTAGTAGTATACCCTGATTACTGTCAGTAATTACCCTGCCAACCTTTGTATCATCTGTAAAATTGGCCATTAAGCCTGATATGCCTTCGTAAATATCATTAATAGATATAGAAAACAATGGTGGGCCTAACGGTGATCCCTGGGGAACTGCACTAATAAAAGTAATCCAAGAAGAGCAGTGCCATTGATAACGACCCTTTGTCTTCTGCCACTCAATCATCTCTTTATCCTTAACACCACTTTGCTCCAAATTGTATAGCAGTCTTTTATGTGCAACAGTATCAAAAACTCTTCTAAAATGTAAAGATGTGATAATTTTTGACTAGTCTGATTTTTGTTTTTCCAATTCACCAAACTGACTCATTATTGCACTGGTTGCCCATGTCATCTGAATGCATTAATTTAGATTTTTGTACTTCTAAGAGATTGGCTCCCCTGTCCTGTCACTCCTTTCTGTACACATTGTATGATCCCTTATATCTGAGTGATGCTATGTATCCAACATCTCTACAATGTCTGCATTTGATAATATGACCAGTACTTCAAATTTATCAAGGCCAAGTTGTTTATTTACAGAACTCATTGAATTGGACAGAGAAACTCTTGTTTATGGAAAGTTAAATCAGAGGATTAGCTATATAAATAAAAGTGTAAAGAACAAGACAAAAAAATTTTAAAAAGGTTGATGCGTCTGAAAAAGTTAAGTGGGCTGGGTAGATAAATACAATTCATTACCATCTTTATATAATACTTACCACGTAAAAACTGCAGAAAAATTATCCTGGAAAAGGGAAAAAATTGATCTACAAATTGACTGTTACATTTAAATTTTTATTTTCGTTTTTTTGTTTTTATTTTTTTTTTATGCATAATATCAGTAATGGCATACTTGATGAAAATCAATCAAAAGAGCAAGCTGGCTTTAGGACAGGATTCTCAACTATGAATCACCTTCACATAATATTGCAGCTAATGGAGATAGCAAATGAATAAAAAACACCATTATGCCTGGCATTTGTGGATTATGAAAAGGCATTTGACTCCATACAGCACAAGGCATAGATACCTATACATTATGATTTTGAAGAAAATATATGAGAATGCTACATCCTTTATTAGACTAGACAAAGACAGTAACAAATATAAAATTGAAAAGGGAGTTTGACAACAAGACATATCTCCGAAGTTGTTTAGCCCTCGAGGAAGCTTTCAGAAGATTAGCCTGGTCGCAGAAAGGAGTCAAATGTGAATGGAGAGTGTATCTAAACCATTTACAATTTGCAGATGACATTGTAATCATAAGCCATGATCCCAAGGAATTAGAGGAAAATCTTAATCAATTATGCAGAGTTACAAAAGTAACAATGAACAAATATGGCACAGAAAGGGATATAATCATTGGAGGAGCAGTAATTGAAATGTTGGATTCATATACATTTTATCTGGGACAAGTCATTAGTTGTAATAACGATAAATGGCTGGAAGTTAAGAGAAGGATAAATTTCGGACAGATAGCATTCAGGAAATATAGTCACATACTGAGGAGCAATATCCCAATTTGTCTGAAACATAAAATAATGAACCAATGTATACTCCCCACCATGACTTATGGAAGTGAAACTTGGGCACTCACCAAAAGAATGGAAGAGAAGCTGAAAACTACACAGCGAAGAATGGAATGAATTATATTAAGAATCAGACTGTTAGATAAGAAGAGAAACATATAGATTAGGCAGCAAACACAAAGGATATTCTTATCAAAACTAAAGAACTGAAATGGACTTGGGCAGGACACAGCTTGATGACAGATGGAATGAGAAAATAACAGAATGGTACCCAAGAGGAGCTAAAAGAAAACCTGGAAGACAGCAACAGAGATGGACAGATGAAATTCACGAGTTTGTGAGTAGTAAATGGATGGCCATTGCATAAAACGAAGAAACTGGAAGGTAGCTGGAGAGGCCTTCATCCTGCAGTTGATTGAAAACAGCTAATGATGATGATCAGTATGGCTGGTATTATAAAGGTTCGATAGATGAAATTTATTCTTTTTATAATGCTTGGTATAAGTGGAATCATGATTTTATCATATCCATGTGATATAATAAAATAATTCCTTATATAACTTGGAATATTACAATAAAATGTCAGTATCTTGAATTCCAGAGTATTGAATTAACTTCCCATCCCTTGCCAGTTTACTTTACCGTTTATGTAAATATGCTTTATTAAAACTTTTTACAAAATTTTTTAAAAAAATCCTTAAAATGATAACACTTTTTGATCTTTATCATGGCAGTGTTGCAGTAATTTAATGAGTAGTTAATTGCCTGTTTGAGATTAGTAACATTAATAAAAGTTATTTTCCTTGAAAATAAGTATAAAATGCAGAATTTTAGAATTTTCATAAAAAAAATAAAATTGCGTTTAATAAATCATAATTATTTTGTAATATGTAACTTATTGTTCTGAATTTTGTGAGCCTGCATGAATTTGTTATACTGATATTTCACTGTATACCCTCTGTCATTTTGATGAGTACAAAACCTGGATTTTGTTTAGAAGTTAATTTCTAAAATTGATATTATAGTGCATTAAAGTATGGTCCACTGCAGTGTACGGGTGTAATTGTAGAAAATCTAGTTTCATTTTGTCTCAAGGGAAGAATTTGACGGCCTCTTGATGGAATTTTACTTGACTTCAATATCTAATCTTGACTTCAATGTCTAACTTAATTTACCAAAGTATGCCAAATTTATATTGAAAATATAATCATATGTGATATGCTATGCTATAGAAAATAGAAATCAAATTTTCAAACTTAACATTTACAAGAAATAACTTTCCAAAATAAATTTATCATTTTTTTATGGTATGGTAACTAGCTTTATTTTATACACGTGTGCACACCTATTCATGCGTTTCTATGTAAAATAAAACTAGTTATGCAGAATTAAGTAGGTAAGATGTCTTTGCATAGTTACTCTTATTTTACGTTATATACTGACTGCATGTAGATATACATGCAGGTTTACATTCAGATAAACCTGTATATATACAGGTTTACATTCAGAATTACTTTGGTCCATAGGACCCGCCTGATAACGAACCCCATATAATTTGGTGTGTATTTGAACTGTTTGGGGGGGCCCTAGCGTGCACCTGTGCTTGAGTGTGCCATTTCAGATGTGGCTGCTTTGCATATTCAGTGCTATTGGTAAGCTAATCCTAGTGGTACTATTGAAAATTGAATTAAGAATGTATTTATAAATGACCTAAATAGAAATTTAAAAATGGGTTAGAAAAATAAAGGGAAATTGAACTAAACGTGGACGATTCAATGGCTAAGCCTCTCATCAGGGCAGGCTGTGATTTTGTGTGTTAGATTACTCGGCACCAGTGTTTCTAAAACTATCAGTTCAGTGCTAAGGCACAGAATAATGCTGTGCTACTGAAGGTGATATCTGTGATCAAATTATAAATCCAATACCCTTTGGTATAACTACAATTACAAACTTCTTCATATCAGCAGAGAACTTTAGATTCATCACTAGTGGTAAGAGTATCTACACCAACCTAGAAAACAAAAAAAGTTGTCCTAAAAAGTATCAACACATGCTATCTGTATTCTTGGTGATGCTCTGATGATGCTATTTGCAGTAATAGGTCTGCAAACATTGGTAATTTAAAAATGATTTCTGTAACCTCTTGACTTGTTCCCCACAGTTCAAGTTTGTTTTAAACCATATATTTGAAAACTTAAATTTAATCAAAATAGAAAAAACAAATGGCACACACGTCAGCATATGCATTTTTTTTTAACTATTCAGAAGCAGGCCAAAAATCTTCTGGCAAAAAGTGTCCTGCCCATAAGATTTGGCTAACTCAAATAGTCTAGCCGACATTTTTCTTCTTCACTATGAAAGATCTCTACAAAACAGCAACATCTAAGTCCACTGCTACTAAGTGATAAATCACAACTTGAATAGTATGTATATCATACATTTACCCATCAGTCTTGTCTCTGAAAAATACTAACAGCTGCAAAACAGTTGGTTTACTTGACATATACATTAACTTTGGATAACACAAAGTTCAAGCCAATATCCACACCTTTACAACTTGGGCTCTTTGTCCTTTTTTTAAGCTCAGCAATTACCAGAAAAGGCAGTGATTCTGTAATTATTGTTAAAAAAGGGTTAAAGGTTCTAAAATTGTATAGCAGCATTTCAAACTGCTTTGAAGGCATAGCCATCAGAATTTAGAATAGGGATGCTAAACTTGAGATTAATATTTATAACCCTTTGAATTCAAATGACATTTTTCATTGAATTGACTTGATTACCACAATTCATATTGCTATATAAAAAGTTATCACGGGCAACTTCAGTTTCCTTCTTCCAAAGTTTAATAAGCAACCAAAAAAAATCTTCAAGGTGTCTAGCCAAAATGGGAATGAAAGGTTAACACTCCTCATTCCAGAGGGAATCAAGCTCTACAATCCATTCTCTGACCTAATCCAAAGCAGCCAAATCACAAAGATGTCTTCAGATCTGATCATAAAATCAAGGTGCTAGCTGCTACTTTGCTTAATAGTACTCAAAAGAACAATCAGAAATATGTTAAAATTTATAATATATATTAATATATACAGGGTGTCTCAAAAATATTGGTACAAACGTTTAGGGGAGGTAGATAACATCTAAAGGAATGTGCATCGCATAGGAACCCATAAACCGGAAACGTCACGGGGAAAGTAGTAGCAGAGGCACAAGAAGCAGAAATGACAAGGCAATGGGTCCACCACGGCCAATCCATTGCCTGTTCAAATGGTCACGAACACACCTTCCATAATGGGCAGACACCCCGTCATGTTGAAACCAAATGTTGCGTCTCGCATTTGCTGGAACATCTTCAAATAACCCTGGTAGAACTTGTTCAAGAAAGATCTGATATTTAGCGGAGTTCATGCAGTATGGTAACAGGTATGGGCTAACAAAGCAGTCACCGACCATACCTGCCCACATTTATTGCAAAGGATTGTTGTGAGCCCACACAACTTGTTCAAGAAAGATCTGATATTTAGCGGAGTTCATGCAGTATGGTAACAGGTATGGGCTAACTAAGCAGTCACCGACCATACCTGCCCACATTTATTGCAAAGGATTGTTGTGAGCCCACACATGAGCATTGTGCTGATTGAATAAGCCTCATCTGTGAACAAAATATAGGCTGGAAAATTCAAGTCTTGAACACTTTCTTGGAGAAACCACTGCGCAAAAGCACACGTGCAGGATGATCTTATCTTGGGGGAGCAGTAACAACCCCTTGGAGATGAAAGGGGTGTAAGGAATCGTCGTGCCAGACACTGTACACTGCAATGAGACACTCCTAAGGCAGGCAACATCACGTGTGCTGGTAGTAGGATTATTCTGGACAGCATTCAACACACTTTCTTCCATGGTGGGAGTTTTCGTCGAACATGGTCTGCCCGCACTACTCCTGTTACCTCTAAATGACCCATAATCGCACAAATTTTGATGCACACTGCAAACAAACAGTGGTCCAGTACGTGTCTGGGAAGTGTTCCCCATAAGTTCATTGAGCGGCTCGTCCATTGCCCTCTGCTAATCCATATACTAGGTGCATGTCGACCAGCTCACAGTTTGTATATCGATGCCTACCGACTTACGGTGACGTTTCCGGTTATGGGTTCCCATGCAATTCACATTCCTTTAGATGTTACCTTACTCCCTTAAACGTTTGTACCAATATTTTTGAGACACCCTGTATAATACAATAACACTTATTCCAAGTGAAAATTCTTAAAAAATAGGTTTTTATTAAAGCCATATACAATGCAAGCTCAATACTGTACTAATTTGTTAGCAGGTAATGTTTCAGGATTCTTGACAAATCCAGTCTTCAGACCATAAATGACCTTAGAGGAAACAGACTTCTTCCTGTTGTGTAATACAAAAGATGTTGGGGTTGTTTGGAAGAATGTAGATCTACTGGAATAGGTGTAGAAAAGGAAACCAGGTTGGTGAAGGGAACAAAAGGGTGCTCTTATCAAGAAAAGCTTGAAGTTCTGCAAATTGCAGTGTCTGGAGGCTAGGAACCTTTAAGGCAAATCTGATTCAGGTGTTTAAGGCCTTGAATGGATTGAGTAAGCTAAATGTTGATGGCATTCTTTTTGCTGAGGCTACTGTATGAGGGGGTATAAATTCAAATTGAGGAAGGATGGTTGTAGGATATATGTACAGCAGTTTGCTTTCAGCCAGTGGGAGCTTGCCTTCTTGCATCATTTGCTAATACTGTACTAAAATGTGTGTGTGTATATTTTTTATAAATAAACAATTTTCAATAACTTACAATTTAAAATTATTTATTTTAATTAATTTGTTTTTGTACATTTATTAATTTGTGTGTTTATGAATATATGTGTATATTGTGGTAACACTAATCCTTTGGATTATTTTTACTATATCCCATTAACAGATGACAGAGAGTGCCACTATCTCCTAATACTACACTAGTAAATAAGCTAAAATAATTTGAATTCTAAATAATGAAATTTGCCCTGCTTTGCAAAGCCAATTGCTAACAGTGTATGTTTATTTATTCAGTTAAATAATTATTCCGCTATTCATCAAAGTTTTCTATAATATTAAAATCCCTATTTTCAAAGGCATTACTGTATTTTATTTTACATAGTCCTTTATTTAACTGCTTTTATATATTTTCAGCTAACTCCTTTATGCTTCTGCAATTTTTATAAATTATAATTTATGAAGTACAGGTAACCCTCCGATAACAGTTATTAGGTTCCTAAAAAACATCGTGTTGTACGAGACTAGGGAAAAGTATAAAAAGCGGGGTTACATTCCAAAAGCTAACAAAAATACACCATTCTAGATTTTGTGTGGCCCCGGGTGCCAAGCGTTATAGTGATTAAGCGAATTTCAGAGTGATTCATAGAGCGTTTACTCAGAGCCAAAGTTCTTATTTAGTTTAAAAAGTTTTTTACATTGTCTTTAATTAATAACTTAGTCTTAAAAATTGTAAGCAAGTTTTAAGAAAGGAAATCCACCTTTCTTTTTTCTTTTTAAACTAACTATTAACCCTTATACCGCTTGGTCACTCTAGCGGCACTGCTCCTGCCTCCCCCTGGCGGGGCCGGTAACCTGGGAGAAGAAATCCACTCTCCCAGGGTTGAAAGGAGCAAAGATGGAAAACAGTTCATTTCCACCTTTAGAGCCATCGAGCTCAAGACTAGTAAATAAAAGTGACAATGAAAATGACTATTCTCAACCAGAGAGGTTGAAAACAATACCTAAAGAGGAGCCTTCCTCATCTTGCACTCTATCAGATCAGCCTCTGAGCAAATTATCACCTTTTCTAGTGCAGAAATGCATTGAATCTGCTGCTGGTTCACCTAAATCAGTAAGGCGACTTCAATCAGGTGATCTTCTAATAGAAACAACTCAACCTCAACATTCTGTAAAGCTATTAAAGCTCACAACTTTTGGAGGACACCAAATAAAAGTTACTCCCCATGCCACCTTAAACTCCTCAAAGGGAGTAATAACAGAATGGGACTTATTACTTGTACCAGAGGAGGAAATTGTCCAAGAATTACACGATCAAAAAGTCATCCAAGCAAGGAGAATTATGACCCGAAGAGACGGTACACTCGTTCCAACAAGAAGCATAATTCTTACCTTTAGCACTCCTAACTTGCCAACATCTGTGAAAGCAGGCTACCTGCATTGCCGTGTCCGACCATACATTCCAAATCCCATCAGGTGCTACAAATACCAAAAATATGGACACTCCCAGACTGCATGTCGAGGTGGGGCAGTATGTCCCATCTGCGGGTCAAAAGACCATAACCAATCTGATTGTGCCACTACCACTCCGCATTGTCCAAATTGTAAGGGTAACCACCCAGCTTTCTCAAAAACATGTGAATTATGGAAGCAAGGAAAAAAATTCAAAAATATAAAGTAGAGATCAAAGTGATATACTCAGAGGCAAGAAGACAGATAATCAAAACAGAGACAAAGCAAACATATGCCGCAGCAACTCAATCTTCACAGTCTGTAGGGATCCAAACTGAAGTATCGATTCCTCCAAATATATCAATTGCGAACTGGGCACGTTCGTTGCTTTCTGTTTCAAAACAGTGTCCTACACAAAAAACAAGTGAACAGTCCAATAATACCCCAATCACCATACCAACGGAGGCCTCCTCAACAATAAAACCAAAAGTAATAGAAACCAAAAAACCGCAAACACCCACCACCGGAATGGACATTGATGAACATCACGAATCAAAGATACAATTTTAGAACTACATGCAAGTGATGAGACGGATGTGACCCGACCCGTTTTTCCTAGGAAAGACAAAGCAAAAAATGATCGATATAAGCAAGCTGCAACTAAAAAACAGTCAGAGTCGAAAACAACACAAAAAACCACATAATGGAAAAAATCCTTCAGTGGAATTGCAGAGGATTTCGAAATTCAAAAGATGATTTGCAGGATCTCATCGAGCGGTATGAACCAGCTGGCATAGCCTTACAGGAAACTTCTAAATTCACGAGTGTGCCCTTCCGTCAAAAATTATACCATCTTTAGACGAGATAGGAGCATTGACACGCCAGCTCATGGAGGGGTGGCTATCATTGTCAGAAATAACATTCCATCCAAGCATGTATCCCTTCAGACTCCTTTTGAAGTAGTGGCAGTGCGCATTGAAATTGGTATCACCATTACAATAGCCTCTATATATCTCCCTCCTAATCTTGCTTTCTCCTCAGATGATTTAGAAAAGCTAGTAGATCAGCTGCCATCTCCTTTCTGCTTACTGGGTGACTTTAATGCTC